>NC_053390.1:6873928-7248549 GCF_905171765.1 Bufo bufo
TACACCAAGAAAAAGGGGGCAAAAACAACAGTTAGGTACAACACTTTATTATAATAATTACAAAGCCAGGGAACGAAAGGCACGAGATATCTCCACTTGAGGATTGGGGATATATCTGGTGAAACAGGAGGACCGCCATCGCCACATGGACCGAATGACATGAGCTGGCACCTGATGCCGAGATGCAGCTGAGGCCGCCCCTATGCGGAACGAATGCCCCAAAATTACTTTGGGGTCATAACCTAGACCCTGGGCAAGGGCACGGATATAGGATATGAACTGCGAGGTGTTAAGAGGTTTGCCTGCGTGTGGCAGGAGCGGGCTGTCTGGCAGTGAGTCCTGAATATGTGTTAGCAATTGATGCAGCACTTGAACCGGACACCAATTGTTTGAGGTCGGGTAGAATTTGACCTCCGTGGGGGGACCCGTCTGATTGGTTTTGGTGGAGGGTAGTAGGAGAGTATAATGACCAAGGCCCCATGACAAATGTTGCTTCAAAGGATGGCCTTGACGATTTGGGCCGGCTAGAACTTCCCCGGGCCTAAGGAACCCATAAAAACTGAGATACATGCCCGCTTTCAGGATCAGGCTAGTGGAGGGCCCAAAAGGATTACCATCCAACGACAAGGAGAGATCCCTAAACAACTTGCTAGACACTGGTTGCCTGTGGCTCACGGACCCCTTACCCTCCTTTTGAATACCCCGAAGGGTGGCTTTAATAGCCTGAATGGAGAAAATGGACCTGCGTTGAGGATTAGTCAGCATAAAGTGATGTTGTAGTCCAGCTAAATAAAGTTTGATGGTATTATGCGACAGAGATAGTTGTGAGTGACAATAAGCTAAGAAGGCCATGATATAGGAGGTTTCGGAATGATGACCCCTCAGATGACTCTTGGAGAATTTATCAAAAGCTCTCAAGCCAGCCTGATAATTCCTTGCCATATTGCGTGACAGAGATTTTCTAACCAGACCCTTGGCCTCGTCTATGAGAGAATCTAGTCCAGAATGAGGGTGCTGAATTGAGGCACGGGCGTGCCTGACTGATCCGCGTTGGGAATTTCCTGAAAGAAAACCGGAAAATTAAAACGGGAAAGAGCATCCGCGGCCCTATTCTGTTCGCCTGAAATGTGGACACATCGCATATGAAAATTGTGGCGGAGGGACAACCAAACAAATTTGCGCAACAAGGCCATGATCCTGAAGGACTGGGCCCTGCCTTTGTTAACAATGTCCACCAAGGTCTAACTATCCGTAACAAAGGTCACAGAGGCGTTAGACCAATGGTGTCCCCAAACCTGAGCTGCCGCCACGACGGGATACAGTTCCAGAAGGGGAGAGGATTTGAGAGCTGCTGAGTCTGAGGCTAATTCTGGCGGCCATCCAGCAGCCAGCCAGCCAGTGAGACCTGAAAATGGCGGTGAACCTGGAGGAACCTGCGGCGTCGGAAAATACAATGGGAGAAGAAGAGTCCCACTGTGGAATGAACAAAGAAATGCCATTCCAGTCAGAGAGAAAACTGTTCCACATGACAAGGTCTGCAATGGCCTGGCTGTCCAGATGGATGACAGAATCCTGCTCTGGGTCAGAGGGCAGAAGACATAATAATCTGGAAAGGAAGGCCCTGCCTTGAGGCATAATTCTAGTGGCGAAGTTAAGCATCCCCAGCAAGGATTGTAGCTCCACCTTGGTCAGAGAGTGGGACCAAACCGCCTGGGAGATAGCTGAGCGGATCCTGAGCAACTTCTCGCTGGGGAGGCTAGCCTCCATCTTGACGGTATCTAATATGATGCAGAGGAAGGTGACCTTGGTGGCCGGACCCTCAGTCTTGGTGGCAGCCACAGGGACCTGAAGACGGGAAAAAATGTCCAGGAGTGTATGGGGAATGGATGGGACCTGACTGGGCCTTTCAACGAGAAGAAAGTCGTCCAAGTAGTGGACGACCATGGATAAACCGCCGTGATGGATGAGAATCCAATGCAGGGCTTTGGCAAGTTGTTCAAAGTGAGCCGGTTGGCAATGTAGAATTTATCCGCCCACTTGATGCCATAATACTTCCAAAGCTGCGGATGGATTGGAAGCAGCTTGAAAGCATCTGCGATATCTACTTTGGCCAACCAAGCCCCGACACCTGCTTGCAGAATGTACTGAATGGCCTCATTGACTGAAGAATATTGCATAGAATATTCCTCAGAGGGAATGAGCGAGTTGAGACTGGGGATGGAGGACATATGAGGCGCGGAGAGATCATAGATGAGACGCTTTAGAAGATTGTTTTGTAACAAGGCCAATGGGATTGATACGCCATGACTGGAATGGAATCTCTAGAAAGGGACCAATAACAAACCCTTTGTCGACCTCTGATTGGATGAGGGTAGTCACCGCTTCAGGGTCACTGGAAGCGGATAGCAGATTGGGGCCTACCCAGCAGCCCTGGGGAAGCGTGATGAGACCGGTGTGGAAACCCTCTCTGAACCCATCCAACAAGAAGGTGACGAAAGGACGATCGGGGTGGTCCCGCAGAAATGCAGCCAGTAATTCCAAATTGATGTCGGTTAGTCAGCAATCCTTGGCTGTCTTCCTGGGACAGAAAACGTAAGGCAGCTCTCACCTGCAGTAGTAGAATCACCTGAGGTGCACGGATGCCGCTCCTGGGTGCGGTAAATTCCAATAAGAAAGAGAAAAATCGGGCTCTCTCCAGGTGAAATAATGAATAACTTTATTCCAGCAAATTAAAATCCATACAGGTGTACATGAAACAGTCAACGCGTTTCAGACCTCTGAGAAATATGGGTCCTTCCTCATGACAAACGTGTTTATGAAATGGGAGCTCCCTCTTAAGTAACACAGACTAACCCCTGGTTGATAGGTATCACCTGGGAGGTGGAGACCCAAGGGGGCGCTCCCATGCACATGACAGAATAGAAAACGTCTTTAACCAAAGGCAGAAACCAGCATAAGGAAGGAAAACTCAAATATAAGTAAATCAAGTCACTAAAACAGCGATCATTAAACTAAATAAAAATACAGATACAAAGAGAGCAAAAATGTTGGTGGCAATGAGTATGTGTAGTAGAAAAGACGTCATGGTCCCACATCAATATTGTAAAATGAGATCATGGCGTCTGTTCAACCCACAGGGCTGGCGAGATTCTAGCTGGAAGATCCAGAAGGCCTCCCTGTTGAGGAGTTTCCTCCTGTGATCTCTCCCCCCCCCCCCCCCCCCCCCCAGGCGGTAGAAAAACTCTTTCTATGCCCTTGACCTGTAAGTGGGGTACATCTCCAGCATGTGCAACTGCGACAGAAGGGACAGGAGGGATGGGGGTGGGCCAGAAAACATAGAGAACAAATATGAAGTGCTCGGCAAGCATTGAAGGCACAGCCCTTGGCATTGAAATTATTGCATACCTGGCTACTACCGAGGTACACAATTGGCCTGCCCAGCTTATCTAAGTAAGATGAAGACCTGGAGGACCCGGAAGGACCTGGCGTGGGCACTGACTGCGGGGCTTGCACCGGATTAGGGCACCATTCAGTGGAATGGACTGACAGATGGCACAAAGAGGGACCTTGAGACCCGCGAAGTGTCGGCAAAACAACTCCATATCCAAGTCTGCCCAGTTTGATACGAACTGAAACTGGTTCAGGGCAGCAGCAGCTTTGGCAGAAAAAGAACGATGATAGTCGTAGAAAGCCGAGCCGCCGTACTTGTGCCCCAAATCCGTAATCCGGTACAAATAAGTGTCCAACTCTTCCCTACGACTAGGCTGAGTGGAGCACACCACGTCCCTGTAGAGGCTGAAGGCCAGAACGAACTCGGAAATAGATCATTTCCTATTTAGCCGAGCATCCTTAGCCTTCAAAACCACAGAAACCTCTCCGCAGTTGATGACCCGATTCTCAGAAATATCCTGGGAGGCAATAAGAATGGACGCCAGATTCACGTCCTTGCCTGCCAGGATATCCTTTTTGATATGCTCCAGGACAAAATGAGAAGGAGCAATTTGAGGAGTGGCAGAAGGCCTACCTGCAACGTCCTGAGGAATGGCAGGGATGACTGCTGAACCAGGATATTGCGGCAAGGCTGCTGGCCTGGTTTCCAAGACTGCTACCCTAGCCTGAATGTCAGTGACCGAGCTAGCGCCAGCTGTATAGAATCGAGATTGGACTGCTCAGCTGTCGGACCCGGAGCCGTCATCAGCAGACGATATAATTCAGCCTTGCGGGCAGACGCGAGATGCCGAATCCCCCTGCGATTAAGCTCAGCAATCAGTTTTGGCACCGTCCAATTTCTCAAGGATGTGCTGCTGTTGTGTCCTGAGATGGAAGTTCCTGGCATGGAGATGTTGTCATCCATATCGGACATGTGAGACATGCTTGACCTGAGAAAAAAAGGCGAATTATGGCCACCTAGAATATCGGAAAAAGAAGCACAGACGGATGCTGAGAGAACGGCCGGGAGAATGTGAGAGACTGGAGGCGTGTGAAAGTGACCATCGGATGAAAAACCTACCTGGCGGGACACAAACGGATTTGGAAGCACGGCTCCAAAACCCCAATCATTTATGTTGGAACTAATGAGAAAAAATGACCCTGAGTATCAAAAACTGACGGCTGACCCCGCCCCAGTAACCATCTCTAAACCGACTTACCTGGGAGCGCCTCGGAATTCCTAGACGAAACGTAGGAGAAGAACAAAAAACTACTGCCCAATCTAAAGGAAGGAACAAAACAACATCAGAACTGAAGATGATGACTAGGTACCAACATGAGAAAGAAAAGGACCCAGACGTAATAACCCTGGGTAAAACAGAAGACAGACACCCTGGGCGATCCAGGAACATTGACACCCTGGGCGATCCAGGAACATTGACACCCTGGGCGATCCAGGAACATTGACACCCTGGGCGATCCAGGAACATTGACACCCTGGGCGATCCAGGAACATTGACACCCTGGGCGATCCAGGAACATTGACACCCTGGGCGATCCAGGAGATACTGACACCCTGGGCGATCCAGGAGACACTGACACCCCGGGTGGTCCAGGGGACCCTGACAACACGGGAGGACCAGGAGACAGGAGCAGAGTGAGACAGAACACGAATATCCGCTGTTTAAAGCAGCAAAGCGAAATCACCAACTTTACATAAACAGCAAATTCTGGTATTATGATGATATGGCAGAGGAACAGGCAGAGAAAACTGTTGACGTGCAGACCGAATGTGTCCATTGTCTATAAGGACGCTAATTTCTTTTCTGGACGGCCTATGTATTGTTGCTCTGTGTTAAACAATCACATACATTAGGGACAGGTCAACAGGTGCTGTAGCCCGCAGGTCATCTGCTGTGCGCTGGTTATGAGGCACATGTGCTGGCAGAGGGAGAAAGCAGAGCCCGCAGAGAGGGAACCCTAGGCAGATGAACTTAAATTATGTGTACAAATGCCCCTAGCAAGCTGGCAGAGGGCACAAGTGAAACTGCGCCCCCCTGAAACGAAACAGGACCCCCACCTGCATCATAAAACCAGAACTTTGCCATCGCCTCCTATGTTAAAACAACCCATTCTGACCCAGCATGTGACAGGCAGATCACTTAACTATGATGCCGCTCCCCAAACCCCGCCGCCTGTACTTGTGCGAGCGGTTTATGCTGGGGGAGAGCGGCATCTACACCTTGCACCACCGGGTGCTAGAATCCAGGCCGGGCGTGAGGCTCAGCTAGAGCGGAGCCAGCTGAGCCCCGATTACCTGGTAGGCTGACGTGCGGCAATCCGGACCTCGGTGGCGCGCGTGCGCAGGATACAGGAAGCAAGACTCGGACAGAAGAGGAAGGAGCGCGATACCGCAAGTAATGCATGAGGCTCGGGCGCCTGGCTGACCGGTAGCGGGGGGAATAAGTAGCTAGACGCCCCTCCCACAAATGCAGGCTGGTAACAGCCTTACCTATATATATATATATATATATATATATATATATATATATATATATATATATATTCAACGAATGAAGAGGCAGCACTTCCAGTTGTTAGGTGATAGGGTGATGACCCCAAACTTTATTCCAGCTACGTTTCTGCCTTCTCAATGAGGCCTTTGTCAAGCTACAACAGTGCTACACTGTGGGGTTTATATACCCACAATCCAATTCAAATTTGTGCAATTAGTGAAACCACATGTTTACAATAAAATCACATGATCATCAAAACGTCACATTATCACATGACTAACAGTGTGTACATATTCTGCATGTCAAAAAAAGTTATAACACCATTCAATAGTGTGGAACCTGCAACATAGGTTTTATACATACTATACATAGTGTTCCAATGTGCTGTATCGATATCCCTCGTGTCCAGCTTCCGATTAAACATATGTGAACAAAAACGTGCTCCATACACTAAGGGTTAAAATCAAATTCACGATGCAGCTGCATCATATTAAACTTTAAAAACTTTAATGAACTAACCGTCATGGATCAGCCAGGCGCGCCAGCCTCAGCGTCCCTCCGTCCGCCAGGCGCATGCGCCGCGTCATGCGTCACCCATCCACCTCCCCCTCGTCGCCGCGTCATCACTCACGCACCCTGGAACGCAACTTCGCCCAGTGGAGCGCACTGTGAGCGCAGCGGCGGCGGGGGGAGGGAAAGAGAGGACACATGACTGGACACACTGTCGAGGGGGCGTGTCTGTGGCCATGGTAACACAGTGTATATCAATACAAGAAGAGGGGACCATCGAGGCAGTCATACAACGCACAACAGCCTAGCCAACCTGTATCTAGATGCGCAAATGGGCCCAGGGGCGGCGACCACCACATCATCAGTAAACAGACCTGACGTAGTGACGCCCCCTAGGTCAATATGTACATCCAGAGTGTAAAATCTGTGCAGTTACAATGGGAGGAATCCATCCCATCTCCATGCACTTAAAACTTGGTATACATACTACCAGCTTCTGGCTTGTGGATTCCCGGTCAAAGCTGGCATCTAATACCATTTAAGTAAAGATTGATGCAGGTCGGATTTCCCTAACATGTTATGCGTGACTTGTCATCAACGTCCCCCTTCAGCACAAACCACTGGTCACCATTATGTCAGCGCGCCGGGGTGGTCCATGTACGGTGTCGTCCACTCATAAGACAAAGGGTCATTTATTCTTCAAACTTCCATCTGTGAATAAACCAAAGGTATATGAGTGTATTTATCATACATTAGATTCCAAATAGCACTGTTGCATACCCTCCCCACTAGACTAAACGAATAATATCACCCCAACGTCTGATGAGCAAGTGACACATTACCTATCCACATAATTCCCATCTACATTCAGCATTAAGACCATCAGGCCTGAGTGTGCGCAACTTATGTATCCACATAATCTCACGTTGTTTCAACTTTTTCTCCCTATTGCCTCCCCTTTTGAGTGGGGGAATATGATCAATCACCCTGAACTTGAGATCCTTTTCCCTATGCCCCGCTTCTACAAAGTGCTTAGGCACCGGGAGGTCTTTCCGTTTCTGACGGATGGAGTACCTGTGATAGTTCATTCGCGTCTTCACGTCACAGGTAGTCTCCCCAACATATAGGAGACTACAGGGGCATATCAATAAATAGATGACGAATGAACTATCACAAGTCAAGAAATGTCTGATCTCAAACCCCCTATTGGTCACTGGGTGTGTAAATGTTTCTCCCTTTAACATATAGCTGCAGTTTACACAGTTCAAACATGGGTAGCTCCCAAGTTTTTTCCGACCCATATAAGTCTGAACTAAGGTTTTATCACCTGCCACCTCCGCTCTAACCAGTTTGTCCCTCAGACTGTCTGTTCTCCTGTACGACATCAGGGGGGGTATAGTGAATTCTTTCACATGGCCAAAGTTGCTACTCAGTATAGGCCAGTGTTTCTTAACAACTTTTGCTATCTGATCACTGCCTTCAGTGTAGGTGGAAATAAATGGTACTCTAGCTTGTTCAATCAATTTCCTGGGGCTCCTAGGTTTTAGATCATCCAGATGTTTCTGTATTAATCTCTTGGGATACCCTCTGTTTAGAAATTTCTCGGCCATCTCAGATAGTCTTTTGTTTTTTAAATTGGAATCTTTTACAATGCGCTGGATCCGGAGGAACTGGCTCCGTGGTAAAGACTTGACCATAGGCCGCGGGTGGCAGCTCTCAAATCTCAAAAGCTTATTGCAATCCGTCGGTTTAATGAACAAGTCTGTTACCAACCTCTTGTCCTGTTTCCTCACCATAGTGTCCAGAAACTGGACCTGCTCGGTGGAGTGTGTCAGAGTGAACCGGATTTCAGGATCCATATTGTTCAGAAATTCATGGAACTGGGTCAATTCACCCTCAGTGCCCTCCCAGATGACGAACACGTCATCTATGTATCTCCACCACCCCAGCACGTGGCTGAAGTGGTGGGACACATAGACGTGCCCAGCCTCCAGGTCTGACATGAAAATGTTGGCATATGTTGGCGCCATATTAGACCCCATTGCGGTTCCGCGTAATTGGAGGTAGTAGCCATTCTGAAAAGCAAAATAATTGTATCTGAGCACTACACCGAGCAGGTCAATTATAAACTATAAACTAATATACTAATTATAAACTAATATATATATATATTATTTGTATTTATTTATTTTTTAAATTATGGGTTTATTAGTTTGTCTCTAGATTAAATGCAATTTAGTGAATATTGTATAAAGCTGTTGACTATTGGCGATTGTAGGTGAAAAAAATACTGTGAAGAATACATTTTTCAGAGGTTACCTCTATATAAAATCTGATTTTTGGTTGTTTAACCTAACATTAGTCCAGGAATAGTCTGTCATTGAGGTCATAATTTACATATGCTATTTGTATCATAAATTTAGATTTATTGGTATAAATGATAGGGCTCTTGTTATTTTTTGTAATTTTATAATCGTTTTATTTTTAAATAATATTGCCTCTACAAGATTGAAAAGTGTGAAAACTATAAACAAATTAATTTATCTGATCTACTAAATAACACTAGACTGTAATGAAGTATTCCGAAATAAAAAAAAATTCCTATATTTTATTCATTGAGATGTAAATAGTATTCTATCAATTTTTGTAAAAAAAAAAAATCTGAAATGTAAACTGTGGTCAAAGTGGATTCACCTCCAGAAGTCTTTACTCTCGCCATGTATGGCGACTGTGGCAAAGTACGACTGGGTTGGAAGGTGGTTGGCACAATAGTGTTCTTGTTCTAACTTTATTTTTGCCATAATTATAAAAAAAAATTTTTTAACAATATTAAATTTAGAAACTAAGGATTGAAATTGCTATATGCACTGTAATAAACCAAAGGGGAGAATCAGGGATGCTCGGTATGTCTCAATGGGAATGTATGCCTCAGGGAGATAATTTACGTTAATCAGTACGCCTGGAATCAGCACGCCTGTTTGGTTTCTGGGGTTTTGTCTTTAATATTGATTTTGGATCAGGTTTTGAATAGTGAACATAGACATTGGGTGGGACAGGTCTCACCCGTACTCCATGCTATGTTCTCATAACGGTGCTGTTAAAAAGGCTGTTAAGATAAAGTGTGGACAGGCCGTCCCATCGCAATCTGAGAAGGGAACCAGAACGGTGACAGACTGTAGAGTGTTGCGATAGTACTGTCTTGTTACCCTGCTTGTAATGAACTGTAAGTGTGGGACTTTCTGTTATCCAATATAACTAAACTAATACGTGTGTGTGAATGAGTTTAAACAACAAAAGCACATATTTACCCTCCTTGTGTGGGGTGACGACTAATCAGTCACCATCCTCTTCCTCTTCCTCCTCGTCCTCATCCTCAAAAACTTGCGGGGAAGACTCTGGTAGGGTTGACGGTCCACCCTGTTCCTCCACCATTAACTCCCCCTCCTGTGGTGGTGCAGGGGCATTTGGTGGCCCCGAGGGTCCTGGCTGCTCCTCCTCCTCCCCCTCAGACGCAGACAGCTCCCAGGAATCCCTCCTGGCAGGCCTGCGTCTGACAGAGGGAAGGCGAGCCCCTATAATAACAAATTAGACTTATGTAAAAATAAAATCACAAATAATAAATGTGCCTCCGCATTACGTTACTTTTGTTTATTTCACAAACACTCAGTAATCATTGTACCTGGACAGTGTGTATCCCGGATCTGGCGGATTCTCTCCAGATGACGCCGCTTCAGGTCTGACCATTTTTTTAGCATGGCCATCGGAGTATGCTGTCCGCCATGCTCCCTCCATAACTCTTTTCTTAAATCACGGATGATCGCCTGCTTGGCTTGGTCTGATCTTAGCTCATCATAGCCTTTCTCTAACAGGCGCTGCGGGATTAAAAAAGGAAGCATTTAATCAAAAAAATGTAATAAACTAAGATTGCGCAACTTTAACATTAGCAGAAGTAGAGTATGTCATGCTAGTCCAGGAAGGTGAACAAGCGGTCGGACCCATCCTGCCGCTAGTTCACTTATGACCCCATACAGTGGCGTAGCTAGAAATTACTTGGCCCCACAGCAAATTTTTTAATGGGGACAACCTACCTACCACAGAAATTTCTTCACAACCCCCTTCCTTTCATGCCACCCACATAACTGTGGATAGTAAAGATCGCTCTCTCAGACCAGGCCCGGCAGCTGTTCCATCCGTTTCCTACACTGTCTATACTGTCACTGTGTATAATTTCATTGTGTAATACTGTTGAGGGGGCCCTGACAAATTCTTTTAGTCCTTCTCCTCCTCCTGGATGGGCCCCTTCTGGGTCAGGGCCCCCAAGCAGCCACTTCACCCTGCATCCCCTGTAAATACGCCCCGGCGACAAGAATGACGATCCGTCAACATTTACTATAATGGTGGCGGCCAGGGGCGTAACTATCGGGGAAGCAGGAGAAGCGTCTGCTTTGCAGCCCTGACCCAGAAGGGGCCCATCCCGGAGGAGAAGGACTACAAGATTTTGGCAGGGCCCCCTCGGCAGTATTACACAATGAAATTATGTAACACAGTGACAGTATAGACAGTGTAGGAAACGGATGGAACAGCTGCCGGGCCTGCAGCTACACCACTGGTGGCGGGGGCAAAGTTCCAGCAGCAGCAAGGCAGCAGACGGCGAGAGGCAGTCTAACTAAAAGCTCTGCATGTTGTAGTTTAATTACACGGAACCGCTCGCCGTGCGCTGCCTTGATGCCGCAGTAACAGACCACCACCATGTCATCATCATCTCAACCACCAAACCAACAATTATTATTGTTTGAGAGTGAAATACTACAATTTAGGAAAATCACAGAAATAAGATAATAATGCACTTTGTCCATATATAATGCTTGCATCTACTTTACTAAGTCCTCACTCTGATATGATAATATCTGAGACACTTAGTCAATATATTTTGATCAAAACACATCTGAGCCCGCCTACCAAGCGCCAAGGTGGTCTCAGGTCAAGCGGGTCCTACGCTAAACCTACCTAAGCCATTGGGCTTCTATGTTCAGGAGCGCAGACCCCCCGCACATATGGTGTGCTGCTCCTAGTCACCTCCATGTGCGTCAAGCAACCAATGGGAGGAGGAGCAAGCACACCCATATGTACCACCTAATTAAGGCGCCTTATTGGATAGGAAGGGCATTTGTATATCATACCGTGCAGGATGTTTTTATCTTAGTTTTTTCTGTGTTTTTTTTTGTCTATAAAGGGTTTGCTTGAGGGAGTGGCACGTTCAAGTGTGAATGCGCACCTATTTTATCTTGGGAGTAGCATTCCTCTGCACTTTTGCCCTTCCTATCCGATAGAGCGCCTTGATTAGGTGGTACATATGGGTGTGCTTGCTCCTCCTCCCATTGGTTGCTTGATGCACATGGAGGTGACTAGGAGCAGCACACCATATGTGCGGCGTCTGCGCTCCTGAACATAGAAGCCCAATGGCTTAGGTAGGTTTAGCGTAGGACCCCCCTGATCTGAGACCACCTTGGCGCTTGGTAGGCGGGCTCAGATGTGTTTTGATCAAAATACACTGCTCAAAAAAATAAAGGGAACACAAAAATAATACATCCTAGATCTGAGTTAATTAAATATTCTTCTGAAATACTTTGTTCTTTACATAGTTGAATGTGCTGACAACAAAATCACACAAAAATTAAAAATGGAAATCAAATTTTTCAACCCATGGAGGTCTGGATTTGGAGTCACACTCAAAATTAAAGTGGAAAAACACACTACAGGCTGATCCAACTTTGATGTAATGTCCTTAAAACAAGTCAAAATGAGGCTCAGTAGTGTGTGTGGCCTCCACGTGCCTGTATGACCTCCCTACAAGGCCTGTGCATGCTTCTGATGAGGTGGCGGACGGTCTCCTGAGGGATCTCCTCCCAGACCTGGACTAAAGCATCTGCCAACTCCTGGACAGTCTGTGGTGCAACGTGACGTTAGTGGATAGAGCGAGACATGATGTCCCAGATGTGCTCAATTGGATTCAGGTCTGGGGAACGGGCGGGCCAGTCCATAGCATCAATGCCTTCGTCTTGCAGGAACTGCTGACACACTCCAGCCACATAAGGTCTAGCATTGTCTTGCATTAGGAAGAACCCAGGGCCAACCGCACCAGCATATGGTCTCACAAGGGGTCTGAGGATCTCATCTCGGTACCTAATGGCAGTCAGGCTACCTCTGGCGAGCTCATGGAGGGCTGTGCGGCCCTGCAAAGAAATGCCACCCCACACCATTACTGACCCAATGCCAAACTGGTCATGCTGGAGGATGATGCAGGCAGCAGAACGTTCTCCACGGCGTCTCCAGACTCTGTCACGTCTGTCACATGTGCTCAGTGTGAACCTGCTTTCATCTGTGAAGAGCACAGGGCGCCAGTGGCGAATTTGCCAATCTTGGTGTTCTCTGGCAAATGCCAAACGTCCTGCACGGTGTTAGGCTGTAAGCACAACCCCCACCTGTGGACATCAGGCCCTCATATCACCCTCATGGAGTCTGTTTCTGACCGTTTGAGCAGACACATGCACATTTGTGGCCTGCTGGAGGTCATTTTGCAGGGCTCTGGCAGTGCTCCTCCTGTTCCTCCTTGCACAAAGGCGGAGGTAGCGGTCCTGCTGCTGGGTTGTTGCCCTCCTACGGCCTCCTCCACGTCTCCTGATGTACTGGCCTGTCTCCTGGTAGTGCCTCCATGCTCTGGACACTACGCTGACAGACACAGCAAACCTTCTTGCCACAGCTCGCATTGATGTGCCATCCTGGATAAGCTGCACTACCTGAGCCACTTGTGTGGGTTGTAGACTTCGTCTCATGCTACCACTAGAGTGAAAGCACCGCCAGCATTCAAAAGTGACCAAAACATCAGCCAGGAAGCATAGGAACTGAGAAGTGGTCTGTGGTAACCACCTGCAGAACCACTCCTTTATTGGGGGTGTCTTGCTAATTGCCTATAATTTCCACCTGTTGTCTATCCCATTTGCACAACAGCATGTGAAATTGATTGTCACTCAGTGTTGCTTCCTAAGTGGACAGTTTGATTTCACAGAAGTGTGATTGACTTGGAGTTACATTGTGTTGTTTAAGTGTTCCCTTTATTTTTTTGAGCAGTGTATATTGGCTAAGTGCATTCTTATCTTATCTCTGTGATTTTCTTCAATAATATGGCCAGGGACATCCGCAGATTTGTATATCATACCGTGCAGGATGTTTTTATCTTAGTTTTTTCTGTGATTTTTTTTTGTGAAATACTACAATTTAAGTTAACGTAAATTTATAAAATCGAATTGTATTGAAATTGTATGTGTGTGGGGTATAAGCTATTAGATATTGTCCATCTGAGGAGAGGTGTACCTGTCTAGTGACGTGACGGCATAGTATGGGGTGTAAAGCTGGTTCACCTCCACGTGGTGCACCCTGGGTAACGCTAAATGAACCAGCAAATACAGAATGTAAATAATTACTTCTCCTGACCAACAGGACACTTATTAGAATCTTTAGACTAGGCATCGTCACACTGCGGGCCTCCAGGAAACTGCGGCACTCCAGCTATCATCCTATAGAAGGGCATAATGGGAGTTGTAGTTTGACAACAGCTGGAGGACCGCAGTTTGAATAGGCTGTGTGTGTGTGTTTGTGTGGTGGGGGGTGGTCAGAGGGAGTGTGGGTTTGAGGGGGGGAGTTTGGTGGTATGTAGTGTGGGTATATTGTGTGAGGCAGGAAATTAGATGTGCAATGTGCATCTGATATACACTCACCTAAAGAATTATTAGGAACACCTGTTCTATTTCTCATTAATGCAATTATCTAGTCAACCAATCACATGGCAGTTGCTTCAATGCATTTAGGGGGGTGGTCGTGGTCAAGACAATCTCCTGAACTCCAAACTGAATGTCAGAATGGGAAAGAAAGGTGATTTAAGCAATTTTGAGCGTGGCATGGTTGTTGGTGCCAGACGGGCCGGTCTGAGTATTTCACAATCTGCTCAGTTACTGGGATTTTCACGCACAACCATTTCTAGGGTTTACAAAGAATGGTGTGAAAAGGAAAAAACATCCAGTATGCGGCAGTCCTGTGGGCAAAAATGCCCTGTGAATGCTAGAGGTCAGAGGAGAATGGGCCGACTGATTCAAGCTGATAGAAGAGCAACGTTGACTGAAATAACCACTCGTTACAACCGAGGTCTGCAGCAAAGCATTTGTGAAGCCACAACACGCACAACCTTGAGGCGGATGGGCTACATCAGCAGAAGACCCCACCGGGTACCACTCATCTCCACTACAAATAGAAAAAGAGGCTACAATTTGCACGAGCTCACCAAAATTGGACTGTTGAAGCCTGGAAAAATGTTGCATGGTCTGATGAGTCTCGATTTCTGTTGAGACATTCAAATGGTAGAGTCCGAATTTGGCGTAAACAGAATGAGAACATGTATCCATCATGCCTTGTTACCACTGTGCAGGCTGGTGGTGGTGGTGTAATGGTGTGGGGGATGTTTTCTGGGCACACTTTAGGCCCCTTAGTGCCAATTGGGCATCGTTTAAATGCCATGGGCTACCTGAGCATTGTTTCTGACCATGTCCATCCCTTCATGACCACCATGTACCCATCCTCTGATGGCTATTTCCAGCAGGATAATGCACCATGTCACAAAGCTCGAATCATTTCAAATTGGTTTCTTGAACAGGACAATGAGCTCACTGTACTAAAATGGCCCCACAGTCACCAGATCTCAACCCAATAGAGCATCTTTGGGATGTGGTGGAACGGGAGCTTCGTGCCCTGGATGTGCATCCCTCAAATCTCCATCAACTGCAAGATGCTATCCTATCGATATGGCCCAACATTTCTAAAGAATGCTATCAGCACCTTGTTGAATCAATGCCACGTAGAATTAAGGCAGTTCTGAAGGCAAAAGGGTGTCCAACACCGTATTAGTATGGTGTTACTAATAATTCTTTAGGTGAGTGTATATTTGTCTGCTATCCATACATAATGACACGTTGGCCACATGTATGTATGGATAGCATAAAAAAATATATAGCAGATGCCAGTGAGAGAGTGCTTTACTGCTTTGATGGCAGACCAACCGTTTGTCATATCAAAAATGCTTAACTATTTATTTTAGTAATACAGATAAAATCACATTTTATCTAGTATGAGTAGATGTTAATGATTATGTGAAAAAAATATTACTTTTGAATGTCAACAATACTTGTTTCAACCAATCATTTATATCTAATCAAAGTATGTGCTATGCGAATTTAATTGTCGTGCGAAAATAGTTTTCACATACAAAGGCATCCGAAAACCTAAATTCAATAAACCTAGATAAGAATATTAGTAAGATAACTCAACGAGCGTGTGAGATAGAATGTTCAATTTACTTATACTTACTATGATGAGTATCTCTTCCTCAGCTTCCTTGAACTTGCTCGCCACCGTCTTTCCAATCGCATCCAACTTCAAACTCGACTCAACTCACGCTGGATTCTAGATGAAATCGGTTACTTCCTGCCAGGAGTGACTCACGCGCCTGAGCATACGAACATTTCATTGCCGTTTCAGCTATGTGTATTTTTACGAATATTCAATATATTGCTGATATATCTTAGGTTTTAGAATATTCATAATATTCTAAATCAATTATATATTAGAAAATCGAGAATATTCGTAAAAGACACAGCGGATATAGTGCTTTAGTATTTTTTAAGTCTTTACTTTAATTACATTTTTACTAATATTGGCTATATTGCAATAACATAGTTTTTTATAATCGTCTGATTCTATATTGCAATATAGCGAATATTCGAAAATTACTAAAACCGTTCGCAAACATAGGAAAGTTGTACTGTATACACTTAACACTTTAGAGATTAGAGACATTTAGGAAATCGCATCACGCGAATAACAAATCGCATATTAATCGCATTAAATACACATTAACGAATATTCAATTTCGGCGAATATAATACGAATACTCAATCGAATATTCGCGGAATATTGCAAAATCGAATATGGCACTTCACGCTCATCACTAGTAAACAATAGAAGACAGGTAGTCTTCGTTGTGTACCCAAAATGAAACTATGTTCCTGTTCTGACAGTATCCCCAGTTTAACCCTTTATCGCAGTAGTTTGCTAAAGTGCTCGTGAAATCTTCAGTTGCATCTCCTTTTAATTTTTTGTATGTGGTGCTATCTGATAGTTGTCTGAGGCACTCTTTATTATATTGGTCTACTGGTAAAATGACAATCGCACCTCCCTTATCCGCGGATCACTACATCTTCTTTTTCTTGTAAGTCTCTCATGGCTTGAATCTCGTTTATGGTGAGATTGTGTTTTTTTTTTTTTTATTCTCTTATATTTCTTAAATCCATCTCCACACATTTTAGAAATGTTGAAATTTCAGAATTTATTTCATTTCTTGGAAATTTTTTGGATTTGTTCCTAAGATTAGTGTGTATAAATGAATTATCAATTTTATCCTGTGTATTTGATATAATGGGATTTTTTTATATACAGTATTTCTGTAAACACAGTTTTCTAATAAATCTTAGACCAAATTTTAGACCTTTATTAGTATTGACTGTGATTCTATAAGTGTCATTTTGCTTAAATTGATTATAGCTCCTGGATCTGGATCTAATAGTGCTTTTTGTGTTCTGTTCTTTTTCTTCTGTTCTCTCCGTATCTTCTTCTTCTTAGTGTGTCTTCCTGGTGTTGTTGCCTTTGTCTCCATCTGTCTATGAATAGGTGGTGAATTGTATTGGTGGTGGTTGTAATTCGGTGAGAGTGCCTTCTGGTATGGTTGGGCTCTCTGATCCTGTTTCTGTTGTGGAGGTTTGTATCTCAAGTTGTAGGGGTGAGTTGGTGAAGGTTGTCTTTGTCTGACGTGTTCTGGTGATTGTGTCTTATTCGCGATAGGTGGTGCGGTGAAGTTCGGTCTAAAAAATGTTGTTGTGAAAGAGTTTCATACCTGTTTTTAACTGGTATGTTATATTTGACTTGATTATCTACTCTCTCGTTCTCGGGTATGCATTTCTTCTAACTGTTTGTGCGCTGAATTGTGTATTGGTTGTTCTTTGATGCTCTATTTTAGGTGTATTTTTGTGTTTCTTCATTTTTTTATTAATGATTTCTTGTTCTGTCATGTCAAGGCTTTTGCATAGTCTTTCTTGCCATAAGTAAATGTAGAATATTTTGGGAATTTCTCTAAGATTATTTTAATTTGATTTATTCTGTTAGATAGTATTTCTAATATCTGCGTTCCTCTTTTGATAATTAATTCTTAGTGCCCGTGATTGTGTGGCTAGTAGATTGTCCCATTCTTTGTTAAAGTCATCCCCACTAAGGTCCTGAGCGGGCGTTTTGACTAGTAATAAACCTTTTAGAACTTTATCTTGGTCTAGATATTGTGTCAATGATCGGATTTCCCAGTGTTGTTTCAATTGTTTTTGTAAAAGACCCTCCAATTCTCTGAACATGTCTGATATTGACTTGTCTTCTAGTAACATAGTAACATAGTACATAAGGCCGAAAAAAGACATTTGTCCATCCAGTTCGGCCTGTTATCCTGCAAGTTGATCCAGAGGAAGGCAAAAAACCCTGTGAGGTAGAAGCCAATTTTCTCCACTTTAGGGAAATAAAAAATTTCTTCCCGACTCCAATCATGCAATCAGAATAACTCCCTGGATCAACGACCCCTCTCTAGTAGCTATAGCCTGTAATATTATTACACTCTATAAACACATCCAGGCCCCTCTTGAATTCCTTTATTGTACTCACCATCACCACCTCCTCAGGCAGAGAGTTCCATAGTCTCACTGCTCTTACCGTAAAGAGTCCATAGTCTCACTGCTCTTACCGTAAAGAATCCTCTTCTATGTTTGTGTACAAACCTTCTTTCCTCCAAACGCAGAGGATGTCCCCTCGTCACAGTCACAGTCCTGGGGATAAATAGCTGATGGGATAGATCTCTGTACTGACCCCTGATATATTTATACATATTAATTAGATCTCCCCTCAGTCGTCTTTTTTCTAAAGTGAATAACCCTAATTTTGATAATCTTTCAGGGTACTGTAGTTGCCCCATTCCAGTTATTACTTTAGTTCCCCTCTTCTGAACCCTCTCTAGCTCTGCTATGTCTGCCTTGTTTACAGGAGCCCAGAACTGTACACAGTCCTCCATGTGTGGTCTGACTAGCGATTTGTAAAGTGGTAGGACTATGTTCATATCACGGGAATCTATGCCCCTTTTGATGCAACCCATTATCTTGTTGGCCTTGGCAGCAGCTGCCTGACACTGGTTTTTGCTGCTTAGTTTGCTGTTTATTAAAATTCCTAGATCCTTTTCCATGTCAGTGTTACCGAGTGTTTTACCATTTAGTATGTACGGGTGACTTGCATTTTTCCTTCCCATGTGCATAACCTTACATTTATCAGTGTTAAACCTCATCTGCCACTTATCTGCCCAAGCCTCCAATCTATCCAGATCCCTCTGTAGTAGTATACTGTCCTCATCAGTGTAAATTACTTTACACAGTTTAGTGTCATCTGCGAAAATTGATACTTTACTATGCAAGCCTTCTACAAGATCATTAATAAATATATTGAAGAGAATTGGGTTTCCTTGTTGGTCTCTATTGTATCGAATACAAATGACTCTGCTGTCTGTTTTTTATGTTCCATGTGGTTCCATTTGTCCATGGTTAGCGAGAAAGGAGCCCAATTGCCGTATGGGTGAAACATATATTTAGTTTACCGGTAAATGGCTTTCCAGGAGTCCAGAATGACAGGACCCATGGAGGATGTCCTTATTGGCTTCTGCAGGGACAGGAAGAGAGACAGTTTAAAAGGCCCCTCCCCACCCCCTCTCTCCAGTGTTCTTTATAACTTACCACACCGGATAGGCTGCCACATCTTTATTTTGAAAACAATGTTAATTCACACTGTATACAGTAGCAGTATAAGTCATACAAACCAAATAGTGTACCGGAAGGAACAAAAAATGGGGGGGTAGTATTGGGTGCTGTCATTCCGGACTCCTGGAAAGCCATTTACCGGTAAACTAAATATATGTTTCCAGGACGTCCTCCATGACAGCACCCATGGAGAACTAACAACTTAGAACGTAATCTTAGGGGGGGACCACTGCCTGTAGGACCTTACGACCAAAAGCTAAGTCCTGATTGGCCATTGAGTCCAGTCTGTAATGTCTGACAAAGGTAGTGGAGGAAGACCAGGTTGCTGCCTTGCAGATTTGATCGATGGAAGCTCCTGCTTTCTCTGCCCAGGTTGTAGCCATGGCTCTGGTAGAATGAGCCCTCAGAGCTATGGGGCAAGACAAATTCTGCAGTCTATAACATTCCCTGATTGTCTCCTTGATCCAGCGGGCTAAAGAGGTCTTAGAGGCTTTGCATCCCTTGTTTCTACCACCGAATTGGATGAAGAGGTTTGGTGTTTTTCTCCATGGTTTCGTCCGCTTGATGTAGGCGAGGACTGCTCTTCTCACATCCAGACAGTGGAACCGTTCCTCCTGTATGTTTTTGGGAGCGGTACAAAATGAAGGGAGTATTATCTCCTGTTCTCTGTGAAACACTGAGACAACCTTGGGAAAAAAGGAATGATCCAACTTAAGAACTATCCTATCATCTAGGACCTTCAAAAATGGTTCCCTAACTGGCAGGGCCTGAATCTCGCCTATCCTACGGGCAGTAGTGATAGCTAATAGAAACACCGTCTTGAAGGATAGAAGTTTGTCGGATATATCCTCAATGGGTTCGAAGGGAGAATCACATAAGCTGTTCAGTACTACATTTAAGTCCCACGTGGGAACCGTTTGTCTTAAGGTGGGTCACATTCTGGAAACTGCCCTGATAAACCTCTTGACCCACCTGTGTTCTGCTAATGGAAAGTCTAAGCAGCTACTTAAGGCCGAGATCTGCACCTTAAGAGTGCTAGGTTTTAAACCCATATCAAACCCTCTCTGGAGGAAATCTAGTATGTGGCCTATGGACGGATTTCTAGTCCCTGGAGGATTTTGGGCTAGCCAAGATGAGAATCTCTTCCATATTTTAAGATATATGGCCGAAGTTACTGGTTTACGGCCTTGTTGCAGAGTTGATATTACCTGATCGGAGAGACCCTTCTTCCTCAGGGTTTGCCTCTCAGGATCCAGGCAGTCAGTCTCAGCTTTTTGAGATTGGGATGTTCCAGAGGCCCTTGCGTTAACAGGTCTTTCCTGTATGGAAGGGGATACGGATCTCTGACTGACATTTCTTTCAGGATAGGGTACCAGGCTCTTTAGGATCAGAGTGGTAGAGCTGGTCCTCATCTTCTTTAAGACTGCCGGGATTAGGGGCAAAGGAGGAAAGGCGTATGCCAGTTTCATGTTCCAACTCTGGGCTAGGGCGTCTACTGCCACTGGGCTTCCACTGAGGTTTAGAGAGTAGAAACAGTCCAGCTGTGAATTTTCCCTGAACGCGAAGAGATCTATCTCTGGTTGGCCCCATATCTGGCAGATCTGTTTGTTCAGACTCCATTCTCCCGCGTCGATCCTGTGACGGCTTAGGAAGTCTGCTCTCGAGTTCTGAGACCCCTTTAAATGGGTCGCTGCTAGATCCTGAAGGAGCGGGCATCTGGTTCCGCCCTGTCTCTTCAGATAACATACTGTTGTTATATTGTCCGATAGTATCCTGACGTGTTGAATTTGGAGAAGATGTTGGGCTGCTCTCAGAGTCTTCAGCACTGCTTTCAGTTCCCGGTAATTTGAGGACCTTATTCTGTCCTGAAGCACCCAGGAACCTTGGAAGAGATGTTGGTCCACATGCCCCCCCCCCCAGCCATTCAGACTCGCGTCCGTGGTGACTGTTATGGCTGGAGTCATATTCCACGGGACCCCCTTCTCCAAATTCTCCGGTTCTATCCACCAGGACAGGGATTCCAAAACTCTGTCTGACAATTTTATCTTGGAGTTCAGGGAGCGGCGGTCTCTGTCCCAGGCTGTCAATACTGCCTCCTGGAGGGTCCTGGAGTGGAATTGGGCCCAAGGTATAATTGAAATACAGGAGGTCATCAGTCCTAGGATCTGCATGGCTTCTCTGATTGAGTGGGTTCTCTTCCTTCTGAACGACTCCATCTTTTCTTTTATATTGATATGTTTCCTCTCCGGCAGAAAGGAGTGTTGTGTCCTCGTGTCCAGGAGAGTGCCCAGGAAATCTTTCCTCGTGTCTGGTACCAGGTCTGATTTTTGATAGTTCACAATCCACCCCAGATCTTTGAATAGGGCTAAAGTCTGATGGATGTCCCCCTTCAGCTTTTGTACTGAATCTGCTATCAGCAGAAAATCGTCCAAGTAGGGCACGATTGTAATCGAACTCTGGCGAAGGTAGGCCATCATTTCTGATACTATCTTTGTGAAGAGACAGGGGGCAGATGAAATCCCAAACGGCAGGCACTGAAATTGGTAGTGAAGAATCTCCTCCTTGTACTTGACCGCAAACCTTAGATACTGTTGATGTTGAAGATGTATAGGGATGTGGTAGTATGCATCCTTGAGGTCCAATGTGCAAAGGTGAGCACCTGGTGGGATCAGAGGAGTAGTGGATCTTATTGATTCCATCTTGAACCTGTAGTAGGTCACCCACCTGTTTAGAAATTTTAAATTGATGATCGTCCTTACCGACCCGTCTGGCTTCTTCACAAAGAATAGTCTTGAATAGTGTCCTGTGAAATGCTGGGGAGGAGGGACCTAGGTCATGGCTCCCAGAACCAGAAACTTTTGTATATCTGACAGCAGCTGTTGCTGAAGGAGAGGAGATTCGAAGTAAGTCACCTGGAAGATTTGTGGAGGAGGAGTTCTGAAATCTATCCTGAAGCCGTCCCTGATGGAGTCCAGGATCCACTGATTGTGAGTAACTCTCTTCCATCTTTCCCAAAAGTGACGAAGTCTCCCTCCTACTGGTCTGGCGTCATGGTTTCCCTGTGTTGGTATTGGGGTTGTAGAGGAAACCCCTTCCCCTGCACCCTTTGGGGTAGCTCCAACGGCCCGATTTACCTTTCCCTCTATAAGACTTGGCCTGACTCTAGCCAGAGGGTCTACGAAAGGGCTGCTGCTTTTTAGGTTTCTCCTCAGGAAACCCTTTTTTGTTATCCGCCGCGTTCTGGAGGATAGAGTCCAAGACTGGGCCGAACATGAAGGAACCAGAGAATGGTATGGAGCAGAGTCTGTTTTTAGACGCTACATCCCCGGACCAGGATTTGAGCCAGAGGGCACGTCTAGCAGCGTTTAGTCTGAGACTGGGATTTGGCTGCAAATCTAATAGATTCCGCTGAAGCGTCCGCTAGGAAACTTGAGGCCATCTTTAGCAGAGGGAGTGACTCTAGGATCTCTTCCCTGGATATTTTAGCCCTGAGGTGACTCTCCAGTTGATTTATCCACAAGACTAAAGCTCTGGAAGCTGAAGTGGCAGCAATGTTAGTGTTAATTGTAGCTGCCCCTGACTCCCAGGATTTTTTCAGCAGACCATCCAATTTTCTATCCATGGGATCATTCAGCTGCGAAGAATCCTCAAACGGTATTGAGGTCTTTTTCACTACCTTGGCCACCTGGACATCTACTTTTGGGACCTCGTCCCAGAGATTAGTGTCCTTCGGATCAAAGCGCAGTCGATTTTTAAAATCTCTGGGAATGAAGAGCTTCTTTTCCCCATCTGCCCATTCTTCTGTAATGAGGTCTTTTAGATTTTTATTTACTGGGAAGACCTTCCTTTTCCTGACTTTAAGACCCCCGAACATCTCGTCTTCAACTGAGCGTGTCTGTTCCTCCTCCTCAATAGTCATTGTCTGCCTAATAGCGGTGAGTAGGGGATCTAGATCCTCGGATGAAAATAAATATCTTCTTTGTTCATCCTGAGGAAAGGCCACTGGGTCTTCGTCGATTTCGTCTGAAGCACATAACCCCTCTTCCTCTGAATCAGAGCCTGACTCGATCCTGGCTCTTTTGGAGGGGGGGGTGGTGGTACTGGGTCTGGGTTCTGGCTCGAGGTTGCCGCCTGCACCTCCTCTCTTACGATAGCCCTCAAATATGAAAGTAGGGATGACCGTTCGTCCTTAAGAATTTTGGAAAGGCATTCTGGGCATAACTGTTTTTTATATGACTCCAGAAGCCTTGTTTGGCAGGTCGCACACTTCTTTCCCTTCTTTTTAGGGTCTCCATGTGATTTGTGCCCTGACTCCTTAGTAGTCTAAGGAAAAAAGGGGATAGAGACTAATTTAGAATCAAAAAGATTCCCAAAAAAACCACCCCTGTCAAAGCACATAAAGCAGCTACTTACAGGGGCCTGGACGGGGGAGTCTGAACAAGTCTCCTGCTTGTTGGACGCCTGGACCTCCATGATGCAACCTCACCAGGTTGCCATCAGACATTTAAATAAGGTTTCATCTTCTTACCGGTCCGCCCGTCGCCGCCTGGCTCCGCCTCCTCCTGCTCTTCATGGGGGGACTCATTCCAAGGAAGAGTCAACCCCCTAGACATCCGAGACCTCCTGATTCGGAAGGTCTCCAGCATGCCGATGTGCGCTGCCATGACACTTCCGGTGACACGTGTTGGCTTCCGGTCACGTGGGAGCGCTCGGTAATCCAGTCTAGCGTCCGCAGGGGAGCGCAGGAGCCACTGCCGAGCCCAGAGCTTCGGAAGGGAGGAGTGACTACGGCGTCCCCGATCCCTGCGGTCACTCAGAAAGGTAATCGGGGACCGAACCAGGGGACCACTTCCCAGAGGGGTGCTGGTTAAGGGGCTACAGGAGTCTGAAGAGGAGAGGTAAGGACCCCCCGACCAGACTCGCCCCATTCCCTACCTAACTTGCTAGGAGGGAGCTGTCTCACTCCCCCTATCCCAGTAGGGACAGGAAGAACACTGGAGAGAGGGGGTGGGGAGGGGCCTTTTAAACTGTCTCTCTTCCTGTCCCTGCAGAAGCCAATAAGGACATCCTCTATGGGTGCTGTCATGGAGGACGTCCTGGAAAAATAAAGTAATATACTAATATAAGGCAGTGGCTCACTCTCCCATAACCATGGAATGGGGCTCTAGTCTGATTGAATCACCCTTTCAAATGCAGTAGAAGTATATTGGAAATAGACTGCCACTCTAACATATGTTAGTCACATGAATACAGTATGACAGAAATAAGTAGCAATTCATACTGTGAGGCAGTGACAGCGGAGACTGATGCTCGAGAGAAGTTGGTGGAAAATGGAGAGTTGGAGAAGTCTAAGTGTGCTCTCGAGCAGCAGGTGGAAAATGAGAAACCTGAAGAGGAGAGTCCTCTAAAGGATGTCAAGAGGTCTAAGCCAGAGCCTGTTAGGAGGCGGTCTGGAGATGGTGGCGCTGTAGTACCGCCCGAGGCAGAGAAGATGGATGGTCTTTCTGCTGAACCCATTGATGGGGCTGATGTGGATGCAGAGGCCAAGAGTCTCATGACAGTGTGTAACCAGGACCAGGTCGCAAAAGATGTCCCCTCAGCCTACAAGGCCTTCCAAGTAGCCAGCAGCCTGCTGGGGAAGAAATATGAGGAGATGGACGACCAGTAGGCAGATCCTGTCTACTACTGTGGGCTGGCTTTCCCGAATTCCTCCCAAAAGGAGAACAGTGTCCTGGGTGAGCCTCTGGAGAAAGAGGAGAAGGACTTAAAAGGGCAAGTATATGATGCCGGGTCCAAGGAAACAAAGGCTGAAGAAGTTAAGGCCGAGGTGTTGGGGGACGTGAAGTCCTCAGGTGCTGCAGAGACTGAAGGAGTGGCTACTGATGTGGAAAAAGCCACTAAAGAAGCAGAAGTCTCTGAAACTGCTGCCAAAGTGGGGGAAACCACAGCTGGGAAGATGGAAGATGTGCACCGGAGGCACTTTAAAAAAGCGTGCGGGGACAAGCCTGCTCTGCTGAAGGAGAAAGGGTCGAGACACAACCATGAACTGGAACCGTTCAGTCAAGAGTTGCAGCAGTCCAAGAAAGGACATGAGGAGCATGTACAGAAGCCCAAGAATCAAAAAAGAGAGCTTGCCGATCATATAAAAACATCTTCTGAGAGAAGTTCCAGAGGCCGAAGGCCAAATGTGGAGAGAAAAAGAAAGAAAAGAGAGAGGCCACGGGTGTGAAGGCGTAACATCCTCGCTCGTGAAAGAGAGTACCTGCTCATGAGATGGGGAAGAAAGTCCCATAGATATGATCTACTCCATAATGAACTCGTGTTCGTGACAAACCAAGCGCTGTTGTCCTGGGTGTGGCAGAATAAAGGGAAGACTGTAGGCCAGGTAGATGCCCTCTCACAAGCATCTGGGTTTGGTGCTAGTGTTCACCCCTACAGGCTTGAACAAAGGGGGGGGGATATGTGAGGCAGTGACAGGCCTCACGATTGCTAGGGGAGAGATATGGCAGGAGTTTCCATTTCTTCGCTGTCAATCAACAGGTCAGAGGCCGCACAATCAGTCTGGGATAAATCCAGACTGTTAGGAGGAGGAAGAGTCTGTGTGCAGCAGAGACCTGGGAAGGCTCTGTACAAGTGGGCTCAGCCGAGCTGGCTGAGGGGCCACGGGGCTAGGTGTTAGCCTGAACTTTGGGGGACTCCGCGAGGTCTTGGAATCAACGGTCGCTAGGCCAGAGTCAGAAGGACTTCTGGGCCACAATCCCCCAAAAGGTACTTGACTTTGTTACAGCCTGGAAGTGCTGGATTGTTAGGCTGGAAAAAAAGCTGCATGTTCTTCCCGTGTGTGAACGGGGCTTCAGTGAGGTAGGGAGTCCTCATGTTTAGTTAGAGCCCAGCCAGGCAGGTGTTTTATTTGTATTGTTTGTTTTGGTTTTGCTGAGGTGCCAAATAAAAGCAATGTTTGGCCCCTAACCCTATGGTCGATGAAGATCATTATGAGAATGACCCTGGAATAAGAGACTATCCCTTACAATACATTTATTTATTTAAATAACTCAGTCATTTAAACACACCTAAAACCTCTAAAAACATAAAAACATGTGCATAGATGTGCACAGGATGAATACTGCTGATGATAAATGCGTGGATTGAATCACAGACACAATCTGTATATATCATACACCGCAACAAATATTTGGCCGCCAATATGCGGTGATGTGTGGATACAATATGGTCCAATTAATTCATAAATATTTCACAATCTCTCCTCAACTGCCGCGCTGATGTAGTGGATCCGTGTGTGCATAAAAAAAGAGCACCAAAAAGTGCATAGAAAGGTGCATCTATGCACTGGCAGTTCAAGGGATTACTATAGTTCACTTGTTGCAGAGTACAGTTCCGTTGGTCGGCCCACTGTGGCGTCCCACTTAAGTGGGCTTTCCTGGAGCTGTGGATAGTACCGGTATGCTGGATGTTGGCGAGTGGGGTCCTCCGTCTCAGCAAGGAAGTTTCAGCTGGATGGTAAGGCTGTGCTGGGTCTCGGAGTCTCACGCTGTGCTCGGTATTGGCATGTCACGTGATCCACTCTACATCTCGCGGGAACAGGTTTGAATCCAATATTCTTAAGTCTCCGATCTCATTTGAATTTGCTGAAGCGCTTCAGACTTTTACCTTGTTGTACTTCAAATGTTCTTTTCCATTTATGATCATTCGGACATTGAATGTAGTGTATGAATACCAGACGCGTTTCGGAGAATGCTTTCCCCTTCTTCAGTGGCTACATTCAATGTGTGCAAGTCCGGTCTTTTATATCTTATTCCGACTAGTATCAATACGTGGTCCGGATTTTTAGTATCTATTTCTATCATTTTGGTTTCAATGCGATATGCATGCAATTTATTTGTCTATATTTGCAGAATGATAATTCATGTCCATCCTATAGATTAAAAAGATTGTAACAGTAATGTAGTAAAAATATTAGGGCTGCGCATCTTCACTCGTCTCACGATTCGATGCGATTACGATTATCAAGTCCACGATTCGATTCGATTCGGCGATGCATCACGATGCATCAAGATTATTACCCAAGTCCCCTTGTTTTTCAATTTTACATCAAAAAATTAATTCAATCAGTCAGAAATTGCACAAAAATATTTATTTGTATCTGCTATTTAAACAAATCATACCAAGTTCCCTGCATATCATATAGCAAAGTCTGAATGAACAAAACAGTGCAGCAGACAACAGTATTTATTTAAAACAGTACTGTCAGTGTCTCTGTAACATTAAACTGTTGTGCTGGCCTGGCTGGTGCAGTTAGTTTATAAGTTTTACAATAGTTTTACCATATAATATATATTATATATTATATAATATTAAACAGTACCTACAAAAAAAGGAGCACTTCAGTTCCTGACTGTAAAACATCACAGTGAGTCAGTGAACCTATAACACAGTCAGTGACTGTGTTATAGGTTCACTCACTGTGATGTTTGCCAGTCAGGAACTGTCTGTCACACAGTGTGTTCAAGTTGTCTGTGTTGCAGAACTTCCTGGTTCACCGTGATTGTTTTGGCAGCAGGAGCGCACCACCACCAGCACCACCACCAGCACCAGCACCAGCACCACCACCAGCACCAGATGGGTAGTACGTCTAGATCAGTGCTATAAGCTCTCAGAGTTGTCACTTTACAGAAAACGTTACCTGCACTGAGCACTCAGCAAGCACTCTACCACGATACATCAACTGAAGCCAAGCCATGCCACCATTAGAGGAAGCTGGAAAATCCTTGACAGAATACATTTTCAACTGAATCTGAAAACCTTGGACAAATCTTTATGGGATCACAAACACACACCACAGAATACCAGAAAAAAAATAAACACACATCCTCCTCACTGAATCATAATGGTAAAGGGCAGGCCACAGGACGGGCAATGTGGCACAGCCACCATAGTCAGACATGATGTCAGAGAAGGTCGGTGTGTGTTTTTTTGGTTTGTGTGAATGTGTATTTGTGTGATCCAATAAAGATTTACTCCAGGTTTTAAGTTTCAATTTATTCTTTCAAGGATTTGCCTTCCTCTGGTGGCTTGGCGGGCGTCAGTTGTCTGGAATAAAATACAGAATTCTTTTGGTTGAAGGTTAAACCCCTAAACAGAGTCAGAAATTCACAGAGCATGACAGACACATTGGGAAAACACCAAAAAACACGTCAGTGTAAAAATACAAAATGGATCGGACGGACAGTCGCATAATAGAAAACCATTCTCCATCTCCTCTCCACTCCAGTGCTGCTAAAAGCTAGAATAATATCATATATTCTGATTAATCAGAATAATCAGGGGAGGGAAAGGGAAAAGGGGAGGGGAAGGGAAAGGGGAAGGGGGAAAAGGGGAGGGGAAGGGAAGGGAAAAGGGGAGTCTGGCAGGGGAGACAGAGAAATAAAAAATTTCAGTGGCAGAGACAATGCTATAAACAAAATCTATAAAATTAAAAACACTGCTCAGCATTTGGGAACATGTAGATTTTTCTGTAAGAACACCAATTGATCTACATGGTCTGGTTTGAGGGCGCTTCTTTTTGCAGTTACCACATCTCCTGCAGTGGAGAAAACCCGCTCTGCAGACACGCTTGTACCTGGGATACACAAGTATTGCTTTGACAGCCGAGAAAGGAGGGGAAATATGACCTCATGCTCACGCCACCAGTTCAAAGGGTCCTCAGTGAGAGGCAGAGGTGGGGCTTTACAATAGTTTTCCATTTCCTCTTCAGCCTTGGCATAGGGGGTCTTTTTGGGTTCTATTGTACCTTCAGTGTCAGTGAAAGACTGTCCCAGCAAACTCACGAGCAGCGATCTGGCCTTTTTGGGAGGAGATGGTGGAGAATGGTTGTCTTCGATGGGTGAACTGTCCTCTTCTTCCAGAGTTTGTTTTCTTCTAGGCACTTGATGATCCTCTTGTGTCCTCTCACTCTCATCTGATGTAATCTGTGTTTGAACAAAAAAGAAACGGAAAAAAAACAATAAGTAAAAACACAAATGTCAATGCCTTTGATTCTGATGGGGTGATGAAAAAGCACAGGAAACGGACAGTACAGTTCCCGCACCGCATCAGATTCAGAAGCGTGGTAGTGCTTGTGCTACTGTCGTTTCAAGAAGAAACATGATGGAATTCTTCAAATTAATTTAATTACCTCCAAGGATGCAGCTTCCTCAGTGACTCCTTTAAATATCTCCAATCTTTCTTCATCTGTGAGGATGAAAGGCAGTCCCTTAAAGCGAGGATCCAGTGCAGAGGCTGTATGAAGGATCTTCTTCTCGGCCTCACTGCTGTACCTCTTCTGGAGATCTGTTCTAATAGAATTCTTGATCTCATGGATCATGGGTGTGTCTCCCATCGTGTCTGTCATGCTCTGGAGAAGTTGTGCATTTATAGGGGCAATGAGAGAAACTGTTGGATTGCGCTCTTCTGACATCAGCATGGTTGCATCCTTCATTGGCTTTAATGCACTCACGGCGTCCTCTGCATTTGACACATCTGTTTCGTTTAGAGTGCAGAGATCGGACTCTCCTCTTCTGACTTCTGGAGACAGCAAGGTGGCACAGACTGCAGGTTGTTGTTCCAAGAACCTCTCGACCATGTCGTATGCACTGTTCCATCTTGTTGCCACATCAGTTATCAGCTTATGATTCTTCAGGCCAAGACATTTCTGTTTCTCTTTTAGACAGTGGCTTGCTCTAGTGCTGCGGTGAAAGAATGTGGATATCCGACGTACTCTGCCAAGAAGCCTAGAGAGAGTGGCCACTTTCAACGCTCGCTGGGATGCAAGATTCAGTGTATGGGCGAAGCATTTCACATGGGGGAATTTTCCAACTTGAGCTGCAACTATCATGTTTGACGCGTTGTCGGTCACAAGCACTACAGATTTATCGGACAGCTGCCATTCTTCCACAACATGAGAAAGTAGCTCTGCCAGATGAGCACCCGTGTGAGACTCATAAATGGCTCTCGTTTGCAGTACATGCGACAAAATCTGCCAGTCCTTACTAACGTAATGTGCTGTTATTGTAACATAAGACTCTGTCGTGACTGAAGTCCAGGAATCACACGTTATTGCGACTCGACTTGCTTGGCTCATTGATGCAATTATCTTAGCTTTGGTTTCGTGGTAGAGTGCAGGTATGACGTTTTCTGTAAAGTGACTTCGTGACGGGATCTTGTAACGCGGCTCTATCGTCTTCAAAAGGTAGCGAAACCCACTGTTTTCCACAACAGAGTAAGGGCGCAGGTCCTTCGCTATGAAAGCTGCCACAGCTTTTGTTATTCTCTTTACCTTTTCAGAGTTGGGCGGCAAAGTTGACTGTAACATTGCATCAATTCTTGGCTGATCTGGGTTCATTTCCTTGGTGGTGGTGGTAGGTTTTAGCATTTCTGGGTGAAAACGGCTGACGTGGTTTCTCAGATTAGTAGTATTCCCTAGATATTTAATTTTTGTGTGACAGATTTTACACACAGCGTATGACTTGTCCAATTCGTGCTTCCTACTTTTTTCATAAAAGCCAAAATGTTCCCAGATGTTTGCTTTTAAAAAGCTAGGTGCATTTTTTATCTCTCGTTCCTTTTGTTCTACTTCTGCCATTTTTATTTACTAGCAAATGCAATGCATGCCAGGCATCTATGTGAATTTGTGAGTAGGGATGACACAAGTCTTGAATTTGAGTGACTAAGCCTAAAGCCTGCCACGAGATCAACAGAAAAAGTAACACTGCTGGCTGCTGGTGGTGGTCGGGTGGAGCGATTCTCCTCCTGCCTGTGGTGGACTGGACTGAGCCTGAGGAGTGAGGAAAAACGGACAGGTGGTGACTGAGGTGACACAATTTTTTTTTTTAGGTACGGTAATAAGTTAATAACAGGCAGTGACCAGCTGCGCCTGCAGTCTCTGTGAGTGGTGTATCTGTGTGATGGTCACCTACCTGTCACAACAAGGTGGCAGAGTCTGGCTGGCACGTGGCACCTGCGCAGGCGCAGGGGCGTAGCTAGAAATGACTGGGCCCCATAGCAAAAAAAATTTATGGGCCCCCCGGTGGTGACCTCTATGAACCTTGTAAAGAAACCAAGACAATGGGGACACGGGACATAGCTTTCTGTAGCAGTTACATCTGACTCCGGTCCCCGAGGGGCCCAAAGGCTCCAGCATTATAAATGGCACATGGTAGGCGGCGGTAGAGAGTTTACATTGGTGCTCGAGGCTGTGCTTAATGCTACTTTCACACTTGCGTCAGAGGATTCCGGCAATCTGGACGCAAACGGATGCATTTGTCAGGCGGATCCGTCTGACAAATGCATTGAAATACCGGATCTGTCTCTCCGGTGTCATCTGGAAAAACGGATCCGGTGTTTATTTTTTTCACAGATTTAAAGGTCTGCGCAGATCGGAAGAACGGATCCGTCAATGCAGCAATTTTAATGCCGGATCTGGCACTAATACATTTCAATATAAGTTTAAAGCTGGATCCGGCAAGTGTTCAGGATTTTTGGCAGGAGAGAAAACTGTAGCATGCTGCGGTATTCTCTCCGGTCAAAAAACGTAAGAGGGACTGAACTGATGCCTCCTGAACGGATTGCTCTCCATTCAGAATGCATTAGGATAAAACTGGTCAGTTCTTTTCCGGTATTGAGCTCCTAGGACGGAACTCTATGCCGGAAAAGAAAAACGCAAGTGTGAAAGAACCTGAGAGACCATCAGTATGTTAGTCCTGGAGGTTTCAGGTTGATAGATCCTGTGTATGCTACATTGTATCCACAATAACCATCCTCTCAGTAGGGACTGATACACGTGTGAAGGGGCTCTGATGGTGCAGGATCAGTAACTGTCAGTAAATCTGACACCCCAGCAGTTTCAGATTCCTGCCCTTAGCTGAGAGTTGTCAGTGTGGATCACCTCCTGCTGGGAGCAATCTCCAATACTGTGAGATAAATGTAGACATTCCCAGACTGGCCACTAGGGGCCGCTGTTTGACCGCCTTTCATAGACCCGGAACCTAAAGTTCCGTCCACTGTAGTAGACGGAGGGGAAGAATAAGAAGAGACACAACCGAAAAAAATAAAGAAGAAACATGGCGCGGGCGGCAAAGGTATGAGAAGCGGCAATATGAGCTGTGTAGGTGGCAGGCGGTAGGTGGGTGTATATGCTGTGTAGGTGGCAGGCGCTTTGGAGGTAGATATTACATACTCATAGGTGACAGAACTTACCTCGCCGCCAGCCACCGCACGTCCGCACTGCCGCCTGCTTCTGAGTGTCTGACTGGGAGCCGGAGATGCGCAGAAACCACGCCTCCGGCTCCTCCTCACTCAGTCAGACCTGGCTCACTCAATGTTGTGGCCACCCCCTCTGACACGTCAGCGGGAGGCGGGAGGCGGGAAAGAAGGCGCCCAAAAACTTTTTTCCGACTCGGCTGCACGGCGGACGCGACGCTGACGTCATCAACATGCATCGATTATTTAAAGCAACCGCATCGATGCAGAATCGCCGGGGGTCGAATCGCGATGCATCGATGCATCGATTATATTCAACAGCCCTAAAAAATATGATCTAATATTTGGATAAAAACAAGGCAGATAGTGAGCACTTAACATATCAGAATAATTATTCAACCTAAGTGTTGGGTTTATAAAAAAAGATTAAAAAAATAAAGTAAAACTCCCTAGTATATTAATATATTATGGTGTAGTATATGCGAACGAAATGTACTGTATATCCACATACTCATCGTATTGTGTATTATATCTCTTCAAATTCAGGCAGTTTTCAAAATCTTTCCTTAGCGGAATGATTATATAGGTTTAAAAATAAAAAATTTGAAATTTAAGACTTTCAAAAATGTATGAAGTGTGGAAATTGTGGACGTTTGGACGCTGGAAAATGTAGGTAGAAAATTTCAGTAAAAAATTTCGGTAGACTAAAATCTTCTACCAAAATTTTCGAACAACATTTTTCAGCGTCCAAACGTCCACAATTTCCACACTTCATACATTTTTGAAAGTCTTAAATTTCAATATATTTTTTTTAAACCTATAAGATCATATCGCTAAGGAAAGAGTTAGAAGATATATAATAAATGATACGATGAGTATGTGGATATACATTTCGTTTACATATACTACACCATAATATATAAATATACTAGGGAGATTTACTTTATTTTATTGTATTTATATTTTTATAAACCCAACACTTAGATTGAATAATTATTCTGATATGTTAAGTGCTCACTATCTGCCTTTTTGTTATCCAAATATTAGATCATATTTTACTACATTACTGTTACATACTTTTTAACCTATAGGATGGACATGAATTATCATTCTGCAAATATAGACAAAAAAACGCAAGCAAACATAAAAAAAATTGCATGCATATCGCATTGAAACCGCAACGGCACCAAAATGATAGAAATGGATACTAAAAATCCGGACCACGTATTGATACTAGCCGGAATAAGATATAAAAGACCGGACTTGCACACATTGAATGTAGCCACTGAAGAAGGGGAATGAATTCCCCGAAACGCATCTGTATTCATACACTACATTCAATGTCCGAATGATCATAAATGGAAAAGAACATTTGAAGTACAACAAGGTAAAAGTCTGAAGCACTTCAGCAAATTCAAATGAGATTGGAGACTTAAGAATATTGGATTCAAACCTGTTCCCGCGAGATGTAGAGTGGATCACGTGACACGCCAATACCGAGCACAGCGTGAGACACAGAGACCCAGCACAGCCTCCTTGCTGAGACGACGGACCCCACTCGCCAACATCCAGCATACCGGTACTATCCACAGCTCCAGGTAAGCCCACTGAAGTAGGACGCCACAGCGGGCCGACCAACGGAACTGTACGTAAAATAATCAATTGGGCGTACATTGCCTCTGATCCCAAAAACACCTATGAAATGGAAATGCCATAATATACAGCAACTGGGCATTAGCGGTATAATTAAGTACCGATAAGAGAACTATACAACAAACTTGATGATAAAGTGTCTGCAACAAGTAAACTATAGTAACCCCTTGAACTGCCAGTGCATAGATGCACATTTTTATGCACACACGGATCCAATACATCAGCGCTGCAGTTGAGGAGAGATTGTGAAATATTTATGAATTAATTGGACCATATTATATCCACTTTATGATACTTTATTCAACACGTGTTATGTACATGGACTATCTGCTGCGGAGGCGGCAGTGTTATATATGAAGAAAAGTTGAAGTTAATAAAGAAGTTATTTTGAAGCATTTGGTGTGAGCTTTAAACCTACTGTTTCCATAGAACGGCGCTAGAGGAATTACAGAGTAATAGACAGTCTGGTTAGACTAAAAGTCAGAGATATCAAAATTCTTCTAATGCCACAGCGCAAAAAGCACTTCATAGTGCTGCGCCTGCCACAGTTGGAACTACAATCTCAAGTGTGACTTCCTTCACTAGCAGAAGTGCCACCCAAATATAAGCGTCCTCAAATACTTCAGCCAAAAGAAAGGAATTAGCTGAACAACTTGCTGTCAAAAAAGCAGAAATTGAGATGGAAGCTGCCATCGAGGCACAGCATCAGCTGATGGCTGAAAAGTAAGATGAAAAGGATGTCCAACGTCATCAGATGGAATCTTAAATGAAGGCACAGCGCCATTAAATGGAGGCTGAATTGAAAAGTCTGGAAAGGCAGAAAGAAGTTAAGATCATAGAAGCCAGACTCAGAGTACATGAGGAGGATATGAGTCAGAATAGTCATAGGTTCAAATCTGTACTAAGTGAAGAAGCAGACTCCTACTTTCCTTCAAATGCCTAGGAGAATGGAAGGAAATCTCCAGCACTTAGTGATAGAATAAGTTAATATCCTTCTATCCCTGCTCAGAAAAACAGAGGGTAAATTCACCCACCTTTGGCCTAACACTGGACTAGGCCTCTCTATCTCTACCAGAAAAGATAAAGAAAAGGACTCACCTAATTCAGAACTAATATATACAGAAACAAAAAAAGACAAAAAATAGCGCCTCATGTGCAGTACGTCTGGACTAAAAATAATGGGAAATGGTGCGTATTGCGCTTACCTGATCCTGTTGTGAGGAGTCACAACAGCTATACAAGCCTTGCTGGTGTTTACCCTCACCGACCTAAGGGGATGCCTTGCTGCTGCCTGGTCCCGTCCTGTTTCTTCGCCACAAGCTTTAGTTGTATTCGATTTGCAGGTTAAAGAAAAATAGGACCGCTTTCCCGCGCTGTAGGCATATAAATCGATCCACACGATGGTTTGGATGTTTTTTCTTTTTATTTAATGATAATAAATCTGTCTATGGGTTTCAAGGGTGTACAGCCCTCTTCCTCTTCCAGGACAGTATGCTTTACAGAGTGTTGATAAGAACATGCATTGTATTTAAAACAGTTTTGGCGCCCTGCAGGAGAAAAAGGGGGCGTGGCAATTTTTAATTTTTTTTAAAGAGCTTTATCAACAACGGGCACTCGCTCCATTAAGGAGAAAGACACTCCTAAGTTTTAGACTTGTACATAAAATATATAGATAAACAAGTAAATAAATATATGCATACATACCATAGGTTTAGAAATAGCAGTAAAATTGAGGACAAATAGGAGTAAAAAATTTATAATAAAAAAAATAAAATGACAACAAGAATAAAATCCATATAGAGGTTCACACCTGCTTAGTTAGGCAGGCGGAAACCTTACAGACGTAGGGGGGGAGAGGTTTATGGAAAGCGTATTTTTTGTATGTTAATCAGACCAATAAAATAGTAGAATTACATTAGTGGATGCCTATGTGTTAAAAATAGAACAAGTATGTATACCGTGTACACTAAACTAGCAGCACTTATGGTGCACAGTATGGGGGTGCTGCTAACAATCGCTGGCTTGAAGGCTTATTGGTTGTTACACCCTATGCGGTGTTGCTAGAGAAGGGCATTGGGTTTGGGTCGAAGCATCGTAATGAATTATTTGTTATGGGAGTGTATCTGGGAACAGTGTAATGGTAGATAACCCATTTTGATAGAGAGGGGGACAACAACAAAAAAGGAAGAAGGACATAAGTAAAAATAGAAATGGAAAAGATGCCGCTACCAACACCAAGGACATGTCTACAGTAAAAATATTTAACCTGTCTTCACACATATTGTCAGCACAAGAGACCAGCCTCCTTCAAAAAGGGTTATCCCTCTGTCCTGAGAATAAAGTTGATGCCCTTGAACTTTTCATAGATGTCCAGAAATTCAGACGCAATTTAAACAATAAAGCGACATTTCGAGATAAATAAAAAAAAACAATCCAGATAGTTACCAAAAACGTCTAACCATCAAAACCTATGAAAAGGACACTCACACCTTACAAATTAATGAAGAGGCTCAAACAACAAACGATGAAGAATTCAAACATATAGACGGTGGCCCGAAATAACATTTCTTCCCCGTACAGAGCCAAGGACACCATATCCCCCCCTTCTTTGACCTTGTATCGACCAATCTGAAAAAGATCACTGAGAAACCCCAAATTCACTCACAAAAAAGGGAACCTTACAAAATGGGAAAGAAAAGAGTTAAATACTCTCAAAAATAACAAAGAGATTGTCATCCGCCCTGCAGACAAGAGGGGTGGGGGGTTATTCAAAACTATGAGGAATATGAAAGGGAAGACTATAGAATATTCTTAGTGATAAGACCTACTTTGAACACATCACAGATGACCAATTTATGGGAATTACAAAAAAACTAAATAAATTGGAAAAAAATGCGCACGAGAAACAGCAATTCAACAAAAAAAGAACAAAATTTCTTACGTCCCGGATTATCATGTACCCCATATTTTTATCATTTATTCAAAATACATAAAAATACAAAAAATCCCCCCGGTAGGCCTATAGTATCCAACACAAAATGCGCTACCAGTAACTTGTCCCAATTTTTAGACATGTTTTTACAACCTTATGTCAAAAGCCTCCCCAGCTATCTGCATGACTCTAGCCAGCTTATTAGGGACTTAAAAACAATTGACTGGAAAGAGACATACGCCCTTCTAACGATGGATGTCACATCACTCTATTCTAATATCCAACACAATTTAGGGAAAAAGTGTGTAGAAACAATCCTAGAGAGGAACAACAGCCTAAAACCACCCCAAACGAAATTCCTTCTTGAGGGTCTGCGTCTCGTTCTAGAAAATAACTACTTTATATATAACACCACTTACCATCAGCATAGAGGGACCGCTATGGGGACTCGGGTAGCGCCAGCCTTCGCTAATATATTTATGGGGCAATTTAAAGAAAAATTCATCATAAATCACCCCATCTTCCAAGGACGAATCAAATATTAGAGAAGATACATTGAGGACCTGTTTATGATGTGGAATGGGAGTGAAGAAACTGCAAATACGTTCTGTGAACTATTAAATGGGACTGATTGGGGTATCTCTTTCACCCCAAAATTCAGTAACACTGAAATAGAGTTCCTTGACATCATCATTTCATTCGCAGAGAAGCAGCTAACCACAAAAACATATTTCAAGGCAGTGGACTCGAACAGTTATATCCACTATACCAGCTTTCACCATAGAAAGTGGCTAAAAAATATACCTTACAGTCAATGTAGGAGAATAAGACGCAATTGCACCAAGGATGAAGACTACAAACTAAAATCCTGGAAAATAGATTCAAGGAGAAAGGCTATCCTAAACAACGCATTAAAAATGCCATGAAAAGAAGCAGCCTACAGCCGCAAGAGGAATGCTTGGTCACCATTACAAACATCCAGAAAACAACAGAGGAGGTACGGTTCATCACTCAGTATAACACATCCAACCCATATATTAAGAAAAGCCTTATAAAACATTGGCATATTCTCCGACAGGACCCATACCTGACCAAATACCTCCCAGGCATCCCCAAAATTACTTATAGGAGAGCACCAACCATTAAAAACATACTGGCTCCAAGTAGACCAAAACAACACATGGAACCTAAAATAAAAAAAAACACACTTAACAACGACACCAAGAAAGGGAGCTACAGATGTGGGGCAAAGAACTGTCTGTGTTGCAGCATCATCACACACAACAAAACAACTTTTACTTCCAACCACAACAGTACTACATTCCCAATAAAATACCATCTTAGATGTCATTCATTCTACGTCATATCTGATCGAATGTGAATGCAGCCTACAATACGTAGGAAGCACCACACAAGCTCTCCATTGCCGGGTTAATCAACACAGATACAACATCCGGAAACAATATTTAAAGCACGGTGTCTCCAGGCATTGCGCAAACACCCCCGAAAAAGAGAAACACAAGCTCATAATCACTCCGATCCACTTCATATCCGAAAATCCATGTAATAGGTTTGAGAACCTACAGAAAAGAGAAGTCTATTGGATATACCAGCTAGACACGCTCACTCCACATGGTCTTAACGAAATAACCGAGACCATTCTATAACAACTTCAACAGTACCAGTCCGCCAAAGTGACGATCTTCCTTTCCAAATAATTCCCTGCAACAGCGGCAATCTATGAAAATGGGTTATCTACCATTACACTGTTCCCAGATACACTTCCATAACAAATAATTCATTAAGATGCTTCGACCCAAACCCAATGCCCTTCTCTAGCAACACCGCATAGGATGTAACAACCAATAAGCCTTCAAGCCAGCGATGGTATCAGCACTAGTGTTGAGCGCGAATATTCGAATTTCGAATTTTTTTCTCGAATATCGCAATTTCGAGATTTCGCGAATATTTAGAATATAGTTCCAAATATTCGCGAAATCGAATATTTGTATTTTTATTCGAAAAAAATTCGTACGATTATTTTAATCTTATGATTTTTTTTTTTTTCCTATGACTATGGCTAGGCTAATATGTGTATTTTACGAAATTTCTTAATATTGCTCTAACTTCGTCTTTTAGAATATTCGTAATATTCTAAAAGACGGAGTTAGAGCAATATTCCGAATATTCTAAAAGACGAAGTTAGAGCAATATTAAGAAATTTCGTAAAATACACATATTAGCCTAGCCATAGAAAAAAAATAAAAAATCATAAGATTAAAATAATCGTACGATTATTTTAATCTTATGATTTTTTTTTTTTCCTATGACTATGGCTAGGCTAATATGTGTATTTTACGAAATTTCTTAATATTGCTCTAACTTCGTCTTTTAGAATATTCGTAATATTCTAAAAGACGGAGTTAGAGCAATATTCCGAATATTCTAAAAGACGAAGTTAGAGCAATATTAAGAAATTTCGTAAAGTACACATATTAGCCTAGCCATAGGAAAGAAAAAAAAAATCATAAGATTAAAATAATCGTACGATTATTTTAATCGCATATTATTCGCGAAAAATTTAATAATTACGAATATTCGATTTCGACGAAAATAATAAGAATATTTATTCGAATATTCGCGAAATATCGCGAAATCGAATATGGCACCTCCCGCTCATCACTAATCAGCACCCCCATACTGTGCACCATAAGTGCTGCTAGTTTAGTGTACACGGTATACATACTTGTTCTATTTTTAACACATAGGCATCCACTAATGTAATTCTACTATTTTATTGGTCTGATTAACATACTAAAAATACGCTTTCCATAAACCCCTCCCCCCCCACATCTGTAAGGTTTCCGCCTGCCTAACTAAGCAGGTGTGAACCTCTATATGGATTTTATTCTTGTCATTTTATCTTTTTTTATTTTTTACTGCTATTTCTAAACCTATGGTATGTATGCATATATTTATTTACTTGTTTATCTATATATTTTATGTACAAGTCTAAAACTTAGGAGTGTCTTTCTCCTTACTGGAGTGAGTGCCCGATATTGTAAAAGCTCTTTTATACAAAAAAATAAATAAAATAGGCACGCCCCCTTTTTCTCCTGCAGGGCGCCAAAACTGTTTTAAATACAATGCATGTTCTTATCAACACTCTGTAAAGCATACTGTCCTGAGGAAGAGGGCTGTACGCCCTTGAAACGCATAGACAGCTTTATTATCATTAAATAAAAAGAAAAAACATCCAAGCCATCGTGCGGATCGATTTATATGCCTACAGCGCCGGAAAGTGGTCCTATTTGTCTTCAACCTTCTAATTCAGAGCTAAGTGAGAAAATAGAACCGGATGATTCCATTCCTAGATGCAATGGCAATGCTCAGGAGAATGTTACAACCTTTGTCCCAGCAAGACCACAGAGAACAGTCCTAGCTAGACTTCCCGTTCCGGAACCCACTGTATTTTCAGGATACGTACTGAAGTTCATAGAGTGGAAGGCAAGTTTTGAAATGATCATTGAGCATCATTGCTTCAGTCCAGTTGACAAGTTATTCTACCTTCAGAGATATGTTGGTGGAGAAGCCAAGGAAATTCTTGAAGGTAACTTCTATAGAAAAGACGAAGAAGTCTACAAGCAAGCTTGGGAAAAATTTAATGCAAGATATGGTCATCCATATTAGTACAAAGAGCCTTTAGAGAGAACACTGAGTAACTGGCCTAAAATAGGTCCTAAAGAACACTTCAAACTCCAAAAGTATGGTGACTTCCTGCAAGCATGCAGCAATGCCATCCCACATGTTCAAGGACTGGAAGTACTGAACGACTATCTAGAAAACCACAGGATAGTAACTAAGCTACCTGAAGAAGTGACTTCTAGATGGAATCGCTATGTGACTAAAAACAGAACTTTTTAAAACTTGGGAAGTTCTTACCTAGATCTAACTGAGTTTGTCAATGAGGAAGCACGGATAGCATGTAATCCAGTAACAGCATCTTATGTCTTATAATCCTTAGAAGAAAGGTCTGCAAGAGAGATAAAACGTGCAAGAGCAACTAGCTTTGCAACCATCACAGCAGCTAAAGGTCCAGATACCTACGAGAGCAAGTTCAAAGTCACTACTGGAATCAGTAGAGAGACAGAACGGACAAATCTTCAGACTACCTTCAAATGTATATTCTGTGGAGACAACCACTCCATACACAAGTGCCAACAATTGAAGGCGAAGTCCCCAGATGAAAAGAAAAAAATTGTGCTAGATAGCCAACTGTGTTTCGGATGTCTAAGAAAAGGCCATGTTACTAAGGAGTGTAAGAAAAAGGCCACGTGCAGCTTTTGCAAAGGACACCATCCTACACCACTACATGAAGAATGTCCAAAGAAAGATAAATCCTCAATACCTAAAGATACTGAGGAAGGAAAGAAAGTATCGGTATTCTCTTGCAGAGTGAGGGAAGGAGAAAGCAATGGCACATCAATGGTTGTACTAGTGTGCATTTCAAATCCTAAAAGGAGGAACAAGAAGGTATACGCCTATGCGCTACTGGATGCCCAGAGTGACGTCACCTTTATTGATCAAGAAATCTGCAATAAATTACAAGTGGCTACAGAACCAGTGGCACTCAAACTCACCACAATGGCGGGGAGAGACACATTAGTGAACAGTCAAAGGGTCAAAGGACTGAGAGTTAGAGGACTTCATTCAAACTGCACATTGGATCTACCTCCAGCTTATACAAAAGACGATATACCTCTAGATCGAGACCCCACCGGGTACCTGTGAAAAAGCCAATGAATGGGAGCACCTATCTATCATATCTAATAAAATGTCCCCGCTGAAGGAGTTTGGTGTTGGACTGTTGATAGGCTACGATTGTCCTGATGCCTTGGTACCACAAAAGGTAATCACAGGAGGAAAGGGTAAACCCTATGCTGTTCAAACTGATCTAGGATGGGGTGTTGTTGGAGGAAAACAGCAGATCGCAAACTCAAGACAGGTGACAGGATTGTGTCATCGAATATCTGTCCAAGAGTTACCAACTGTAAGTCCAGCAAAAGTAATCAAGATCCTTGAATCTGACTTTGCAGACATAAGTTCTAAAGAAAAGAGTGTATCTCAAGAAGACATAAAGTTCGTACACACTCTAGAAGAAAGTATTCAGCAGAATCAAGAAGGTCATCTTGAAATGCCCTTACCTTTTTAAAGAAGGACCTCGTCTGCCAAATAACAGAAATCTTGCTCTAGCAAGATTGAAATGTTTGAAGAAAAAGATGGGAAGAGATCCCAAATTCAAGCAGGATTATTTGAAATTCATGGAAGGCATCCTCCAAGAAGGACATGCAGAGAAAGTTACTAACCAACCTAAAGAAGGAGAAGTGTGGTACATCCCACATCAACGTGTTTACCACTCAAAGAAACCAGATAAGATTAGAGTAGTATTTGATTGCTCAGCAAAGTACAATGGTGTTGCATTGAATGATCATCTACTAAAAGGACCAGATCTTACAAATACTCTGCCTGGAGTACTCTGTAGATTCAGAAAGTATCCCGTAGCGGTCATGTGTGCCGTTGAAAAGATGTTCCACCAGTTTCATGTGAAAAATGAAGATAGAGACTTCCTGAGGTTTCTATGGTGGGAGGACGGAGATACAGAAACAGAGCCAGCAGAATACAGAATGAAAGTACACTTGTTTGGAGCAGCATCGTCTCCAGGTTTCGCCAATTATGGTATGAAGTACCTGGCCAATCAGAATAAAAAGGATTTTCCATCAGCAGCAAATTTTCGGAAGAAAATCTTTTATGTAGATGACGGTCTCATAAGTCTAGAGTCCACAGAATCTGCAATCAAACTAGTGAAAGAAAGCCAAGAGTTATGCGCAAGAGGAAACCTGCGCCTTCACAAATTTATCTCAAACAACAGAGAGGTACTGGAATCCATCAGTGACTCTCAACATGCAGCAACAATGAAGAATGTAGATTTTAATTATGATAATCTTCCAGTTCAGAACGTACTTGAATTGGGATGGAATGTAGAGAACGACAAGTTCTTCTTTGAAGTATCTATTGAAGAGAAAGTTGCAACTAGAAGATCCATTCTTTCTGCAGTGACTTCTATATTTGATATATTGGCATTCTTGGCCCCAGTAATCCTCAGAGCAAAAGAAATACTGCAAGAATTATGCAGACAGAAGTTGGGATGGGATGAGGCCAAGGTGGGAGAGAAGTTCGGATACCCAGATGTTTTGTACCTAATGATTTGGGAAAGTACAAGAAAATAGAAATTCATCACTTTTCAGATGCCAGTAGTTATAGTTATGGTCAGTGTTCCTACAGAGTAATAGGAGAAGAAAAGATACACTGTGCCCTGGTTATGGGGAAGGCCAGAGTTGCACCTACCAGTATTCAGACAATACCAAGACTTTAACTGACAGTAGCTGTTGTTTCAGCATCAGTAAGCAAGTTTCTGAGAGAAGATTTGAAATTGAAAATAGATGAAGAATATTTTTGGACAGACTCACAAGTTGTCCTAGGATACATAAACAATGAAGCTCGAAGATTCCATATCTTTGTCGCCAACAGAGTTGAGAAAATTCGGAAAATAACAAATCCGGAACATTGACACAAAGCATAACCCAGCAGATCATGCTTCAAGAGGCCTAAATGTAACTGAATTGAAAAATTCAAATTGGTTCACCGGTCCAGAGTTCCTTTGGGAAAAGGAAATCACGCCCAGTAAAGGTGATCCAGAAGTAAAAGTTGTACAAACATTGAGCACTGCTGCCAAGTGTTAAGATTACATACTTGAAAGACTAGCCAGATGTTCAAAATGGAATACAGTCATAAACATAGTAGCTCGAATTCAACATTTGGCAAAGGGAATCAAAAAGAAGGAATTGTTGAATGTAGAAGAATGAAAGCTTAAGAAACCGTTATAAGACTCATTCAACAGAGATTCTACAGTGTAGAGTTAGAGACTTAGTCAAGAACTTAAAAGTCTTCCAAACAGCCACCCATTGTACAAGCTTAATCTTGTTCTGCAGGATGGTATACTAAAGGTGGGAGAGAGACTGGAAAATGCATCGTTACCTAGCAGAGTGAAGCATCCAGCAATTCTACCCAAAAACTCTACAGTCGTGGCCAAAAGTTTTGAGAATTACATAAATATTGGAAATTGGAAAAGTTGCTGCTTAAGTTTTTATAATATCAATTTGCAGATACTCCAGAATGTTATGAAGAGTGATCAGATGAATTGCATAGTCCTTCTTTGCCATGAAAATTAACTTAATCGCAAAAAAAACTTTCCACTGCATTTCATTGCTGTCATTAAAGGACCTGCTGAGATCATTTCAGTAATCGTCTTGTTAACTCAGGTGAGAATGTTGATGAGCACAAGGCTGGAGATCATTATGTCAGGCTGATTGGTTAAAATGGCAGACTTGACATGTTAAAAGGAGGGTGATGCTTGAAATCATTGTTCTTCCATTGTTAACCATGGTGACCTGCAAAGAAACGCGTGCAGCCATCATTGCGTTGCGTAAAAATGGCTTCACAGGCAAGGATATTGTGGCTACTAAGATTGCACCTCAATCAACAATTTATAGGATCATCAAGAACTTCAAGGAAAGAGGTTCAATTCTTGTTAAGAAGGCTTCAGGGCGTCCAAGAAAGTCCAGCAAGCGCCAGGATCGTCTCCTAAAGAGGATTCAGCTGCGGGATCGGAGTGCCACCAGTGCAGAGCTTGCTCAGGAATGGCAGCAGGCAGGTGTGAGCGCATCTGCACGCACAGTCAGGCGAAGACTTTTGGAAGATGGCCTGGTGTCAAGAAGGGCAGCAAAGAAGCCACTTCTCTTCAAAAAAAACATCAGGGACAGATTGATCCTCTGCAGAAAGTTTGGTGAATGGACTGCTGAGGACTGGGGCAAAGTCATATTCTCCGATGAAGCCTCTTTCCGATTGTTTGGGGCATCTGGAAAAAGGCTTGTCCGGAGAAGAAAAGGTGAGAGCTACCATCAGTCCTGTGTCATGCCAACAGTAAAGCATCCTGAGACCATTCATGTGTGGGGTTGCTTCTCATACAAGGTAGTGGGCTCACTCACAATTTTGCCCAAAAACACAGCCATGAATAAAGAATGGTACCAAAACACCCTCCAACAGCAACTTCTTCCAACAATCCAACAACAGTTTGGTGAAGAACAATGCATTTTCCAGCACGATGGAACACCGTGCCATAAGGCAAAAGTGATAACTAAGTGGCTCGGGACCAAAACGTTGACATTTTGGGTCCATGGTCTGGAAACTCCCCAGATCTTAATCCCATTGAGAACTTGTGGTCAATCCTCAAGAGGCAGGTGGACAAATAAAAACCCACTAATTCTGACAAACTCCAAGAAGTGATTATGAAAGAATGGGTTGCTATCAGTCAGGAATTGGCCCAGAAGTTGATTGAGAGCATGCCCAGTCGAATTGCAGAGGTCCTGAAAAAGAAGGGCCAACACTGCAAATACTGACTCTTTGCATAAATGTCATGTAATTGTCGATAAAAGCCTTTGAAACATATGAAGTGCGTGTAATTATATTTCACTACATCACAGAAACAACTGAAACAAAGATCTAAAAGCAGTTTAGCAGCAAACTTTGTGAAAACTAATATTTGTGTCATTCTCAAAACTTTTGGCCACGACTGTAGTTTCACAAGATTGATTATTGATCACTACCACAACATATCCTTGCATCAAGGAAGAAGCTTTACCAAAAGCTGTTTGAGAGAAGGTTGTTACTGGATTGTAAAAAGGAAGCAAAGTATATAACTTAGTAAATGTGTAGTCTGCAGAAAGGCACGTAGACCTACCGAAGAGCAAAGAATGGCAGATTTACCAGCAGATCGTGTACACCCATCACCACCATTTCTTTATAGTGGAATGGATTGTTTTGGCCCATTTATCACCAAACAGAACCGCAAGGAGTACAAGAGATATGGACTAATATTTACATGTCTGAGCTCCAGAGCAATTCACCTGAAAATGCTAGAGGATATGTCTACTGACGCATTCATCAACACCTTAAGATGTTTCATAGCCTTGAGGGGTACCATCAGAGAGCTTAGATCTGACCAAGGATCTAATTTTGTCGGAGCAAAGAATACATTTAAGAAAGCGCTAAAAGAGATCGATAAAAAAAAAAAAATTGTTAGAGAAACAGTGTGATTTTCACATGAATGCTCCACATGCAAGCCATACAGGAGGAGTTTAGGAAAGACAAATCAGAACTGTGAGAAATGTGTTAAGTTCAGTGTTGAAAAAGAATGCCGGAAGAATAGATGATGCTTCACTTAGGACCCTAATCTATGAAGTAATGTCTATTGTTAACAGTCGTCCACTTACAGTTAATAACATCAGCGATCCAACAAGTTTGAACCCTTTAATTTTCAACCATCTACTTCACCTTAAGTCGGATTACATACAGCCACCATCTGGCAAGTTTACCAAAGAGGATTTATATGCTAAAAGGAGATGGCCAAGAGTTCAATATCTATCAGAAGAGTTTTGGAATAGATTGAGGAAAGAGTACTTAGCCAATCTTATGCTAAGAAGTAAAGGCAAACACTCAGAAGAAATGTCCAAGTTGGTGACATAGTGTTAATGAAAGAAAAAGAATTACCTAGAAGTCCATGGAAATGGGCCAAAGTTCTAGAAGTTCAAAAGGATGAAGACAAATTAGTGTTGTTACAAATAGGAGACTAAAAACTTGAGAAAAAAGGAAAATGTCTCACTACTCCACTCAAGTTGGAACATCCTATACAGAAGTTAGTTGTTCTACTTGAGAGTGATAAAAGACACTTGGAAGTTGAGAACCTGATGGAAAATTCCTCAAATTCACGTTCAAGTCCTACCACTAAGAACATAGAAGTATAGGTAATTTTGGTGGGAGTGTAGCTGGCCAGCTAAGACCTGTCCTAGGTTGCTAATATAACTTTTATGTGTATATAGCCAGACCTGCCAATAACCTAAATACAGTTCCTATGTTTGTGTTAAAGAGGACCTTTCACCTGGAAAAACATTGTGAACTAAGTATGCTGACATATAGAGCGGCGCCCGGGGATCTCACTGCACTTACTATTATCCCCGGGCGCTGCTCCGTTCTCCCGTTATGCCCTCCGGTATCTTCGCTCAGTAAGTTATAGTAGGCGGAGACTGCCCTTGTTCTGTGGGCGTCTCCTTCTCCTAGGCTGCAGTGCTGGCCAATTGCAGCGCACAGCTCACAGCCTGGGAGGTTTTTTTCTCCCAGGCTGTGAGCTCTGCGCTGCGATTGGCCAGCGCTACAGCCTAGGAGAAGGAGACGCCCACAGAACAAGGGAAGTCTCCGCATACTATAACTTACTGAGCGAAGATACCGGAGGGCATAACGGGAGAACAGAGCAGCGCCCGGGGATAATAGTAAGTGCAGTGAGATCCCCGGGCGCCGCTCTATATGTCAGCATACTTAGTTCACAATGTTTTTCCAGGTGAAAGGTCCTCTTTAAGGACAAAAGCAGTTATTTACTGTGACATCATGTTTTAGATGTCATATGACTGTTATATTTTGTGTTCACAGAATCAGAAAAGATAATATGCCTTTAAGATTCATTTTATCGTGTAAGGTAAGCTCAGTGACACAGCAGAAACAACAGAAAGCATAGTGTTAATCTGTTGTTGCTGGGCAGAAGTCTAGACCAATCACAGCCAGCTTCTCACACAGCAAGAGTTTTCACCAATCACAGCCAGCCTCACACACAGCCTGTCTGGGGATTCCCCCAGCTCCTGCTGCTAGAATAGTTATTCACCAGAGACAGAAGCTGAAGAGACATTCACTCCACTGAGATCTGTGTTTTTATGGGAACAAGAGGCCAAATAGGTATTTGAAACAGTTATATAATGTTGATATTGTTAGTATTTTTGTTTAGAACTGTATACTGAAACAGTTATATGTGTGTTTACTTACAGTTACACCAAATTCAATTGCAAGCTACAAATTGCAAGCATACAATTGCAAGCATTCCGATTCCATATTGCAATCCAAATTTCATACAACCATACCAGATCATACTCAACTAATCTGCAAATAGTTCTGCTTGCAGTATGCAGTTAGCAGTGACTATTAGTTAGACCTCAGATATACCTCTGAGATATCATAAAGTGCTTAAATAACTTAAAGTATACAGATACTCAAGAGAGAAATATATCCACCATTTTATGTTGAATGACAAGATTGAACAGTTGAACCACCATCTTATACATACCGCCATTTTATGATACTTTATTCAACACTTGTTTGTACATGGACTATCTGCTGCGGAGGCATCAGTGTTATATATGAAGAAAAGTTGAAGTTAATAAAGAAGTTATTTCAAGCATTTGGTGTGCTGCTTTAAACCTACTGTTTCCATAGAACGGCACTAGAGGAATGGCAGAGTAATAGACAGTCTGGTTAGACTAAAAGTCAGAGAAATCAAAATTCTTCTAATGCCACAGCGCAAAAGGCACTTCATAGTGCTGCGCCTGCCACAGTGATGTCACAACAATACATAATGCACCAATCAATAATATGTAGTCAGACCTGCTGAAATGTGAAGTTGCACGTATTGCGCCAAAATATGCACATCATTAATTGCCGTGCCAACTAGTGTTGATTGAGCATGCTCGGCTGAACACTAGTTCGGCTTCAGCATCTCGATGCTCGACACATTGCGGTATTCAGCCAAATAGCGCATGTGCTCGAGCTCAATGCTCAAGCCTCCTCCCCGCGCGTTTGTTGGCTGCTACGCAGCCAATAAATGTGCAGGTAAGTACTGCACTTCATTGTAATGCCGTAGCCATGTTGGCTACTGGCATTACAGTGATTTGCTGGCTGGAAAAGTCCTTTTAAGGACTATTGTTGTTTGTGGCAGCAGCAATATATATTTTTAGCGCAACCTGCGCTAAATTGCTAAAACTTTAAAGACCCAAAAGTCAGTTTCAGGACTATTGTGTGTGGCAGCAATATGTATTTTTAGCGCATCCTGCGCTAAATAGCGTGCAATAGTTAGGCTGCTGCAGACAGCGACATTATATGCGTTACATCTCCTGTGTAACGTGTGCGCATCCCAAAAATATCTGTGACATCCAGTGTACTTTCCGTAAACAGTGTCCACTGCGGACAGTGACATTAGATGCGCTACATCTCCTGTCTAATGTTTCTACATTCCAAATATCTGTGACATTCCCTGTCATTTTTTATTAGCCCCTGGTGACATCAGCAACATTATCTGCAGTATTTCTCCTGTGTAACGTGTGCGCATCCCAAATACCTGTGACATTCCTTGTAATTTTACATTAGCCTCTGCTGACATCAGCGACATTATCTGCGGTATTTCTCCTGTATAACACGTGCGAATCCCAAAAATATCTGTGACCTCCAGTGTACTTTTTCCGTAGATGGTGTCTGCTGCGGACAGTGACATTACCTTGGATACATCTCCTGTGTAACGTTTCCACATCCCAAATACCTGCGACATTCCCTGTAATTTTTTATTAGCCGCTGCTGACATCAGTGACATTATCTGCGCTATATCTCCTGTGTGACGTTCACACATCCCAAATACCTTTTTTTTTGGGCGCATACACTTACTCTACTGTACATGTGACATAATTTCAAGCATATATAACATTTAATATGAAGAAGGTGAGCAGTAAGGGACTGGGCAGTGGCCGTTATGCGGATGGTGCACACAGAGGCCATGGCCCTGGGCGCGTTGAAACTGTGCCTGCTGCCAGAGCAGAAGAAAAACACTCAACCACGATACCTAGCTTCATGTCCCAGTTTGCAGGGCGGCGCAGGACAACACTCTTGAAGTCAGACCGGTGCGACCAGGTGGTCGGTTGGATTTCAGCAGATAATGCTTCCAGTGGGTTAAGCACAACCCTGTCTTCCACCAAGTCCAGTGTCAGTAGCCAAGAGTCTGGTCAACACAATCCTCACCCTGATCCTCCTTCCTCCCATGGAGAGTCTTGCCAAACAAGTGATCCCACACTCAGATATTCCGAGGAGCTCTTTTCAGCGCTATTCCTTCATTTGGGCCTGTCGACAAGCTCGCTTGAAGAGGGACATGAGATCTTGTGCCCTGATTCCCAAACTCTTGAGCATCCACAGTCACAAAAAGATGACGGTGGGGAACAGCAATTAGTGTTTCACAAGGTGGATGATGATGAGACACAGTTGCCAATAAGTCAAAGGCAATTAGTCTCAAGAGGTTAATGATGAGGATAAAACACAGTTGTCAATAACTGAGGTTGTTGTAAGGTCAACAAGTCAGGAAGATGAGCAGAGTGAAGAAGTAGAAGAGGAGGTGGTGGACGATGAAGTCACTGACCCAACCTGGGAAGGTGGCAAGCCGAGCGAGGACAGCAGTACAGAGGGGGAGGGATCCACAGCACCGCAACAGGCTGTAAGAGGCAGTGGGGTGGCAAAAGGGAGAATCACACCACTGCCTCCTCTTCCCCTTCGTTACGTGCTGGCCAATCCCCTGTCGAAGGCACAGGCCCAGATGCCTCTCGCCCTGCACCTTAACCTTTGCAAGCGCCATCAGTGACTACATTCACTTCCGTATCCATGTGCAGCGTACAAAATGTCCTTACCCCAGGCATTTGAAATGCAAGTGCAGCGGACGCTACATTTCCCTGACGGCACACTGGGTGAACGTTGTGGAGGCCAGGAGCGAGTCGTACCTTGGGATGGCACAGGTGCTACCTAAGCCAAGGATTGCGGGCCTAATTCCATTAGGGTTTCCGCCCCAACCCCCACTTGTCCTCCTCTGCCTCCTCCTCCACTTCCACCTCAGAATTATCCTCTTGCAGCACCAGTCAGCCATCAATCGGTAGCTGGAAGCAGTGTAGCACTGCAGAGGTGAAGCGTCAACAGGCCGTGTTTAAGCTGATCTGCTTAGGTGACAAACAGCACACCGCCGTAGAGCTGTGGCAGGGGATAAGAGACCAGACTGAACTGTGGCTCTCGCCACTCAACCTAGAACCAGGCATTGTTATATCTGATAATGGCTAACTTGATGGCGGCTTTGGAGCTCGGCAAGCTCACACACATCCCATGCCTAGCCCACGTCTTCAACTTAGTGGTTCAGCGGTTTCTCAAAACCTACCCCAATTTGCCTGAGCTACTGGTGAAGGTGCGCCTCGTGTGTGCTCATTTACGCAAGTCACTGGCAGCATCCGCCGGTCTGTAAACGCTGCAGCAGTGCTTACAATTGCCAGCTCACCGACTGTTGTGCAACGTGAGCACGCACTGGAACTCGACATTCCACATGTTGGCCAGGCTTTGTGAGCAGCAGAGGGCAGTAGTGGAATACCAGCTGCAACATGGTCGTCACCTTTCCAGTCAGCTTCTGCTCTTCACAAACAAGGAGTGGGCATGGATGTCTGATCTTCTGTGAGGTTTTACGTAACTTTGAGGAGACACAGAAGTGGGATGGTGGCGCTGATAATAGCTTTATCGCCGCTCACCATTTGTGTTGATTCCTCAAACGCTCGCTGCTCACAATTAATAGCCAGATCACCCTCAGTTCGTCTTCTCAGCGCAAATTGGATGATGAGGAGGAGCAGGAGACGGTTGCCTCTGCTACAGCGGGTAGTACCCATGGAAGTTTAAGAGGATGAGGAGATTGAGAGTCATCCTCCTGATGACCACAGTGAAGTCTTGCCTGTTGGGACTTTGGCACACATGGCTGACTTTGTTAGGCTGCCTTTCCCGTGACCCATGCGTTTTACGCATTTTGGACAACACGATTACTGGTTGTTCACCCTTCTCGACCCCCGCTACAAAGAGAACTTCTCATCTCTTATTCCTGTGGTGGAGAGGACGAGTAAATTGGTGCAATACCAGAAGGTCCTTGTAAAAAAAATTGCTCCAAAAATTTCCAGTTGACAAAGCTGGCGGCAGAGTCCGTAGTTCCTTGAGCAACCAAGGAGGGAAGACGAGGGGAACACAGCAGTTCAAACAGAGGCAGGGCAACACTCACCAAGGCCTGGGACAGTTTTATGACACCCCGCCAGCACCCTCACCCTGATGCGCGGCCTAGTGTCACAAGGAGGGAAAATTTTTGGAAGATGGTGAAGGAGTACATAGCAGACCATGTCAGCGTCCTCAATGATCCATCTGTGCCTTACAACTACTGGGTGTCCAAGCTGGACATGTGGCACGAACTGGCGCTTTACGCCTTGGAGGTGCTGGCTTGCCCTGCCGACAGCATTTTGTCAGAGCGGGTATTTAGTGCTGCTAGTGGCATTATAACAGATAAGAGTATCCGCTTGTCAACTGAAAATGCTGACAGGTTGACTCTTATAAAAATGAACAAGGCCTGGATTGACCATGACTTCTCGACTCCACCAGAGGAAAGCGGCTGAACATAAAGGCACTTTAAATGTGTTTTTTATAATGTACTGAATACACTGTATTCCCATGCACCCCTTCCACCACAAAAAAGTGTATATGGTTCAATCTTCCTTTTCTTGTCCTCCTCCTCCTTCTCTTCCACCATATCAACATGCTTATTAGTCTGCCCTCACTCCTAATGTTGTAGAGGGTAAGCTCACCTGTAGGCCCTCGCATGTAATGTTTTAGAGGGTCAGATCACCTGCAGGCCCTCACCTACAATCTTTTAGAGGGTCATATCACCTGCAGGCCCTCCCCTACAATCTTTTAGAGGGTCATATCACCTGCAGGCCCTCCAATATAATTTATTTCAAGAAGCAGGCACTCGCCCATAATTTTTTCAATGGCCAGCTCAGCAGCAGGCACTTGCCCATCATTTTTTAGATGCTCAGATCAGCAGCAAGCACTCACCCCTAATGTTTTAGAGAGTCAGCTCTGCAGCAGGCCCTCGCCCATAATGTTTTAGAGGGTCACCAGCAGGCCATCAATCATAATTTTTCAAGGTTTTATGATGCCCTTCTTTATGTGTAATAAAGGGTGTATTGGAGTGCAGGTTCCTTGTAATTTTTGGCAGTATAGTGCATAGGCTTTATGAGTGTAGGAGTCCCACTACATGAACAATTGTACCACAATGTGAATGAGGTCCTCCTTTATGTGATATACAAGTTGTATCGGAGTGCCTCTTGCTTGTAATTTCTGGCAGCACTTGCACTTTATATACAAGTAAATATACAGGAAAGAATTGTTTCCTAACAATTTTTCCTCTAAAATTGATTTTATCTTTGGTTTTGTGCGTATTATTGTCAGTCTGTAAAAGTGGCGTACTACTCGAGCGACCTCAGAGTCCAACGTGCATCCAGACATCCTCCTCATGCTTTTCTGGAACCATTTCGGTGGTGTTTCCATCAATTTCTGACCTTTTCCTATGAACCAGACACCCTCCCCTCTTCAGAGCATGGGGTGCCTGGTTTAATGCTCGGGTTCTCCCATTGACTTCCATTATAATCGGGTGATCGGTAGAGCACTTTGGTGCTCGATCAACACTAGTGCCAACCATTTTCTCTAGTCTCAAGAAACTTCTAGCAGCTTGAAAAATACGCGCATATTACATTGCTGATTTTCGCAATCAAGAAAATAATGGCGAATATTTGCCCAAATATTCGTGAAATATTGCGAATTCGAATATTGCCCCTGCCGCTCATCCCTAATAAGGATTTCACCAGGATTTCTCTTTCCTTGGAGTGCTCAACACGATATCAGTGTCCTGCTTCCTCAACCACTTTCTGTAGCTTGTTCACAGCTACACAGCCTTCATTCTACAGTATTAACATTATAGCTATGATCTAGGACCGACAGGTGACTTTGAAATCCCACCCTTTGACGATATGGTTGCTTAAACAAACACAGATAAATTTCTGTTTCGCCAGTGTGACAAAAATAGTTACTTTGTTTAAGATCACAGAGTCGATTTCGATTCAGAACTACTTTTTATAATGATTCCATAGCTGGTGTGTCTGGTTCTATTCATTTCATAGGTTGAAGACTATCTGCATAGTAACATGGAATACCGTTTTCCACCTTGACACTAGTTCCTCACCATCCTGTCCACACGTGATTTTATCGTAGCCTGAATCCAATTTCCTACAACCGCACCTTCCTTGGTTCTGTATGCCGTAATTTACCACCTAAAGACTTTGCAAAGTGCCAAACATCAAACTGATGATTTGGATATTTTTTACAATAATTTCTGTAAGAAAACATGACGATCAGGGGCAATTATAAGCATAGTAACTCCTTGCTGTAATAAGTATTCTACACTTTTTATTTTTTTAAGAAAAAAAATTGCTTGATCCTGGTATATCACTCTCAATTTCGTAGGGTAAAAAAGAGAATATTTGATCTTAGCTGCCGCCATTCTCTTCTTAACCTCTCTAAATTCACAGCGTTTTACCTGTGTTGCCCTCGAATAATCCGGATATATTTTAATTTCCTTCCATTGTACTCTAGGGGAAATAAAGTTCTTTTATTTTTCATAATGTTACCCCTATCCCGAGCATTTATCATTTTAGCCAAGATTGCTCTTGGAGGGCTCCCTACCGGTGGCTGTTTATTTGGTATCAGGTGGGATCTATCCACCGAAAACCCCATAGACAGACGATCCGCTCCAAACATTTCTCATAACCATAAAAAAAATCCAATAAGTGTATATTCATTGGTTTGCGCAAAAGTTATAGCGTTTACAAACTATGGTGCAAAAATGTGAATTACCGCATTTTGAAGCAGCTCTGACTTTCTGAGCAACTGTTATGTTTCTTGAGGTGCTAGAATGCCAGGATAGTATTAAAACCCCCCAAATGACCCCATTTTAGAAATAAGACACCCCAAAGTATTCGCGGAGGGGCATGGTGAGTTCATGTATGATTTAATTTTTTTTCACAAGTTAGCAGAAATGGAAACTTTATTATTATTATTTTTTCCTCAGAAAGTGTCATTTTCCGCTAACTTCTGGCAAAAAATTTTTTCCCACGGACTCACTATGCCCCTCAGTGAATACCTTGGGGTGTCTACTTTCTGAAATGGGGTCATTTGTGGGGTGTGTTTACTGTTCTGGCATTTTGGGGGGGGCTAAATTGTGAGCAACCCTGTAAAGCCTAAAGGTACTCGTTGGACTTTCGGCCCCTTTACGCACCTAGGCTGCAAAAAAGTGTCACACGTGGCATCGCCGTACTCAGGAGAAGTAGGGCAATGTGTTTTGGGGTGTATTTTTACATATACCCATGCTAGGTGAGAGGAATATCTCTGTAAATTGACAACTTTGCAAAAGTTGTCATTTACTGAGATATTTCTCACACACAGTATGGCTATATGTAAAAATACACCCCAAAACACATTGCCCTACTTCTTCTGAGTACGGCGATACCACGTGTGACACTTTTTTGCAGCCTAGGTGCGCAAAGGGGCCCAAATTCCAATGAGTACCTTTGGAATCCAAATGCGTAAAAATGCTCTGTGAAATCCTAAACTACTTCTCACGCTTTAGGGCCCCTAAAATGCCAGGGCAGTATAAATACCCTACATGTGACCCCATTTTGGAAATAAGACACCCCAAGGTATTCCGTGAGGGGCATGGCGAGTTCATAAAAGTTTGTAAGTAAAAGAAAAAAAAAAAAATTTTCCGTTAACTTGTGCCAAAAAATAAAATTTTACATGAACTCGCCATGCCCCTCATGGAATACCTTGGGGTGTCTTCTTTCCAAAACGGGGTCACTTGTGGGTAGTGATGTCCCAAACTATTCACCGGCGAACAGTTCACGGCGAACATGGCTTGTTCGCGTTCGCCGCGGCGGGCGAACATATGCGATGTTCGGTCCGCCCCCTATTCATCATCATTGTGTAAACTTTGACCCTGTACCTCACAGTCAGCAGACACATTCCAGCCAATCAGCAGCAGACCCTCCCTCCCAGACCCTCCCACCTCCTGGACAGCATTCATTTTAGATACATTCGGAAGCTGCATTCTCAGTGAGAGGAGGGACAGTGCTGCTGCTGCTGCTGATTCAATAGGGAAAGCGTTAGCGAGGGCAGTGTTCTGTGTCCACAGACTCATCTGCTGTAAGGACAGTGTCCTGACAGCACCCCAAAAAGCCTTTTTCAGGGCTGGTACATCAGTCTGCTTTTATTTTTATTTTTTATATATATATATATATATTGCAGTTTCCTGCCCGTGTGTGAGAGGCTGCAGGCTCAGTCACAGACAGTACTGTGTGCACACCACTCATATAGGGTGTCACAGTACCTTGCAGATAAAAAAAAGTCAATTTATTTTTTATTTTTTTAAATATAATCGCAGTTGCCAGACAGTGAGAGGCTGCAGGCTCACAGACTGTACTGTGTGCACACCATTCATACAGGGTGTCACAATACCTTGCAGATAAAACTAAAGTAAATTTATTTTTTCTCTGTGATATAATCACAGTTGCAAACCAGTGTGTGTCAAGCCCACACAGACTGTACTGTGCCCTCTACTTATATAGGGTGGCTTAGTACCTTGCACGCATAGTACCACTTATCTAAAAAAAAAATTACAGGCAGAGGCAGGCCACCCCGCAGGGGCCGTCGTGGTCGTGGTGCTGTGATTTCCACTGGCCCTGGAATAATGCCCAGTGTTCAGAGGCCACGTACCCTGAACCCAAAAAATTCTGAGGACATAGTTGACTGGCTTACACAGGACACCCAATCTTCAACAGCTTCCGCTAAGAACCTTGACGCACCATCCTCCTCCAGCTCAGCTTCGGTCACCTGCTCTCAAGTTACCACTCTACCGCCCGCCGCCACCACCACCACCACCACAGCCGCTTCACTTGATCCGTCAGAGGAGTTATTTACACATAAGTTGGATGAAATTAGTGATGCGCAACCATTATTGCCAGAGGATGCAGATAACAGGGATATGTCTCAGTCAGGCAGCATTACACACATGGACGTACGGTGTGATGATGATGATGTTGTACCCGCTGCTGCTTCCTTTGCTGAGGTGTCAGATACAAGTGAAGTGGTTGATGATGACGATGTGTCCGTGGATGCCACGTGGGTGCCTGCTCGAAGAGAAGAAGAAGAGGGGGAAAGTTCAGAAGGGGAGACAGAGAGAAGGAGGAGACGAGTTGGAAGAAGGGGGAGGTCGTCGCAAGGAGCTAGTGGCACAGTCAGACAGCATGTATCGGCACCCGGGGTCAGCCAGACAGCACGCCAATCAACGCATGCCGTTGCCACCACCAGAATGCCGTCATTGCAAAGCTCAGCAGTGTGGCATTTTTTGTGTGTGTCTGCCTCTGATAACAGCGATGCAATTTACAACCTGTACCAAAAGAAACTGAGTCGTGGGAAGTCCAACACCCACCTCGGTACAACTGCTTTGTGAAGGCACATGATCTCACATCACAAACGCCAATGGGATCAAAAGTACAAGCAGCACACAAACTCAAAGCCACCATCCTCCTCCTGGTCCAGCATCTTCAGCCACGTCAACCACTGCTATCCTCCTTGCCCCCTCTCAACCATCCGCCACTCCGCCTCTCACCTTCAGCAGTTCCATCTCATCTGCCCACAGTCTGGCTTCTTACGCTCAAACATTTCCTTGACAGACACCTATGTCACAGAGTCACCCCCTTGCCCGACGTCTGACAGCTGGCTTGACGGAACTCTTAGCCCGCCAGCTTTTACCATACCAGCTGGTGGAGTCTGAGGCCTTCAAAAAATTTGTCGCTATTGGGACACCACAGTGGAAGGTACCCGGACGAAATTTGTTTTCAAAAAAGGCAATCCCAAACCTCTACTCTGTTATTGAAAAGGAAGTCATGGCATCTCTGGCATACAGTGTTGGGGCAAGGGTCCATCTGACCACTGATACCTGGTCTGCAAAGCACAGTCAGGGCAGGTATATCACCTACACTGTGCATTGGGTCAACCTGCTGATGGCTGACAAGCATGGAATGTGTGTCTCTGCAGCAGAGTTGGTGACATCGCCACGACTTGCAGGCAGGCCTACTGCCACCTCCTCTACTCCTCCTACTCCATCCTCTTCGATAACCTCCTCGGCTGAGTCCTCTTCTGCTGCGGCGTCTGGCTGCACATCAACTGAATCCCCCCAGCTCCCCAGGGGCTATTTCACATCCTGGATACGACAGTGTCACGCCGTCTTGGGGTTGACTTGCCTGAAAGCAGAGAGCCACACCGGACCAGCACTCCTGTCCGCCCTGAACGCACAGGTGGATCAGTGGCTGACCCTGCACCAACTGGAGATCGGCAAATTGGTGTGTGACAATGGAAGCAATTTGTTGGCGGCATTGAATTTGGGCAAGTTGTCACATGTGCCGTGCATGGCACATGTGTTGAATCTCATCGTACAACGCTTTGTGTCTAAGTACCCAGGCTTACAGGACGTCCTCAAGCAGGCCAGGAAGGTGTGTGGCCATTTCAGGCGTTCCTACACGGCCATGGCGCACTTTTCAGACATTCAGCGCCGAAACAACATGTCAGTGAGGCGCTTGATTTGCGACAGCCCGACACGTTGGAATTCAACACTCCTAATGTTCGACCGCCTGCTCCAACAAGAAAAAGCCGTCAACGAGTATTTGTATGACCGGGGTGCTAGAACAGCCTCTGCGGAGCTGGGAATTTTTTTGCCACGTTACTGGACGCTCATGCGCAATGCCTGTAGGCTCATGCGTCCTTTTGAGGAGGTGACAAACCTAGTCAGTCACAGCGAAGGCACCATCAGCGACCTCATCCCATTTGTTTTCTTCCTGGAGCGTGCCCTGCGAAGAGTGCTGGATCAGGCTGTAGATGAGCGTGAAGAGGAAGAGTTGTGGTCACCATCACCACCAGAAACAGCCTTGTCATCATCGCTTGCCGGACCTGCGGCAACGCTGGAAGAGGAGTATGAGGAAGAGGAGTCAGAGGAGGAATGTGGCTTTGAGGAGGAGGAAGACCAACCACAGCAGGCATCCCAGGGTGCTCGTTGTGGTCACCTATTTGGGACCCGTGGTGTTGTACGTGGCTGGGGGGAAGAACAGACCGTCAATGACATCAGTGAGGACGAGGAACGGGAAATGAGTAGCTCGGCATCCAACCTTGTGCAAATGGGGTCTTTCATGCTGTCATGTGTGTTGAGGGACCCTCGTATAAAAAGGATGAAGGAGAACGACCTGTACTGGGTGGCCACGCTACTAGGGTTCAAGCCGCAATGTTTTAGTCACCTTTCTGCCTGGAAAACATCAATTTTTCCGGCCGCTGCTACAACAGCAGCTGCAACAATAACATTATTTTTCAGGCATGTGTACATGCCAAATTTTTCTGGCCTCTGGTGCTGCACTGTGGCTGCAAAAACAAAACAAAAAAAAAGGCACATACATGTGTCAATTCCCCTTCGTGATCGTTACCTTTTCGTGGTGAAGGGGCTTGCGTATCGCAATGAAGTGATCATCACCTCTATGAGTGTGTTGGCAATGTTGCCACACCCCAGATGATAAGGCCGTTGCTTCATTATGATCAGACCAAAAGCGATCGGCTGGATAATTTTTCATAAAAAAAAAAAAGAAAATTTATGTTTTTTCTTTTTTTTTCTTAAGTTGTATGGGTTTTTAATACATAAAATAAAAAAATCATAATAAAGTCTCTAAATAGTTTATTGGAATTGATGGGGATCTTTTAAATTGTCTGCATTATTTCTAATACAAAGCAAGTACAGAGCTCAGAACTAAATTATTGCAGGATGTCGTAATGGTTCGTTAATTCGACAATGGTTAATCAATTCGACACACGTCCCCGGATAGGGGACGTAACAGGGATTAAACTGATAGGAATAGTACTAGTTAAGACACCACTCATATAGGGTGTCACAGCACATTGCTCCGTGCACGCGCAGTGCCCCAACTTGGGAGTAAGAGGACCGACCAAGCTGCTTTTTCCATCTCCCGGTTCCTAAAATCAATTCAGTTTGGTGTATCAGAGTTTGGTCTGTCACTGTGAAGGCAGTCAAAGGTACCCGGCCTAAATTTTCTTTTCACAAAAGGCAATCCCTGATATGGGACGTAACAGGGATTAAACTGATGAGAAGAGAACTACAGAAAATACCACTCATATCGGGTGTGACGTGGCTGGGTCGAGGAAAAAATCTTCAATGACATCAACGGGACATGGCTAGCTTGGTATCCAACCTTGTGCAAATGGGGAGTTTGCGGTTATGCAAATGGACTGTTTGCGGTGCATTAAAAGGGGAGTTGGGTCTGTCACTGTGAAGCCCTAACCCTTACACTACCTGATCATATACACACACTGGATGTTTTAAACCACGTTGTTCAAAAAAATTTAGGATTGTTAGGTGATTTATGCCCTTGGATTAAAACCCAACTCTGCGTCAACTATGTAATTTTCCATGGGAGTTTTGCCATGGATCCCCCTCCGGCATGCCACAGTCCAGGTGTTAGTCCACTTGAAACAACTTTTCCATCACTACTGTGGCTAGAAAGAGTCCCTGTGGGTTTTAAAATTCGCCTGCCTATTGAAGTTTATGGCGGTTCGCCCGTTCACGAACATTTGAGGAAATTCGCGTTCGCCGTTCGCGAACTAAAATTTTTATGTTCGCGACATCTCTACTTGTGGGGTATTTATACTGCCCTGGAATTTTAGGGGCCCTAAAGCGTGAGAAGAAGTCTGAAATGTCTAAAAATGCCCTAAAAGGTATTTATTTGAATTTGGGCCCCTTTGCGCATCTAGGCTGCAAAAAAGTGTCACACATGTGGTATCGCTGTACTCAGAAGAAGTAGGGCAATGTATTTTGGGGTGTATTTTTATATATAGCCAAGCTGGGTGAGAGAAATATTTCTGTATAAAAAAATGTAAATTGACAACTTTGGAAAAAGTTGTCAAAGTTGTAAATTTACAAAGTTGTCAATTTACAGAGATATTTCTCACACACAGCATGGGTATATGTAAAAATACACCCCAAAACAGAAGAAGTAGGGCAATGTGAGTACGGCGATACCACATGTGTGACACTTTTTTGCAGCCAAGATGCGCAAAGGGGCCCAAATTCCAATGAGTACCTTTAGGATTTCACAGGGCATTTTTACGCATTTGGATTCCGTGAGGGGTATGGTGAGTTCATGTAAGATTTTATTTTTTGGCACAAGTTAGTGGAATATGAGACTTTATTTTTTATTTTTTCTTACAATTTTCGCTAACTTGTGGCAAAAAAAAAATCTTCTATGAACTCGCCATGCCCCTCAAAAGTGATCTTTATAGCGCCGCAGCAATTTTACAGTGTTTTTTCAGTGATCAGAAAAAAAAATTATTCTATCACTGCGGTGGGGCGGACTGAACGCAAGTGTGCGCACAAGATCAGGCTGATCGGGCGAACACTGTGTTTTTTGTAGAGCCTAAGGTGACCCCAATGTACTGATATAGATCTGATTGCGATCAGTCTTGATCACTTACAGATACTATATAGTACTAGTGCTGATTAGTCGCTGGTTAGCGTCATCGCTGTCGCTAATCAGTGACTGCGGTGCGGCTGGCGCTAACTACCTAACAAGTGGCTAACTACCTGGCGGTGATAAGGGACCCTTAGGCCCTATTCACACGTCCGCAATTCTGTTCCGCATTTTGCTGAACGGAATTACGGACCCATTCATTTCTATGGGGACAGACTTTGTCCTGCTCGGATCCGGAATTGCGGATCTGCACTTCCGGGTCCGCACTTCCGTTCCGCAAAAATATAGAACATGTCCTATTCTTGTCCGCAATTGCGGACAAGAAAAGGCATTTTCTATATAGCTCTGGCAATGTGCGGATCCGCAAAATGCGGAAAGCACATTGCCGGTGTCCGTGTTTTGCGGATCAGTGGATCCGCAAAACACATACGGACGTCTGAATGGAGCCTTACAGGGGGGAGATCAATGACAGGGGGGTGATCAGGGAGTCTATATGGGGTGATCAGGGGTTAATAAGTGACAGGGGGTGTGTGTGTAGTGTAGTGTGGTGCTTGGTGCTACTTACAGAGCGGCCTGTGTCCTCTGGTGGTCGATCCAAGCAAAAGGGACCAGAGGAGCAGGTAGCAGGTGTATCATACCTTACTGATACGATTATTTTAACAGCGTCTATTAGACGCTGTTTTGTTAACATCTACAGCCTGCCAGCGAATGATCATCGCTGGCAGGCTGTAGTTTAACTTCTCAGCTGTGCGTCGCTGTGAAGTTACGCGAAATCTCGGGTCTCACGAGATGACGCCAATAGGCGTCATTGAGACCTGAGAGAGCCGCCGCACTGACGCCTTTCGGCGTTAGTGTGACGGCAGGAGGTTAAACACATGATTATGTTCATTTCAATGCCACTTGCTGTTTGTTTGAGTTTGACAAAGGCACTTGCATGTGCCGAAACGTGCGTCACTTCTATCCATGAGTGGCGAATAAAATACTCCCGACTATATCGCAAGGAGTGCCGGTTCTTTCTTTCATTGAAGCACACAGTGTACCGTCCGCATCCGTATGTGCGATCTGTGGCCCAGCAAAAAAATAGGATGTCCATTTTTGTGGTCCGCAAATTTTGGATCTGCAAATCACAGATACTGGCCCATAATATGGACATGTGCATGAGCCCTACATATACAGAAGGTGCGGGTCCCAGAAATGGTGATGGTTCTCTTTGTATATAATCTGCTCAGCTCCTCCTGCTCTATAACACGCTGCCTGCAGATTACACAGTGACAGGTTCTCTTTATAATCTGCTCAGCTCCTCTCAATGATTTCTCGGATAGTTCGTCAAACCTGTGATGTGATTTGGCAGTGACTCAGGGAAGCAGTGATGCCAGAGCCCAAGGGAAACACATTCGTGTTAAGATGCCGCCTCACTCAGGGTCCCGGTACTACAATTAGAAGCAGTATTTCTCTGTCGTGCTGATGGCCTAGGCTGACAGTACTTACAAGTTTATAATTGTGGATATTGGGGCCTATCGGAGCACTGCAGATGCGCGCATTTTCAGTTCTTCTAGAATGGGTGATCTACCAGCTTTCTCTCCCAGAGCCCAGATTGCTGCCCGGTTCTGCGGGACCACCGGCTCCATTGGTAATATGGGGTGTCAAAGCAAACCCTTCATCAGCCACTGTCATGAGGCCCTTCCCCAGACACAACCTGGATGACAGCAGACGTATCTTCAACTATCGGTTGAGTAGAGCCCGTCAGTATGTAGAGTGTGCGTTTGGAATACTCACACACAAGTAGAGAGTATTCCAGTCATTACTGTCATCCTTACAGATGTCCCCGGACAATGCCACCCTGGTTATTAAAGCTTGTGTGATCCTTCATAACTTTGTCAGGATTCATGATGTTGCACCTGGTACTTCTTCATCATCTGGAGTGTTGGACCAGACCCTTCATGGACGACCTGGAACAGCAGGGCTTGCAGTTCGGGCCCTTTATGAGCAATATTTTTCAAGTTCTGAGGGAGCATTGCCGTGGCAGATGGACGTAGTTCATGGCAGACTATGAAGTGTCTGGACTCTAGAAAAAAAAAAAAAAAACACTGGTCATCTTAGTATTTGTTGTTTTTTTTTTTTTTTTGGGGGGGGGCTATATGTAGATTGTCTTGTGAGTCCCTACACTAAGAGGACGTCTAATAATGAAAAATATTATACTTTATAGATTTTTTGTAACTAATAGATAATAAATACCATAAAAAAGGGGGATAAGGAGCAAAAAACACCATCCCAGCATTAGAGTCTGTGCAGGTCAATGTGATGTCATACATTCAATCATTAATGGAGGCGAGTCCTAGTGTAGAAACCTCATAGCTATAACAGGTAGTATCCCCAAAGGGAAGCTGCTGTATAGACCCATAGTCAGGATACGGCTTCAGTGGATGACACGCCAGGAGTATGGATGAAAATAGTACCGACTCACCTAGAAGTGACAAAAAAAAAAAAGACCTGAGTACCTGGGATGGCGTTTTTTTTTTTTTTTTTTTATACCTCTAAAATAAGTAATGTTGTAATCGGTTTGTAGACGTGCAATGATAGTTTGTGATTTCCCACCGCTGTCCAAGGTCCTACCATTTGAGTTGATGTCCATGAGCCATATGTATGTTTGTATTACAGCAGAAGTGATCGCCCTGCGGCCCTCCAGCTGCTGCAGAACTTCATTGTAACTGTAGGATGTGCAGCCATGCTGGGCAATTACCACATGCCGGGATTAATAGTTTGGATAGTAAAGCTGGTTGACAACTATGCTCAACCTGATGGCCAAGAGTATCTGCCCAGTGCTATCTGTATCTGTGTATAATCAAATAAAGACTTCGTACAATATGTGCAATGTGTGCATGTGATCAAATACATTGAAAGTATAACATTAGAGATTATAGTGAAGGATTTAATAAAAGTCGACACATAGAATGTGGTGTATTTTTTTTATATGGTAATTAAAACATAACCAACAAAAATCTGCCTTTATATTCAGCTTATATACAAAGAAAAGTAAAAAAAAACATCAATTAACAAATTACAGGTTGAAAAGTTCCTTTGTAAAAGGACCTTGCCCTTGGGGATGAGGGGCAGCCACATGACTTGGGGGAGGGGAGGTGACAGCTCCTGGCAAATTTTGGTGGTGCATAATAAATGGTTGCTCCTGTGAAAAAAGGGTCTGCGAAGCCGAGCTGGGCCTAGCATGTTGAGGGACCATGCTGGGCCCTGGTTGTGGTTGCGTGCTTACCCTGAAAGGTTATCCACACAACACACCACCTCATGTGGATCTAATTAGGTCTAAAAAATAGTCACAACTGATGTCATGACATCCACAAAAAGGGTTTGCTTATACAAAGGCAGCTCTTTCAGAAGATGAGCAAGGCCGCTAAGCATCCTCTCCTCACTCCCTTCTGTATGTCTCTGCCTCAAATACTCAGGCCCAGGTACAGACTCAGGTGCTCGAGTATATGCGGCAGAATCGGGGTTTGGAGGTGCCACCCTTCTCCTGCGTGGCTGTCTCCTTCTGGGCTGGGGACTGGATTCTAGGGCTCCAGATGGTCCCTCCAGAGCAGAGGACTCTTCCTTGATGTTGGAGCTGCTGGCCAGGTTCCACCTCTTGATCCCCAGGACGAGGAGAGTCCGGCCCAGACGCTGCCTGGTCCCACTTTCTCTCTCAGCCTGGAGCCACCGAGGGAATGTAGATATGAAGTGTCTAATAATTCCCAGCAGTCTCGGCGGCACCACCACTCAGTGCCAGCTGTCCCCTTGACATTTAATATAGACTGTTCCTACTAATGTTCTATTGGCCATTAATGTCTTTATCCTCCACTAGACATGACATCATTTGGACATGTCTTGGTCCACGGTTTCCAATATACATAGACGGTCCAGCAAAAGCATAACCCTAAATAATAAATAATTTTAATAGTACTCATACAAAAAACAATATGTCCTAAAATGTCCATGCATAAAGGCGTCCATCAAAATATGGGAGTGGGGAATAAATAACCCTAATAATGATTCCTAAAGCTAGGCCCTGTGCCCAGGGGCGACTCCTGATGGTGGAGACCCCCCGTCCTCGAACCTTACTAGCAGCTCCTAGTTAACCCTACAATGTATGGACTATTGATAAATCTAGTGGTGGACTAGGTTTAGGCACGGATAAAAAGGATATATGAAGATGCACGGTGTATACAGCCCTATTGGTAAATTATACCAAAAGGTACACAGTGCAGCTGACTAACTAACACAAAAACGACACCTAAAAAGATAACTGATAGTGACACAGACGTATCTGTGTTCAACCCCAACGCGTTTCCCCCACTGTGTGGGATCATCAGGGGGTAAATGGATTAATATTAAATGATTACAATGATAAATGTCCAACGGAGAGAGGCCCAGTTGGGACAACCACGATACGCCCGTAGGACAGACAAGGGTGTCAAATGATAGTCAAAGGTAAAGTTTAAAAGATTGGACCAGATGACCTTACTAGGAGAAACCAAGGGAGGAAAAAGCAAACAGCAGCAGTCATGTTGTTTTAGGACACGTAATATTGGTGTTTTGGAACCAGGATGGGTACCTGTAGGAAAAAGAGAAAAGCATACAATTGTATGTATACACATCTACCTGTATCCAAACACCATAATAAAAAACGTGAGGGACCATCACCAAAACGAGGGGCCTCATTCAAGAGGATCACTCACTGTGTCCATAGGAGATATTCCATGTATACAGATATATACAACCCCGCTCACAGACAAGGCCTAGGTTGGCCTCACTGATAAACTAAAGCCAGGTGGTGTTCACAAATTCAGGTGTATTTGGAAATAGCAGACAACGGTAAACTGAAACAAATTGAGGTGACCAATAAATGGAGAGATAAGCTAATAAGACCTTCATAGTATAGCCTAAATAAGACAAAAAGCATACCTTACAAAAGCGTAATGATTCAAATCAGACAGACACCTTGGATAAAGAGGCTATCAATCCTGCATCCCCTATATAACAAAAGCATATGATCAGACGTTTGTTCCCATAAACATCGAAGTCTGCTCCACACATAGCCATGAATTAGCTGGGGTTACTCACTGTTAGTGCCACCAAAAACGCTTCCTCCCATGATTGATGATAACTTCTCCCAGGGTCCAACAATTTGCCATGGATAGCCACCCCCTCTTATAGTAGGTACCTCCCAATCAAGGGTAATGAATGACCCCATGTGACGGATGCCGGTCTAGCCTAGCTGTCTCTCATCAGCTGGAAATGATAATGTACGTTCCACAGTGGAACGCACACCGTACATGAGACTTCCGGTTGCGGCACCCGGATATGACGTCTGGGAGCCTGCGCTTCAGAGTGAAGCGCAACTCAGCACTGAGATAGTGAAGACTGTGTGTGGCGTCCGATTTAGACGTCATAACCCGTAGACATGCTTTCCACAGTGGAACGCACGTCGGCCGGACCATTGAAAAAGGTGCAGCTGGAATATACTTAAGGAATAGATACCATAATATAATAAATATGGCACCAAAAGCAACCCCTAGTGGTAGAGAGGAGATAAGGTATCTCTCAATGAGGAGTTATTAACCAGATTATAATGCCTTATGAGTGAGAGGTGTAAGAAATAGCTTATGGGGAGTGGCTAAACCGAGGGTATAACATAGGACAACTATAAATTTGCAGTATTAATACGATAATAGATATAAAGAAGATAACAAGATAAGTGAAAAAATATATAATAATTCACTGTCCATGATAATAACATATCAGTGCTTCGCGCACCGGGCAAAGTATACAGGGACAGAACGATCAACCGAACCCATAGGTTGCAAGGGAAAGAAGGGAGGGGATAGGGGTAACGGAAGAGGGAGACAAGAGAATATATCAGGGATATGCCAAAGGGCCAGAAAGCAAAAATGGTCACAAAAAACACGAGAATGTGAGTCTTTCATTGAGCCCGTGGGGGGATTGGGACCGGAGCCTATGAATCCATTCACATTCTTTTTGTAGAATCCTCCTGTCCCAATCGCCCCCACGGGGAGATGGACGAACTACATCAAGAACAGTAAAACGGAGGGACCTCGGATCTCCATCATGGACCTCATTCACATGTGTCGCAATCGGGGTCACCTCCTTTTTCTTCACGTCATTTACATGTTCGAGAATTCGCCTTCTGAATTCTCTGTCTGTCTTGCCGACATAGTCCAGAGGACAACTACATTGACACAAGTATACTAGGCCCTTAGATCTGCAATTAACGGAGTCACATATCAGGAAGGTCTGACCCGTTGTTGATCCAGTGATAATCTTAGCTGTATTTAAAAATTTGCATGCTTTGCACCCACCGCATCTATAAACACCTACCGGACGTCGGTCCAACGATGTACCCTCTTTAGCGGATGATATGAAATGACTAGCCACCAGCCGATCCCTAAGACTTTTGCCCCGTCTATAAGAGACGGAAGGGCGATCAGACACGACTTCAGAAAGGTCAGGGTCCATCTTTAGGATGGCCCAGTATTTATTTAAAATTTTCTTCACATCCTGATTAGCAGTGTCGAAGTTAGAAATAATTCTCAACGGCTGGGGGCTGTCTATTTTCATTTTAGGGGTAAGTAGATCACTGCGTAACTTGGACCGTGCGTGTTTAAAGGCATCGTTAAGTACTGCTTGTGGGTAGCCTCTAGCAGCGAATCTGTCCTGGAGGCCCCTCGCTTCCCTATAAAAGGCTTCATCACTGGAGCAGTTCCTCCGAGCCCGGAGGTATTGTCCTCTAGGAATACCCTGTTTAAGGGAGGTGGGGTGGTGACTGCCCCAATGAAGGAGAGAATTTGTGGCTGTTGTCTTCCTGAACAAATTGGTGGATAAGCGATCCCCTGTTATTGTTACCTTTACGTCCAGAAATGTTATACTAGACGGATCATGTTCATAGGTAAAATGAAGTCCAATTTCATTGATATTGAGATCAGAGACAAAGTGTTTGAGTTCCATCGAATCGCCCTTCTAGACAACAAACACGTCGTCGATATACCGGGTCCAGAATTGTATATTTCTGGACCACCAGACATCATGGTCTGGGAAGACGTGTGTATCTTCCCACCAGCCCAGGAAGAGGTTGGCGAACGTGGGGGCACACGGGCTCCCCATCGCCGTCCCCCTGAGCTGGTGGTAAAATCTTGAGTTGAAAAGAAAGAAATTATGCGTTAGGGTATATTCAAGTAGTCTGATAATAAAGCTATTATGTAAGTTGTATTGTATACCCCTAGCGCATAAAAAGTATTTTGAGGCCATGTTGATGTGGAATAGAACTGTACAAAGCCTCAACATCGATGCTACATAGGATACAGTCCGGATCAAGGACAAGAGCATCAATCTTGTTGAGGAAGTCCATTGTGTCCCTCGTATATGCTGGGAGGGACACAACTAACTCCCTCAACACCTTGTCAAGGTATACCCCACAGTTCTGGGTGAGTGAGTTAACTCCAGATACTATAGGGCGACCCCTAGGTGGGCTAACCCCTTTATGAATCTTGGGGAGCCCATAGAAGGTCGCTATTAGGGGTTTGGTGGGTAACAAACTCGAATTCAGATGTCCCTATCACTTTCATCTCTAGGCCAGTCAACAAGATCTGTTTAAGATCAGCAAGAATTTCTGAGTAGGGTTGGAAGGTAAAATTCTGTAACCTTCCCTATCCTTGAGGAGGTCAAGGCACATCTGAATGTAGGCATCATTCTCAAGGATAACCAAGTTACCGCCTTTATCAGAAGGTTTTACTACAATATTGCGGTCTTTCTCGAGAGACTGTAATGCCTGCATCTCTGTGCGGGAGAGATTAAAAGATCTTGGGTCTACTCGAGCCAGCTGTTCAAGGTCATTCATGACCATCTGTAGAAATATATCCACATGCTCGTAGTTGGCTGGGGGGGCATTTTCTTGCTTTTGAGTCTTAATGTTGTAAACGGGCCTGAACCACTAATACGAGTATGGTCCCTATTTAAATCGATGAGGGTTTGAAGATCGTCGAAATCACCCTCATCAAGGCCCATTCTAGTGCATGTGTCTCTATTAGAGGTTCTGAAGAACTTGTGCCACTTCAGTCTTCTGCAGAAGAGGTGAAGGTCCTTAGTCCATGAAAATAGACTAAAGTTGGTAGTGGGCACAAAAGACAGGCCCTTCTTAAGGACCTCCACCTCCACCGCAGTAAGACCCCTAGTGGACAAGTTAACAATTTGAAGATCAGTTACTGACCCCTTTCCTGTCGGCCCCGGTCGCGTAGCTGATAGGGCATCACGCTCTTCTCTAAAAAAGACGATGACGGTTGTGGTTGAGTTTGAGTATTGGCATAGCCAGAGGGAGGCGAGGAGGAGGAGGTATTTTGGTAACCTGGTCTCTGTGTCCCCCGTCCTCTGCCTCTGTAACCTCCGCCCCTCTGCCATCCTTGACCACCCCGTCGTCTCGTGCCCTGACGGCCCGGGTTAGAAGAGCCACCAAACGGTTTAGAATACGACTCAGTGTCCGAGGAGTTGAACTCCGAGGAGGAAGGTTCAAAACCCCCTGCCGGTCCCGGTGTTATGGTATATGCTCGATTCTCCCTAAATTCACTTAAGTCCCTCACAAATTGTCTGTGCTTGCGTTCTTTAATCAATCCTTGAAAACGTTCAACCGAGGTCTGAAGGGAAGTTTCACGTCTGGAGAAATCAGGGTCCTCTTTTAATTTCAGAGCACTCTCGATTTGCTCATGTAATTTTTTGGAAGTCAACTCAAAGACTTGTCTTTCTTCTTCAAGTAGTAAATTAATCAAATTAAGTGAGCTAAGAGTGAGTATCTCCTCCCATTTAACTAGAAGAGATGGTGATGATATTCTATCAGCCGGTTTAACTCGAAGGCGTAGCCCCCGGGGGACAATTTTATGTCCAATGTAACTCTCCAAAGATTTAATCTCCCACCACGACTTTATGTTTTCCTTATAGCAATTTGTAGAGATCGTTAAAGACCTGTTTACTAGTGACCTGTTGGCCTAAACCCGGTACATCCTTGTCTGAGAATATATCCCTTGCTTCAATGGCTAGGGCTTCGGTGAATAAAGTCCCTGAAAGGAAACTAGCCATAATCTAAATTGAAAAATCAAACTCCAGCCTAAATAGATACAATTAATTGTATTGGGTTCAAGGTAAGGAATATACGGTCCAGCAAAAGCATAACCCTAAATAATAAATAATTTTAATAGTACTCATACAAAAAACAATATGTCCTAAAATGTCCATGCATAAAGGCGTCCATCAAAATATGGGAGTGGGGAATAAATAACCCTAATAATGATTCCTAAAGCTAGGCCCTGTGCCCAGGGGCGACTCCTGATGGTGGATACCCCCCGTCCTCGAACCTTACTAGCAGCTCCTAGTTAACCCTACAATGTATGGGCTATTAATAAATCTAGTGGTGGACTAGGTTTAGGCACGGACAAAAAGAATATGGCAGACAGCGACTTCCTCAGAGCAATTGTGACCACCCGCCAAATGGGGCGACACTTACGGATGCTCCTTTGCGCACTCCTCACCTGTTTAGAAGGTCATCCATTTGTGCAGGTCATGTCAGTATATTAGCAATGCTAGATGCAAATATTACTGTAGAAAGGTGTGGACAAGGGCAGTGTAGTACTGACAGATCCCACAGTGGACCAGGCATGTGCAAACCAGGTGAAGTTTCAGCATAGCCTTTTAAAGGGGTTTTCTCATCCCTGACAATGGGGGCATTGTCTTATAGGTGTGGACCTGGACCTATACAGAGAACGGAGCCCTGAAAGTGAAGGACAGCGCACTGCACATGCGCAGCCGTCCTCCATTCATTTCTATGTGTCCGCGCTGGCTCAGCTATGGACGTCTGCCCCAGAGAAATGAATGGGAGCATAAGGCGCACATGGGCGGCACGCTCTCATTCAACGTCTATAGGAGAGGAGGGGATTAGCGCTTGGCGGTGGACGGTGCCCAGGAAATCTGCGCTCCTGCAGCCCCAGCGCTCCCCGCTCCGTTCTCGTCCCAGCGTGGGGACCCGCACCTATCAGACAATGGGGGCATATCCTTGCGATAGACAATGGGGGAATAAGATGGGAATAGCCCTTTAATATATTACTTTCTCGGATTTAGTTGGATTTAGAACATCCAACGCCAGAAGCTAGGTATATAGGTATATAAATTACTAACAGTACAAAAAAACTCTACTCACGTCCTGACATCCAGTTCAGTTGCCGGGTGTAGATATAGGGCTTCTTCCGGCGGCCACTATGTCCCAGCGCCTGCACGCGCTCCCGCCGGTACTGGTTTCGGCAGGACTGACAGCGGGTCTTCGCACGTTGGACTGTAGAAATGTGACATAACAACCTTTCTATAGGATTATAAACCTACACAATGAGAACGGCACATGGAAAACACAAAATAAAATAAATTAAATTAGCAACGAATTGGATTATAAAGGGCTTTAGGCCAAAAGTCGTTATCATTTATTAAGTATAGGACATTCATAAAAAACGGTAGTGTGAAAGAGGCCTAAATGTGATCAAAGCAGCTTTCTGTATTCTGTACACAGAACCGTACTCCACTGACGCAGGAGCCACGTACGGCAGGAAGTTCAGTGGCCGGAATCTGACGCCCCATTCCACCATACTCCGGGTCCATGGAGAAGATTGGTCCATAAGATCTAAGTATATCCGAAAAACAACAAAACACATATGCATGAATAATATATTTTATTAAATAGTCACATAAAGGACAACAACATAGACAATAATGAATAAAATTGATGAACAAGTAGCAGTAATGTGGTGGCACTGTGGACCAGCGCCCCACCAAGGTACCAGATGGTGGGTCTATCCCCTAAGCATACGTCACCTACTAGTCTGAGTAAGCCTAATGGAAAATAACTGAGATAAATGATCTCATATCCAGACCAGATAGTGACGTGAGCTTATTTAGTAATATAAATGTTACCATGCTGGCCTCGTTATAAGTGTGAATGGGTGCAGTGTGTGGATGATATTATTCACACCAAATAGCTAAATGAATTGCAACATGCACCCAACACCTAAATACACAACCAGCATGGAAAACATACATAAAGTAAAATATGGGGGGAACCAACCTGGAGACCTGGGTGAGCGCACCCCTGACGCGCGTTTCGCACAGCTTCTTCAGAAGGGGCGTGTCTATTCGGCCAACATGTTGAACTTTAAATACTGCCAAAGCTGAGAGATTGCGCCAATACCCTATCACAGCATGCCAGACTAATTGGCATGCTCCGTCACCTGCACCCATACTGGACTCAACCTATCGGAGCCCTGACGTCACTACCGCCCAAAGGTTTCAATCCCCTCTGCGTTCGATCCAGCAGCGCGACGTCACTTCTGCCCATACTCTAGGTAGAAGGCAGTACGTCACTACCGCCCACATCGCAACATCACTTCCGCCCATACTCTAGGTAGAAGGCAGTACGTCACTACCGCCCACATCGCAACATGACTTCCGCCCATACTCTAGGTAGAAGGCAGTACGTCACTACCGCCCACATCGCAACATCACTTCCGCCCATACTCTAGGTAGAAGGCAGTACGTCACTACCGCCCACATCGCAACATGACTTCTGCCCATACTCTAGGTAGAAGGCAGTACGTCACTACCGCCCACATCGCAACATGACTTCCGCCCATACTCTAGGTAGAAGGCAGTACGTCACTACCGCCCACATCGCAACATCACTTCCGCCCATACTCTAGGTAGAAGGCAGTACGTCACTACCGCCCACATCGCAACATGACTTCCGCCCACACTCGTTAACAGTGTCGCTGTCAGGGGTAAGCTCAGCCCAAGGTTCCGTCCTCTCAATGAGAAGTATAACATATGTAAGATATAGAAAGAGGAAAATATTAGACAAACACATGGCCAATCATTTACTTCACTAATTAACCATTACAATATCTATGCAATATCTATACATGCAGTATAGCATAGGGGATTTCATACAAAAAGTGCGATTAAGTCAATGTAGGGTAGTGTATGGGCTGGGGGCCAGAAGAATCTGTCACCCACCCAATCACAAATCCGCAACATTGTTTCTCCAACTTTCCACTTTTTGTTTCAATGATTACTAATGAAACAAATGAAACAAATAAATCCATCCTACACATAATAAATGCTAAAAGATTTTAAACAAGTTTTTTTTGTGTAGTATATCGTAATTAATAGTTCCATAATTAGCAAGTGCATACAAATATTAAAATGACAAAAATATTGTGACAATATGTCGGGGAACAAATAACCCACCTGTACAAAATGCCATATATATATATGCATGTGTACAATATACACGTATACCCTAGCCTACCTTACAGTACTCTAAAAAATTGTGAATAAAATACAATACATAAATATCTAGGTGTACAACACCCATACTTTAATAATATCACATATATATTATTATTATGCAATATACATCAGCACTTTATTTAGGGTGCCACAGTGAATGTGCTCAGTGCGCATGCAGTGCGAGGTGAATATTAATGCCCTGCAAAATCTAGAACATGGGTAAAAATAATGGAAAATGAAAACAATACAGTGACACAAATATAAGTGTGGAAATACCCCCAAGACTAGAAACGAAAACATAACTGCAAATCAATACATAGATAAAGAGCCATCAGTTTCACATCATATATCCAGGGTATTGACCACCCCATTAAGTATGGCCATTGTCTTTATACGGATCCTCCCAGGCGACGCATCAATGTTGACAGGAATCGGACACACATCTCTCAATCTGTAACACATAAAGTCACATGAGTGTATCCCGAATATGACACAAGATAGATCAAGACCTGTTAAAATACAAAAATCACAATAAAACCATTAAAATATCAGTTAAGGACAATAAGTCCTGGGCATTGGACCCAGACCAGGAGCAGATGGAACGCAGAAAGCCTATAAGTCTAAACCAAGAACACGAAGGAATGCACTAACAAAGCATGACTATTGTATCTAGTGGGAAATCCCTAGGGAAGGGGGGGGGAGGGGAGACAGGAAGGGGGGGGGAGAGGAAGAAGGGGGGGGAACGGGGGAGGAGGAAGGGAAAGGGGGAAAATAAGGGAACAAGGAGGGGAAGGAAAGGGAAAAGGAGGAGGGAAAAGGAGAGGGAAAAGAGGGAACAGGGGAATGGGAATGGGGGGGGGGGGGGGGAGATGTCCGATAGTTGCACCATCTAAAGAAATGGCGCAAAACTATTCCCCTCATTCAGCCCAAACGGTACAACTGTATTTAACAGGAATATCCATTTTGTTTCTTTTTGAGCTAATATTTTCTTCCAATCTCCTCAGTACACGATCCACACCCCTAATTCTGAGTAGGGTACTGTCCGAGTTATGTTTTTCTTTGAAGTGTCTCGGTAAGGTCTTTAATTGTGTGACATCTTGTTCTTCTCTTGCTGCTTCGATGGCCAGTACGTGTTCCCTGACCCTTCTTCTTAATTGCCGTGACGTCAATCCCACATAAATGAGATTGCATGGACATATGGCCCAATACACAACCCCAATGGTTGTGAACGTAATGGTATGTACAAGATCTAAGGGATCGTAGGGGAGTGGGAACCAGATCTCTAATGCTTATGGAAACGAGTAATGTTATTTTCTTCTACGAATTTCTCTAAGAGTTTACTGAAAACAAGAAGCTCTACGATCTGCATCGCCCCCTCTTATCTGGGTGCCCTGATCTCGTCTACTGGAATAGATTTTACTTTCAAATTCTACGATTTTCCTGCCGTCAACGTGGTGTAGCAAGAAATGGTGAACTATTCTTCACCAAAGTTAGGGTGCACGGTGGCGCTAGTCGGGTGACAGGATCACAGGGGCATCACAGGGTTGAACCTAAAAATAAAAAATAATCCAACTCTGCTGCCATCTAGTGGATAAACTATTTCCAAATGTAAAAATAATGACAAAGGCAGAGCCTCCGACACTCGCAGTATTAAATATATGGTGGTGTGGTAACCTGCCCATTTCAGAAAAGTCCAATTATGGTCATGTCTATGGCTATGTTCTAACTGCTACCTCCTATACTGTTTAACTCTTTCATTCTCATTCCAAAAGAATCCTGTTGTATTTAACATATAGTGTGAACAGCATTCAAGTTCTAGAGTTGAGAGTGAAATTAAGAGTTGGAAGGAGATGAGAATCCCCCTGATTCCTTAGACCCCTTTCACACGAGCGAGAATTCCGCGCGGATGCGATGCGTGAGTTGAACGCATTGCACCCGCACTGAATACCGACCCATTCATTTCTATGGGGCTGTGCACATGAGCGGTGATTTTCACGCATCACTTGTGCGTTGAGTGAAAATCGCAGCATGCTCTATATTCTGCGTTTTTCATGCAACGCAGGCCCCATAGAAGTGAATCGGACTGCGTGAAAATCGCAAGCATCCGCAAGCAAGTGCGGATGCGGTGCGATTTTCACGCACGGTTGCTAGGAGACGATCGGGATGGGGACCCGATCAGTATTATTTTCCCTTATAACATGGTTATACGGGAAAATAATAGCATTCTGAATACAGAATGCTTAGTACAATAGCGCTGGAGGGGTTAAAAAAAAATTAAATAAATTTAACTCACCTTAATCCACTTGATCGCGCAGCCGGCATCTCTTTTTGTCTTATTTCTTCAGGACCTGGGTAAAGGACCTGTGATGACGTCACTGCGCTCATCACATGGTCTGTCACATGATCCATCACCATAGTAAAAGATCATGTGATGAGCGCAGTGACGTCACCACAGCTCCTTTACCCAGGTCCTGAAGAAAGAAGAGATGCCGGCTGCGCAATCAAGTGGATTAAGGTGAGTTAAATTTATTTTAATTTTTTTTAACCCCTCCAGCGCTATTGTACTATGCATTCTGTATTAAGAATGCTATTATTTTCCCTTATAACCATGTTATAAGGGAAAATAATAGCAATCTACCCAGCACCTAACCCAAACCCGAACTTCTGTGAAGAAGTTCGGGATTGGGTACCAAACATGACGATTTTTCTCACGAACGTGCAAAACGCATTACAATGTTTTGCACTCGCGCGGAAAAATCGTGCATTTTCCCTCAACACACCAGCATCTTATCCGGGCAAAAAACATGACGCCCGTGTGAAAGAGGCCTTACAGTTTACAGAGTATCACGAGGGGGCCAACAGCCAAAGGCAACAGAACTGGCAGAAAATCCAGTAACCAGACCGAAGGCAGAGTCTAGCACAGCAGAGAAAGGTAAAGCAAGGGATCCAAGTTCACCTGCCAGTTTACCCCAGAACCTGCTGGAGCCAAGAGAAAGATCAAATACGGATGAAAACCTACAACAACCTCAAAGAATTGACTTATTGCCCATGGATATTAAACATCATCACAAAACACTAAAGAAATTCATACGGCCATATTATATGAAAATTGAAAACTTTATTAGTTCAGATCATAGAATAAATTAATCACCAAAGAGATGGAAATCAAATACAGAAAATCTACAGGGGGCACATCGCCCAATAGCATAGATTATGTTGATAATGGTCTGGTGTAGGTTACACTCTTCAAGGTCATATTATACTAATATTACAATCATTAGGCCCCCCCCCCCTCTTGAACCATTTAAATGAAAGCATGTACTGTTGAAATAATAAATAGTCATAAATAATACAGAATGTATATAACAACGTACATGCTTCTATACCAGTCAATCAAGCAGGAAGAATAACCACAAGAGAGACAGTCTGCTGCCGCCGGCACAGACACCTCAACACGTGTTTCGCCACCCGCGGCTTCGTCAGGAGGTGATTGGCAACAATAAAACAGGGGTAGATATAGTGGAAAGGCAGAAACGGTAAATGTAATCACCTAAGAACTATCGAGGCATCGCGGCTCCGTCATGATGGCCGCCCTCGTCTTTCAGCGCGTCCATACCTCACCACTGCGCACGCGCAGCGCGCATGGTGACGCATATCGGAGCACGTCTAGAGGGAAGACGGCGCATGTACGGGTCGCGTAATCATGTGATCGCATGTTACTAAGGAGATTGTAAACAGGAAGCTTAACTGAGCCGAATCATAAAGAAGCAACACTACAACTACACATAGGCAAGAATATAGTACCCTATCCAATACCTATCGACATAGAGAGAAGCACATTATCTATATATATATATATAATTTCACTAATTATGATTATAACATGATTAGTTTATGGGATATAACATACAAATAGACAACATGATTGTTATGTATTATGTATTAAGGCTGGTTACAGCCTGCATTTGTGGGCGGGGCTGCCGGCTATATACTCCCACGCGACCTCACCTCCAGGACGGTCGCTTCAGGCTGGCTTCTTCGATCCGTTCCGTCACTTCCGGTTCGCGGCCACGTCACTTCCGGGTAAGTTTCCTCAGCTGGGGGGAGCGTTCGTCCGTCGTCCGGCCGGTCTTCCTCTTCCCTCCAGCTCCGGGGGAGCATCCTCTTTACAGGTGTATGTTGTCCGCAGCAGGGTTCGGCGGGACCGGCGTCCACGGCACTTCAGGTGGGGGCGGACTGTTCCGCTGGGCTCCCCCTGCGCCTCAAGTTCCTTAGCAGGTTAGCAGAGCTGGAGATGTTAACCAAAAAAAAACGCACGCCCTGCTCTCCTGCCTTTGTATTAATTAGTGTTCACCAGCAGGTTCTACAACTATAATATGGTTCCCTATCAACATGTAGACATGTTCCACAATGCTATCCCCATGCAATACTCCAACTGCCATGTCCATGACACCTGTTGTGCCGCCCTCCTGTGCACGTATGCACCTCCGCATCCCATGCCACCCTCCGGTGCACTCGTTTGTGGCGCAGTGGTGTGATGTCGCCTCCCGTGCACGCGTGGTCGGCTCCACTTTTGTGCCACCCTCCTGGGCACATTACGTGGTGTGGTGCCGTCCTCCGTGCTCGGGTTCCTGGCATGGCTGCCTTGCCGCCCCTTTGTGCACATGCGTGTGGCTCTGCCGGCTTTACCGGCCTGGCGCGTGTGTGGAGGAGGGCGGCATAACTCTTAGACGGGCCTTCCCTTCTTGGTCGAGATGCTGTTTTTCCGGTTGTCGTGTGCCATGTCGGGCTCAGGGTTTTCTTTATGAACTCGTTGTCATACCTGAGTGCTGATAAGTTTTTTCCCAACATGAACAGGACTGCGGTATCAGCTTATCCAGACTTCCCGTTCAGCCAGGTAGCTGCTCATCAAGTTTCTGGGTTCTTCAGGTATCTCGCATATGTTATTTTACTATTTCCACAGTGTCGTCTTGCTTTCACACGCCATAGGTAGTCTACCTGGACCGCCCAGGCTCGCTTTGTTGCTGTCTTCCTGGATCGCCCAGGCTCATTTTGTCTGCAATGACACGAGCCTGGGCGATCCAGGATGACAGACAAATTGAGCCTGGGCGATCCAGGAAGACAGCAACAAAGCGAGCCTGAGTGAACCAGGAAGACTGTCATCCTGGATCGCCCAGGCTCGTGTCATTGCAGACAGTCTTCCTGGTTCACTCAGGCTCGCTTTGTCGCTGTCTTCCTGGATCGCCCAGGCCCGCTCTGTCTCTGTCGTCCTGGATCGCCCAGGCTCGCTTTGTCGCTGTCTTCCTGGATCGCCCAGGCTCGCTCTGTCCCTGTCATCCTGGATCGCCCAGGCTCGCTCTGTCTCTGTCGTCCTGGATCGCCCAGGCTCGCCTTATCCCTGTCGTCCTTGATTCACCCATTCACGTTTCTTATAGGCCCTCCTGAGCACGTCAGGTCCACCTAGTCAGACGCCTCTCCAGTTGACTCCTGCTGCCAGGGTCAATTTCCTTCCTGCTTTGCACAGGCATCCGTTCCGGTCAGCATCCACCTGGATCGCCAGGTCCTTTTTCTCGCTTTCCTTTTCCCTACGTCGCTTGGGTCACCTTTCGGTCACGGCACATTCGCATCCTAGGATTTTCACCCGACTCACCCAGGTCCTTCAAGCTGGCACCAGAGGCGTTCAGTTCCTCTTGTCACCTGTTCACCCGCCCCCGCCCTCAGCACTTTTTGGCCTTTTTCCCAGCACTCCGTATTCTCGGCTTGGTTCCTCTCTCTTGTCCATTGTCCTCTCCCATCCTTGCTCCCCGCCTTGGTCCTCCTTTTCTCTTCTTCCTTCTCTCGTCGGCTCTCCTAAAGCAGTGTTTATTCGTGCCTATCTTTTTTCTTATGTTCACAGGTAATTTTTTTCCCGTACTCTCTCCAGTACCCTCCTGTAGCAAGTTCCAGTTCTGCGCGATTCGGGTAGGATCACGTTTCCTTCACGCCTCTCTCCTCATTTCATGCCGGTTCTTTGTTTTATTTTAAAAAAATATATATTTTTTTCTTCTGTTTGTTTTTGACTTTTCTTTAACAGGTTCAAGATGTCCCAACCGTCTGATATTGAGAACTCCTTCTCGGGTCCCGGCTCATCAGTTTCAGGGCACGCTGGTAGCCCATCACTCAGGCGTTGGACTGTCCCTAAACTCATCGCTGAGTTGAATAAGAAGGGTATTCCCCATCCAGCTTCGGCCCGAAAGGCGGAGCTCTATCGCCTCCTGAGGACAGAGTCAGGGAGCGGCAATTCGCAGTCCTCCCTCTCATCCATCCAGCTGTCACTGAACCAGCTGCAAGCCACCATCAGCGGCCTCGTCGGTTCTTTGGCGGACGTCCAATCCAGAGTGGCAGAGCTAGAGTCACGTGGCCCAGAGGATCCCCCGTCCGCAATCACGGCGATCGTTCCCTCGACCTTCCAGGAACCAGTGTTGGGTACGCTCAGCGCTAGTCCAGTTGTGCCTGAGGCTATCAAGCCTCAGCCCACTTTGTCCCTGAGGCTATCAAGAAGGACATTTTAGCTGGGAAGGATATCAATTTGGCGTCCATCCTGATAGTTTCCCAAGATGTGGCCGAAAATAGAGTCATCAATTGTGGGGAGGTTGCAGTACTACTCAGGGCCAAGAATGCCCGCCTGAATAGAAAGCTTTCTATTCCGGAGTTTGTGCTGGCATTTAGCCTTTATCGCGATGTAGTCTGCTCAGCCCATCCGCTCAGGCGGGAGGAACTGGATACGCATCTTTACCGTCTGACGGATCTGGGATACAAATATGGTGGCTCCAACTTCTACGATTATCATCGTTCGTTTTCCGCCAAGGCTGCGGCAGCCTTAGCCCAGTTGGTAACAAACTGGAACTGGACTATCTTAGACATGGAGCTCTTTTTCCGACACTTCGCCGGGCTGAGAGCTCCCACCTGCACGACATGCCAGTCCATCTCGCACACGGCCGACTGGTGCCCCTTGCTGGCCACTCCGGGTCTTGACCGGGCCCTTCCGGGTCCTTCTGGCCAAATGAGCCAGCCGTCCGTGGACAAGTTGGGCAGGCCCATCGTGTTCCTTGGGCAGAGCCAGGTGTGTAACAATTTTAATGCAGGAGGGTGCGGTTTTGGTAGCTGCAGAGCCTTGCACGTCTGCTCCCTGTGCTTTAGGGCTCACCCCCGTTCTTCCTGTCCTAAAAAATCCTCAAAGCCATGACTAGCCGACATCAACATTGAATTGTTGGCTGTCCTCTTACAGGAACACCCCGATCAGCAATTGGTCCAGTTCCTCCTTTCAGGATTCAGGAGGGGTTTTCACACTGGGTTGATTGCCCTCCCTCTTGAGTCCTGGGAGGGGAAAAACCTGCAGTCGGCCATGCACGATCCGGGCGCAGTCGACAGTCTGTTGTTGGCGGAGGTCCAGAAAGGGTTCCTGCTGGGCCCATTCGACTCAATCCCATTTGATACCTGGAGGATTAGCCCGATTGGGTTAGTCTCCAAGCAATCTTCAAATAAAAAAAGGTTAATTTACGACCTGTCTGCGCCCCATATGTCCTCCACACCCAGCTTGAATTCCCTGATTCCGTCAGAAGAGTTCACCATGTCCTATTCCACCATAGGGGAAGCGATCAAATTCACCCCCGGGGTGAAGCCTCCGGGCTGGACGTCCTCCTCCAGCTGTTTTCCAGTCTCCAGGTTCCAGTCGCTACTTCCAAGACCGAGGGCCCTAGCACAAGGGTCACCTTCCTGGGCATCGTGTTAGATTCCGTCTCCATGGAAGCAAGTCTGCCGGAGGCGAAATTATCTAAGATCAGGTCTGCAGTCTCCACCGCGGCTTCCTCCCGGGTTCTTACCAAGCTGGAGTTGCAGTCTCTCCTGGGTTCTCTTAATTTCGCCTCCCGGATCATGACCCAGGGAAGATCCTTCGTGTCTAGGCTCCTCTCTCTTCTCCCCTCGGCACAGGACCAGGATTCCGTCGTCCATCTTGACAACCAAGCGGTTGCGGATCTCCTCATGTGGCACTCCTTCCTGACTTCCTGGCATTTCCCTTTTTGTGCCCTCCTTGGATGCCTTTTCCCCGAGGATCCAGTCCGACACCGCCGCCTCTCGTGGGTTTGCGGCCATTTTTCACCCACACTGGCATCCCCCCCAACTCCAAGCTGATGTACACCTCAGCCCCTACCACAAATATCCAATGGCATGATAATTATATACTGCAGTTATAAAAAAAAAACTCCATAATAAAAATGTGATAAGGCTTGAAAAAAGAGCAAAAAGACCTGAGTGAATATGACCAATAAAAATTCATGATAAATAATTAAAAAAAAAAATTTAAAGTGCCAAAATATATATATACATACATACATATAAAAAATAGTGCCCCAAAAAGTAAAAAATTAAGCCATCAAATACTGATGGACAAGAGTGCATAGATCAACAAATATAAAAGGGACCGAGTCAGCCCATCGGGAATCATCCCACCGACTCTCGTGTTGTCCAAGTCAGCCTCCCTCATACAAACCATCAAGTGCTAATGGACAAAAGTGCAAAAATATATCAACACATATAAAGGGACCGAGTCAGCCCATCGGCTCTCGGGTTGTCCGATTCCAGATGGGCTAAGTCAGACTCCCCACATAGTGTATAAATAAATACTATGATAAAAACACCTACGGTAATAAACGGTCCCTCAATAATTAGTTATATCAATATGGGCACTGAGTCAGCCCATCAAAATCCAGTCCACTGAAAAACGATGGGCAGGGTTAGTACCCCCTTTATATACACAGTTGCAAGAAAAAGTATTTGAACCCTTTGGACTGATATGGATTTCTGCACAAATTGGTCATAGATGAAGATCAGATCACATTCTAAGTCACAACAATAGACAATCACAGTCTGCTTAAACTAATAACACACAAAGAATTACAGTGGGATGCGAAAGTTTGGGCAACCTTGTTAATCGTCATGATTTTCCTGTATAAATCGTTGGTTGTTACGATAAAAAATGTCAGTTAAATATATCATATAGGAGACACACACAGTGATATTTGAGAAGTGAAATGAAGTTTATTGGATTTACAGAAATTGTGCTATAATTGTTTAAACACAATTAGGAAGGTGCATAAATTTGGGCAGCACAAAAAAAGAAATGAAATCAATATTTAGTAGATCCTCCTTTTGCAGAAATTACAGCCTCTAAACGCTTCCTGTAGGTTCCAATGAGAGTCTGGATTCTGGTTGAAGGTATTTTGGACCATTCCTCTTTACAAAACATCTTCTAGTTCATTCAGGTTTGATGGCTTCCGAGCATGGACAGCTCTCTGTAAGTCACACCTCAGATTTTAAATTATAGTCAGGTCTGGGGACTGAGATGGCCATTCCAGAACGTTGTACTTGTCCCTCTGCATAAAGGCCTTAGTGGATTTTGAGCAGTGTTTAGGGTCGTTGTCTTGTTGAAAGATCCGGCCCCGGCGCAGCTTCAGCTTTGTCACTGATTCCTGGACATTGGTCTCCAGAATCTGCTGATACTGAGTGGAATCCATGCGTCCCTCAACTTTGACAAGATTCCCAGTCCCTGCACTGGCCACACAGCCCCACAGCATGATGGAACCACCACCATATTTTACTGTAGGTAGCAGGTGTTTTTCTTGGAATGCTGTGTTCTTTTTCCTCCATGCATAACGCCCCTTGTTATGGCCAAATAACTCAATTTTAGTTTCATCAGCACCTTATTCCAACATGAGGCTGGCTTGTCCAAATGTGCTTTAGACCACCTCAAGCGGCACTTTTTGTGCTGTGGGCGGAGAAAAGGCTTCCTCTGCATCACTCTCGCATCCAGCATCTCCTTGTGTAAAGTGCGCCCAATGGTTGAACGATGCACAGTGACTCCATCTGCAGCAAGATGATGTTGTAGGTCTTTGGTGCTGGTCTGTGGCTTGACTCTGACTTTTCTCACCATTCGTCACTTCTGTCTATCCAAGATTTTTCTTGGTCTGCCACTTCGAGCCTTAACTTGGAAGACCACAGGCTCAGTTAATTTCCTCAATATGTTCCTAAGGCCTCATAAACACGACAGTATTTTTTCACGGTCCGCAAAACGGTGTTCCGTTGTTCCGTTTCCGTGTGTCTTACTTGATTTTTGGAGGATCACCAGACATGAAGGAAAGTGAAAAAAAATCTAAGTCAAGTTTGCCTTGCAAATGATAGGAAAAAAACGGACGCGGATGACAATCTTGTGTGCCTCCATGTTTTTTCACGGACCCATTGACTTGAATGGGTCCGCGAACCGTTGTCCATGAAAAAAATAGGACAGGTCATAATTTTTTGACGGACTGGAAACACGGATCTCGGACGCGGATGACAAACGGTGCATTATCTGAGTTTTCAACTGACCCATTGAAAGTCAAGGAAAACGGAACAACGGACACGGAACACAATAACGGTCGTGTGCATGAGGCCTTACTGTGGAAACAGAAGCTGAAATCTCTGAGACAGCTTTCTGTATCCTTCCCCTAAACCATGATGGTGAACAATCTTTGTCTTCAGGTCATTTGAGAGTTGTTTTGAGACCCCCATGTTGCTACTCTTCAGAGAAAATTAAAAGAGGAGGGAAACTTACAATTGACCCCCTTAAATACTCTTTCTCATAATTGGATTCACCTGTGTATGTAGGTCAGGGGTCACTGAGCTTACCAAGCCAATTTGAGTTCCAATAATTAGTTCTAAAGGTTTTGGAATCAATAAAATTACAACTGTAAACAAAATTAGGCAGGTGCATAAATTTGGGCAAACAATTATAGCACTTTCTGTAAATCCAATAAACTTCATTTCACTTCTCAGATATCACTGTGTGTGTCTCCTATATGATATATTTAACTGACATTTTTCATCGTAACAACCAACGATTTATACAGGAAAATCATGACGATTAACAAGGTTGCCCAAACTTTCGCATCCCACTGTAAATGTTACCATGTTTTTATTGAACACACCATGTAAACATTCACAGTGCAGGTGGAAAAAGTATGTGAACCCCTAGACTCACCTCACTCCAATTAGCTCTTGGAGATGTCCTGTCAGCCAACTGGAGTCCAATCAATGAGATGAGATTGGAGGTGTTGGTTACAGCTGCCCTGCCCTATAAAAAACACACACCAGTTCTGGGTTTGCTTTTCACAAGAAGCATTGCCTGATGTGAATGATGCCTCGCACAAAAGAGTTCTCAGTAAAGTATACTTTGTGGAATTGGAGCATGTCAGCGCCTGACATAGGACGCTTGGCTCCGCCCTCCCTCCCCTCTGCTCCGCCAGCCTGCTCGTGAGCCGCCACCGTCTGGTGTGGGGCGATGGATCGAGGACGCCACGCTGATGTTGATGATTGAGGTCAGCTGAGCACGCCGAGGACACCGACACCGTCACTGGGTGGTGAGATCCCTCGATTGGAGGAGCACTGGAGTCTTACCACCGGCTCTGTGTTGATGGGGGCCGGTGTGTGAGCGTTGTCTGGGGACCGGCGTCCATGGAAGCTGAAGCTGAAAATTGAAAGGCAGTGTCCTCAGCGATTTTTTTTTCTATGCGGTCTAGTGTGTGGTCGAGTGCTAAGAGTACTGACTGCTGGTGTGTGGGGTGTGGTGTGCTCAGTGAAGAAGATGGTCTATGTGGTGTCCATCTTATAGTACAGAGCCTCGCTACAGCCGTGTTATATCACAGATGATAAAGGAGTGGGGCTGGAGACGTATTTATATGAGAATTCCTTGTTGAAATCAATCATGCAGTACAGAATATCCAGCTGCCTCCAATTTCCAAAGTATAGGAGAGAGGAGGAAAAATAAGGAATAAGGGGTGAATATATGTTGATGGGGTGGAACACTTATATCACAGGCCACCCATTATATAAAAAATAATCACCTTTATATCCAAAGCCCCCTTTGGAATCTCTTGTTGGTCTAATCCCTTGTAGTCCCCTCCTAGTCCATAGTTAATCCAGAGGATTAACTTTTTTGTATACTAACTTTCTCCAGTACCTGTGTGTGTCGCTTTAGACATTGTGGATTCGTGGTTTCTCCAATCTTCATCCTTGACTAATATAAACCAAGATTAAGAAAACGTCTTTCGGACAGGCTTTATTTTATTACTCGTGGACACTGTTTTTTTTCTAATTCCTAATTAGACAGGGGTTGTTATTACTTTTTTTTTTTTTCCTTTCGTCCTTTGTTTTTTAATACTCTGCCGTTCTAATTAATCTCCCTTCCTTTTTTGGAACCAAGTCGCATGAACGGGTTTGACTGGTTGGACTAACTGTTTGGACTAATTGCTGATAGTAACTTATCAGTATTAATGCATAATACTTTTCAAAAAGAGTTCGTATGTTGGTGCTAAAATAATCTGTACTAATTGCTGAAAAATAGCTAATATAGTTGTGAGAAGGGGAGGGGGAAGAGTGGCGGAGGAGGGAGAGAGGAGAGTGTGGGAAGGGAGGAAAAAAAGAAAAATACCACAAAAAATACAAGATGCCCCCCAAGAAAAAAGATGAACAACGCGCTCCTACCAGCGCTAGTAGTAGGAGATCAATGACGGGATTAGAGACTGGGGAATTAGGAGTCAAATATTTATTTAAACTGTGCTGTTTTTGCCCAGTCTCAACGCCCTTACAGAAAGAAAAAATTACACATACAGAGGCATATATCCAGACACAGGAGAATGGGACTGCAAGTACAAATTAGCTCCAGAGATGGATATAAAAATGATGAAGGATATATTTTATACCGTCTCTAGGACGGAAAATATAATGGGGAGCATGGTGACACAGATTGGGGCAGTACAAACTGATGTTAGTATAATACGAGGTGATATGGAGAAAATAAGAGCGATTACATGAGATGGAAAAAAGGATCCCCTCTTTGGAGTATTCGGTAGAGAAGTTAGAGAAAGAGGTTGTAAGCTTAAAAGAGATAAAAAATAAGATGGAACAAAAAATAATAAATCAAGAAGACAGAGCGAAGAGAGCAAATATAAGATGTGTAGGGATTCCAGAGCGGGAAGAAGGGAATAACAGTGCAGATTTTATGGAGCGGTGGATAAAGGAGAATTGTAAGGAGGGTATTCTCTCGCCCATGTTTTTCACAGGGACCCTATGTGCCCTTTCAATGGAAAAGAGGGTCCCAGGGGATTATCCCAGACATGTGTTGGTGAAATGCCTACTTTCCAAGGACCGTGATGCAATATTGTCGGACGCTAGAGCTTCTGATAAATATCAGATACATGGGGTAAAGATAAGACTATTCCCAGATTACTCAGCAGATACTAACGCACGCAGGAAAGAGTTTATTAGTGTAAAAGGGAGATTAAGGGAGGTAGGTTTGAAGTATAGTCTACTCTTTCCTGCAAAGTTAAGGGTAGAGTATAAAGGAAAGGTTGAATTCTTTCAGTCACCAATAGATGCAAATGAATGGTTGGATAGGATTGACAGCTGAGGAGGTTGGGGTACGGGGGAAGGTCGGGGAGCCATAATGCTGAGTAAGGGAGCTGCCTTGTCTGCTGATCAGCGGAGGGGGAGCTACGCAGAAGGGGGTGGGAGGAGGGGGGTATTTTGGAGAGGGGAGAGAGAGGGGGTTCCTTTTTTTTGTTTTCTTCCCCCTCTGCTAGATGGTTAGGTTTGTCTCGTTGAACGTGAGAGGTTTGCGGAAAAGGATTAAGAGATATGCTGTCTTAGAGGCAGACAATGGCTGGCAAGAACCTCCTAATCCACTCAGAGAGACACACTTAGTTAAAGATTCCCTCATATGGATGGAGAAGGGATGGAGTGCGGAAGGATACCACTCGGTATATACTACTTATTCTAGAGGGGTTTCAATTTTGGTGCACAAAAAGATCAAATTTGAGTGTGTTAAATGTGAGGCGGACGACTGTGGCAGGGGTTAGAATGGTAATCGCAAATGTATATATTCCTCCACCATATAGGTCAGATGTGTTGTACGAGTTGCATAGATTTATGTTGAATAGACAGGAATGTATAATGATTGCGACAGGAGATTATAATGCTGTAATGGATCCACTCAGAGACAGGGTGTCTGGCGGAGGGGGAAGAATGCAAAATGTAGATTTTTGTAAAATGGTCTTGGAGTTCAACTGGATTGATGTTTGGCGTTATTTAAATCCAGAGGAAATAATGTATTCCTGTTACTCGAAAACACATCAAACGTGGTCAAGAATAGGTATGGTCCTAATAAAAACTTAATGACCCAAAGTAGGATAAAGATAAAGTATTTGCCTATGGCTTTATCCGACCACAGTGCCATTGTAATGGATTTGGATTTGAGCAAGAGGCAAAATCTGCCACTATTTAAGTTTAATCCCCATTGGTTAAACCATATTACAGATAAAGAGAGTATAGGGCTGGATTTAAAAAAACTTTTTTTTAGAAAATAGTGGTTCTGCTAAAAGATCTATAGTGTAGGATACGGCTAAAGCATACTTGAGAGGATGTTTTTTTAAAATAGTTCACCTTTTTAAACAAACTACCAAAGAAAAGGGTAAATTATTGGAAAAGAACTTAGAAGAACAGGATCTATATGTATAATGAATCCGACCGGAAATAATAATAAGAAATGTGAGCAAGAACATGAAAAATAAAAAAATATTATATGGATAAAACAAGGAAGGAATTGTCCTTCCAGGGGTTTCAGTTGGCTTCGGAGGGAGAAAAGGTTGGAAAAATCCTAGCAGGTATAGTGAAAAACCAGAAAGGGAAAACATGGATAGGGGCAATTAAGGACAATAGAGATGAAATAGTCAGTTCACCCGAGGGAATATAGAGTTCCTCAAAACATTCAACGAAGACCTTTTTTAAGTCTAGGGTACAGTACAACAAAAAAGACCTGGACAATTATTTAGATCAGATTGTTATCCCGAGATATCTAAAACACAAAAAGAATACCTGGATAAAGAAATTTCTAATTTACAGATAGAGGAGGTTCTGGCTCAGGTGAAACCATTAAAATCACCAGGGTATGACGGACTCCCCTTTGAAATATATAAAACTTTCTCGCAGGTGTTAATACCGGAACTAAGAGCGACATTGTGTGAGGCCCAAAAAATTGGTGATTTACCAGAGTCAATGAAAGAAGCAATAATAACACTGATCCCAAAAAAGAGTAAAGAACAACTAGATCCCGGCTCCTATAGACCAATATCTTTGCTAGAATCTTCACGTCTGTATTCAGCAAAGGTTTTGGCTGGTAGGCTTTCTAAGGTGATTAAAGGTATAAAACCTGTCTGATATTCTTGGATTATACCAGGAAGGACAATATACTCAAGGTACAGCCTTCTAATATTTAATATTGAGGCTAATAAAATAGAAGCTGGCGAAAAAGCTATACTCTCACTGGATGCTCAAAAGGCTTTTGATTGCATCGAGTGGGAGTATTTATGGGCAGTATTGAAAAGGGTTGGTATAGGGGAGGGATTTATAAGATGGATTCAACTCATATATTCCAATCCTAGGTCCAGGGTGATGGTGGATGGGAGCTTGTCCCTGCCTTTTGCCCTTCATAGGAGCACTAGGCAGGGATGCCCTCTCTCCCCATTATTATTCACCATTGCAATAGAACCTTTGGCATGCTTGATAAGAAATAATAGGGAGTACAATGGCTTTCAGTATAGGGATGGAAAGGAAAAATGTATAATATAATAGATATCATCAGCATACATATATAACTCTATTGAACTCATCTTATTATTTTTGCGCAATACGGGGGATAAGTTTGGTTTCTTTTCAGGGTTAAATATAAATTGGGAGAAGTCCCATATGATGTTATTAGGTAAGGGGCTATCACAGAATTCCGCAAGGGTGCACGTGCTTGAGCAACACGAGAGTTTTAAATATTTAGGTACACAGATTTCTACAAATATTCAAGATTATGAGAAATTTAATGTACTCCCCTTAATAAAAGAACTTAGAACCAAAATACACATCTGGAAAAAACTACCATTGTCAATGCAGGGTCCAGTGAATTTAATAAAAATGATTTTTCTTCCAAAAATATTATATGTTTTACAAAACTCCCCAATGGGAGAGGTTCTTCAACTCCCAGTAAGAGACGGTGGTTTAGCAGTTCCAAATTGTTTTTTTATTATTGAATAACACAATATACACAGATAAATAGAACGTTAAAAGGAAGGGTGGGGAGGGATGAGTTAGTAAAAATGGGGTGGACAGGGGACACAAATTATTTAGAGGTCTTGGAGTCAGGAACACTAGGGAAAAATAGCACAGGAAATCAGATAATGAATTTAATGGGAAATATATGGGTGGAACTTAAAAAAATGATGGATATTAAGGGCTATTTGCACTTCCTTTAAGTTTGTTTTTCCAAATGGGTGTGTAGTGCAAAGGATTAAATCCTATATAGATTGGGAAAAAAAGGGGGTGAAATATTTAGTGCAAATATTTGAGGAGGATAAACTGAAGGACTTCGCTGCCAAGGTAAGGTAGAGGAGTTTGGGATCCATCAAACGGATAGCTTTAAATATCTCCAGCTAAAAAATGCTATTAGGATACCAGCTAATCCAAATAAATACAGAAAAGAACAATCAAATAGAATATATAAATTTACCAATGGAGGGGAAAAAAAAGGTGCTACAAAAAAAAGATATGGAATTTTGATGGAGGCAAGAAAAGAAGGGATTACAATATCAGCTAGAGGAAACTGGGAAAAAGAGCTCCTATCTCTTTCGGAAGAAAAATGGAACAACGCCCTTAGAAGTTATACTGGGGTTTCAGAAAGGGCTTCACATAAAATTTCGCAATTCTCTATACTCCATAGGCTACATCGATCTCCCTGGGCGCTAAAGAAAATGGGGGTTAGAACCTCGGATAAGTGTCCAAAATGTAGGGGTGAGAGGGCGGATCTTATACATTGTTTTTGGAGATGCCCAAAATTGTTAAGGTATTGGAAAGAGATTGTAGAGATTACATCACTATTATTGGGGATCCAAGTTTTGGAAGATCCCGTAGTCTGTATATTAGGGGCTACTGCACACCTTAAGTTAAATAGTACTTTATTCAACACCAACTGTAGCTCTCTGTTTCAGGCCAGACTGTTGATACTTCGGAAATGGATAAATAAAGATCCTCCTACAGTAGGACAGTGGCAGGAAGCAGTGCTTAATCTGAGTAGATTGGAACAGGTCTCGGAGAGAGAGAGCGATAGACAGGGAAAAACTGATACAATTTGGAAGAAATGGTTGAACCAGGGCCGAGGTGTTTGAATTAAAAAAAAAAGAAAAAAATACTTTTTTTTTTTTTCTTCCTCTCCCCCCCTCTCTCGCTCGCTTCAAGGGGGTGGGTGGGTATTTGGGGTAAAAGGTTAATGTAAAATGTTTTGCAATATGGACCTTTTGGACGGTCCATTATTGTTGTATCGGTCTTTTTGTGTTTTGGAAAATAAAAGAAACGGGGAAAAAAAAAAAAAAATGAATTGTTGACTTGCATAAAGCTGGAAAGGGTTATAAAAGTATCTCCAAAAGCCTTGCTGTTCATCAGTCCACGGTAAGACAAATTGTCTATAAATGGAGAAAGTTCAGCACTGGTGCTACTCTCCTTAGGAGTGGCCGTCCTGTAAAGATGACTGCAAGAGCACAGCGCAGACTGCTCAATGAGGTGAGGAAGAACCCTAGAGTGTCAGCTAAAGACTTACAAAAGTCTCTGGCATATGCTAACATCCCTGTTAGCGAATCTACGATACGTAAAACACTAAACAAGAATGGATTTCATGGGAGGATACCACAGAGGAAGCCACTGCTGTCCAAAAAAAACATTGCTGCACGTTTAAAGTTTGCACAAGAGCACCTGGATGTTCCACAGCAGTACTGGCAAAATATTCTGTGGACAGATGAAACCAGAGTTGAGTTGTTTGGAAGAAACACACAACACTATGTGTGGAAAAAAAGAGGCACAGCACACCAACATCAAAACCTCATCCCAACTGTGAGGTATGGTGGTGGGGGCATCATGGTTTGGGGCTTCTTAGCAATCCGTCCAGGCCCTGATGCAGCAATCATCGAAGGAAAAATTAACTTCCAAGTTCATCAAGACATTTTGCAGGAGAACTTAAGGCCATCTGTCCACCAGCTGAAGCTCAACAGAAGATGGGTGCTGCAACAGGACAACGACCCAAAGCATAGAAGTAAATCAACAACAGAATGGCTTAAACAGAAGACAATCCGCCTTCTGGAGTGGCCCAGTCAGAGTCCTGACCTCAACCCGATTGAGATGCTGTGGCATGACCTCAAGAAAGCGATTCACACCAGACATCCCAAGAATATTGCTGAACTGAAACAGTTCTGTAAAGAGGAATGGTCAAGAATTACTCCTGACCGTTGTGCACGTCTGATCTGCAACTACAGGAAACGTTTGGTTGAACCTCCTTTGGCAGCAATAACTTCAACCAGTTATTAAATCCAAGGGTTCACATACTTTTTCCACCTGCACTGTGAATGTTTACATGGTGTGTTCAATAAAAACATGGTAACATTTAATTCTTTGTGTGTTATTAGTTTAAGCAGACTGTGATTGTCTATTGTTGTGACTTAGATGAAGATCAGATCACATTTTATGACCAATTTGTGCAGAAATCCATATCATTCCAAAGGGTTCACATACTTTTTCTTGCAACTGTATATAACAAAAACAAAGACAGGTGCACTCTGCGGTCTTACTAACCCTCGTACTGGTGTAAAATTGAGAGATTAGCCAACATATCCTGCTTGGAGGACATGTCTGAGCCCGAGCACTGCGAAAAAGGTTTCTCAAGTAGCCCGGGACCTAATGCTAAACCTACCTGGGCCGTATGGGCAATACCAGGAGCAAGTGGGTGAATTACAGGAGCGCAAGGTCCGACTCACAGTCAATCTCCCAGTAACCTCCAGCATGTGACCATGCATACAATGGGAGGAGGCAGAGAGCTTTGAGCCCCACCCAAGACTGGCTGATATAGCCCGGGCCTCACATGTGCACCAGAATGCTGCCTGTGGATGAAAATAAAGGCGCGTTCAGACTAGGAGTTTATACACCTCCAAAAAATTCTAAATACAAACTACAAATTGGCATGGTGATGAAAAGCAGGAAGTGCTCAACCCCATATGCAGTGGTGCAGGTAGGTTTAGCGTTAGGTGCCGAGCTACTTGAGAAACCTTGGCGCGGTGTTCAGGCTCAGACATGTCCTCCAAGCAGGATATGTTGGCTAATCTCTCAATTTTACACCAGTACGAGGGTTAGTAAGACCACAGAGTGCACCTGTCTTTGTTTTTGTTATATAATTTTTAGTTTATCACATCCACACATTTGCTATCCTGTGTAGGATGTCCATTGTGGTACTTGTGGTCCTCCATTGTGTGCATTTTGCTGGGGATTGCCATTAGCAGCGGACCACAAGTGCAGGATCTGCCCCCCCGACCCCCCCCCCGCCGGTATAGATGCGCCACTGCATATGGGGTTGAGCACTTCCTGCTTTTCATCACCACGCCAATTTGTAGTTTGTATCCCCCTTTGTTTTTTCACTTTTAGGGTATATATAATTATAACCGCCTGAAGCCATAGCAATACTCATTAGATGTTATTATCCTTGTATATCAGCAATATTTCTGTGCTTTGCTTTTTTTCTCTTTTTTATTTTTTCTTCTTTCTTTCCTTTTCTTCTGATCCTATTCTTTCTATGTGGTTCCGGTGATCGCCATCTTCAGATTGGACTTCATAACATCCACCATATCGCCGACAATAGAAGGAAAAGAAATTGAAAGTTTTCAATTTATATATTTTTGTATAGTATGGCCGTATGGATTTCTTTAGTGTTTTGTAAAGATGAAATATAAACTTGTATCCAGATAATTCCAGTAATACTGTTGAACTCTTACCAAGTCTGGACTCGTACTCCTATAACTATCACTCTCCCCTTTATTGCTCTGGAGCCTAACCCTGGCAAGCGATGGTATCCGGGTAGGAGCACCGAGACCCACATCAAACTAATAAGGCCGCATCACCACTCAGCATTCCTAAAACCTGGGACATGATTGGCCCTGTGGGGCGGCATGTGGCACTCGGAGCCAGAGGAGGATATGGACACAGAATGCTGCCGCCTCCGTATGTCAGTTCCACAGTCCACAAAAAAGATAGTACATGTCCTATTCTTGCCCGTTTTGCAGACAAGAATAGGCATTGTTACAATGGGTCTGATAAAAACGGATGCAACATGGACGTGATCCGTATTTTTGTGGATTTGTGTTTTGCAGAAATACATACGGTCGTGTGAGTGCACCGTTATCCTGATGTAAATGGTGTTGGCGGTTTTCTTACTCACTTTTTCCTGATTTACCGTATGGCCTTGCTTTAAAAGTCGTTACTTGAATGCACCACGTTCCTGAATGTAATCTCGATGTTTGATGCCGCACTGGTACATTTTTTACTAAATGACTCGGATGGTGACTGGTTGCTAGAGAGAAGGGAGACTTTTCATGATGTCACTTCCTGTTTGTCTAGACAGGTCCTCGAGGGGAGTGCGAGAGCTGAAGAGTGTGTAGCACGGCTCTGAGTGCCTGGCAGTTGGATGGAGCACCAGATGGAGTAGAATTCCTTAAGTGAGCGCAGGCCGTGCAGAGAGACTGACGCTGCTGCATAGAGGACACCACACGAGTGTGAGACTGCATCGCGGGCGCCTTTTTTATGCTACTATAATAAATGTCCCCCGTGACTTGTGTATTAGCGGTTGCAGAATGCTTGCCCCAATTTATACACTGCACAATTTTTTCACCCTTGTGCAGAACAAGTGTGTGTCAGAAGAATGAGCCCATTTAATTGGGAGCAGCAGCAGTGCAGTGTGGGTGTGAAAAGGGTAGGTGGTAGTAGTATTATCAGTGCAGTGTGGAAAGGGTAGGTGGTAGTAGTATTATCAGTGCAGTGTGGGTGTGGAAAGGGTAGGTGGTAGTAGTATTATCAGTGCAGTGTGGATGAGGAAAGGGTAAGTGGTAGTCGTAGTAGCAGCAGTGCAGTGTGGAAAGGGTAGGTGGTAGTAGTATTATCAGTGCAGTGTGGGTGTGGAAAGGGTAGGTGGTAGTAGTATTATCAGTGCAGTGTGGATGAGGAAAGGGTAAGTGGTAGTCGTAGTAGCAGCAGTGCAGTGTGGATGTGGAAAGGGTGGGTGGTAGTAGCAGCAGCAGCAGTGCAGTAAGTGTGGAAAGGGGTGGTGGTAGTAGTATTATCAGTGCAGTGTGGGTGTGAAAAGGGTAGGTGGTAGTAGTATTATCAGTGCAGTGTGGAAAGGGTAGGTGGTAGTAGTATTATCAGTGCAGTGTGGAAAGGGTAGGTGGTAGTAGTATTATCAGTGCAGTGTGGAAAGGGTAGGTGGTAGTAGTATTGATAATACTACTACCACCTACCCTTTCCACACCCACACTGCACTGATAATACTACTACCACCTACCCTTTCCACACCCACACTGCACTGATAATACTACTACCACCTACCCTTTCCACACTGCACTGATAATACTACTACCACCTACCCTTTCCACACTGCACTATCAGTGCAGTGTGGATGTGGAAAGGGTGGGTGGTAGTAGTAGTAGCAGCAGTGCAGTAAGTGTGGAAAGGGTAGGTGGTAGTAGTAGTGGTGGTAGTAGTAGTATCAGTGCAGTGTGGATGTGGAAAGGGTAGGAAAATAAGGAGGCAGGTGGCTGCAATAGAAGAGGCAGAAGAAGCAGCACATCATGGAACATATAAGCAGTAGATGTATAATGTGCAGCGGTTTAGGAGTAGTAATCACAGTGAGGAAGGTGTAGAAGCAATGGTACCGGCAGTAAGGTAAGCAGGCAGACAGCGGCATTACAGTGCAGAACATGATGGCAGGCTGGCAGCAGCAGCATCATTACAGTGCAGAACATGATGGCAGGCTGGCAGCAGCAGCATCATTACAGTGCAGAACATGATGGCAGGCTGGCAGCAGCAGCATCATTACAGTGCAGAACATGATGGCAGGCTGGCAGCAGCATCATTACAGTGCAGAACATGATGGCAGGCAGGCTGGCAGCAGCAGCATCATTACAGTGCAGAACATGATTGCAGTAAGGTAAGCAGGTGGCGGCAGCAGCATTACAGTGCAGAATATGCCGCTGTCTGCCTGCCATCAATGACATTATGGGGCACCATCAACAAAGGCAGATCTACTCATCAGCCTTAACCACACGAGTCCTGGCCGGCCGTGAAAAGCCTCATGGATCCATGACCCGTTTACAAAACCCCTGCCATGTTAAAAATCCTCTCTGAGATGATACTAGAAGCTGGGCAAGACAGAGAGCAAACTGGACAAGTTCGAGTCTGCCTTCCTAGAAGTCTATGGTAGGCACCTGAGAGAGGCCAGCCTCCAGGTAGGACTGAACCTGGGCCTTGAGCCGGGAGTTCTCCACTTGCTGATCTGCGTCCGACTGGTGCGGCACGTGAAAAAACTGCTCCATCATGTTGATGATACTGAAGTCACCGCTGCTACTTGTGTTAGCGGAGGAGGGGAAGGACATGTGGGTGTCAGGCGTCTGCTCACTGAAAGCTGCGGGCACAGTGCTTCCTGGTAATAAAGTACTTTAGCCTCCCTTTTCAGCAAGAAGAAAACATTCCCTGATTTAGATTAAAAAATGCGGCACAGCATGCTTGCTGCTTGTTCCCTGCAGCACTTCCTTAAAGAGGACCTTTCACTAGTTTAAAAACTAACTATATCAGTGGGCAGAGCGGCGCCCAGGGGTCCCCCTGTACTTATGTCTGGGAGTCCCAGGCTATGAGCTACGATTGGCCAGCGCTGCAGCAAGGGACAACCCTAATACAAAAACTCCGCCCCGTACAACAGGGGGAGCTGCAGACACCGGAGCCTATACCGGGCATACTAGTAAGTGCAGGGGGACCCCTGGGCGCCGCTCTGCCCACTGATATAGTTAGTTTTTAAACTAGTGAAAGGGCCGATGCACATCATTTCCTGGGCTTTATGGGTTAGATCATGTGACCTCGCTGACCAATCCTATCACTCCTTCCCAGGTGCCTGAGCATTAAGTCCTTGTGTCCTGCAAAGGCTGCTGTTATTTCTGCTTGTGTTACTGGTTTGACCCCTGCCTGCTGCCTTGACTGTTACTGAGCCATTGCTTGTTTGACTTCGCCTCCTCCTTCTTCAGTCCTGCACGGCTGCTGCCGACTACGTCTCTACCTCTGGTTCCTTGCACTGGTACCCCCTGGTTTGCCTTGACCAGCTGCCTCGTGTGCCAGTCCTCAAGAGGTAGCGGCCTGGTGTTCCCCTTGGGAAAGTCTATCACTATTTGCGCTAAAAATGACATGACGTCCTTATGTTGCAGGTCAGGTTTTTTTAGATTTCCGTCCACAGAGTTGTTTAAGGGCTCGTTTTTGTAGAATGATCTGCATCTTTTATTGGTAATATTTTTCAGGTACGTATGACTTTTACATAACTTTTAGCCCCCTTAGGGGGCTAGAACCTGTGATCTTCTATTCACTTATCACATAGACCTATTATGGTCTGAGATTCCACTGCTTTGTGCAAGCTTTACAGGCAGTTTACCATGACAGGCCTGGGAGCCTTCTGCGGGTGCCAGGCTGCCATGGTAAGCAGTGGTAGCCCTGTCACTTCACTGCCCTCTCCCTTACTAGTGATGAGCGGCAGGGGCAATATTTCATGAATATTTTGTAGAATATTCGTGAATTCTTGATTGCGAAAATTGGCAATTATTCGCGTAATGCGCGTGAAATAGGCAACTTTTCTATTGGTTGCTAGGGATGTTGCTAAGCTGTGACAAAGCCTTCTCATTGGCCCACAAGCTAGAAGAAGGAAGCGATGAGCACATGAAATGTACGGTGTTAGAAAAATAAAAAACAAATATTCGTCATTAGAATATAGCGCTAGATATTCGGAAATATTCACAAATTCTCAAAGTGCCGATCTTCGCGATAAAAATTTGCACTCAACACTATCCCTTACTCCACAGATGCCGCAATCGTTATTGACTGCAGCATCCCAGGGGTTAAATGACCAGGTTCAGCGTAATTGCGCCCAAGTTCTTGATATATTATACATGTATGGAGCAGGCTCAGCACGGCATCCATACGTGTGCCATTATAACGGAATTGGTCCTTAACCCCTTCAAGCATTAAGTTAAAGGGGTTGTATATACAAGACACTTACTAATGTATTATTATTATCCATATTGCTTCCTTTGCTGGCTGGCTTCATTTTTCCATCACGTTATACACGGCTTGTTTCCATGGTTATGACCACCCTGCAATCCATCAGTGATAGGCTGGTGCTTTTTCCTATATTGTACAAGCCCGACCACCACTGCTGGATTACAGGGTGGTCATAACCATGGAAACGAGCCGTGTATAACGTGATGGAAAAATGAATCCAGCCAGTAAAGGAAGCAATATGGATAATAACAATACATTAATAAGTGGCTTGTATTAACTTTCTCTCCATGATAAATGCCACTTACTGAAGTGAGAGGGGCTTACGTAATAGAAACCACCGAGAAATGACACCCTTAAAATTATTAAAACTTATGGAAAACCTAAAGGGTTAGTTTGTAAAATAAGAATTAAAAAGAAAAGGGAGGTCGAATTTTTTTTCCCATTTAATCCATTTTTTACTGGTGAAAACCCCTTAAAGATTTTTCTGATGACAGAAACCCTTTATGTATCTGGCCGAGATGTGCTGATGTCAGCAGAACATAACTGTATGACTTGTATCTCACTGCCTGTGCCGTCCACTTCAGTATTCGGGCGCAGTAAGTGAAGGACGCTCGCCTGCTGGACGGCACAGGCGGGGAATGGAGGAGACCGAGGATCTCAAACGGTGAGAGGACGGAGCCTGTCCCGCTCAGGGAGATACAAGTCATACAGTTATGTTCTGCTAATCTCGTCCAGATACATAATGATTTGTCTGATGACAGAAACCCTTTAAACAGTGACCCCATTTGGAAACTACACCTACCCCCCCCCCCCCCCCAAGGGGTGCAGCGAGCATTGTGACATTATCTTGTGAATAGGGCATAACTTTCTCTAACCGGACCATGGAAAGCGTGCGTCATCGAAGAGACACCGTGCCCTTTAACCCCTTCCTGACACGGGGCTTTCCATTTTTGTTTTTAATCCCTGCTTTCTCTGAGCCATAACCTTTTTTTTATTTTTCATTCCCATAGCCTCGCACGGGGGACAAGCTGGACTTTCTAATGACAACATTTTATATTGCACATAATGAAGTTGTAAGCGGGGAAAACCGTTAAATGGCCTTGAATTGGGATAAAACTATTCTGCAACTGTTTTATGCGTTGTGTTTTTACAGCGTTCCCTATGAGATAAATCTGACCTGTTCTCTTCATTCTCCGGTCAGTACGATTACAGAGATACCACATTTATATAGTTTTATGGGTTCTGTTCTTACAGCGTTCTCTATGAGATAAAACTGTCCTGTTCTCTTCATTCTCCGGGTCAGTACGATTACAGTGATACCACATTTATATAGTTTATGGGTTTTGTTTTTACAGTGTTCCCTATGAGACAAAACTATATAAATGTGGTATCTCTGTAATCGTACTGACCGGAGAATGAAGAGAACAGATCAGTTTTATCTCATAGAGAACGCTGTAAATACAAAACCTATAAAACTATATAAATGTGATATCACTGTAATCGTACTGACCTGAGAATGAAGAGAACAGATCAGTTTTATCTCATAGGGAACGCTGTAAAAACACAACCCATAAAACTATATAAATTTAAGAATTTTTTCCAAGGTTTTTTATCTGCGCAGCCGGCATCTCTTCTGTCTTCATCTTTGCTGTGCGAAGGAACAGGACCTGTGGTGACGTCACTCCGGTCATCACTTGATCTTTTACCATGGTGACGGACCATGTGATGACCGGAGTGACGTCACCACAGGTCCTTTACCTGCACACAGCTAAGATGAAGACAGAAGAGATGCCGGCTGAGCGATCAAGTGGATTAAGGGGAGTTAAATTATTTTTTATTTATTTTTAACCCCTCCAGCCCTATTGTACTACGCATTCTGTATTCAGAATGCTATTTTCCCTTATAACCATGCTATAAGGGAAAATAATAATGATGGGTCTCCATCCCGATCGTCTCGTAGCAACCGTGCGTAAAAATGGCACCGCATCTGCACTTGCTTGCGATTTTCACGCAACCCCATTCACTTCTATGGGGCCTGCGTTACGTGAAAAACGCACAAAATAGAACATGCTGCGATTTTCACGCAACGCACAAGTGATGCGTGAAAATCACCGCTCATGTGCACAGCCCCATAGAAATGAATGGGTCGGTATTCAGTGCGGGTGCAATGCGTTCAACTCAGGCATCGCATCCGCGCGGAATACTCGCCCATCTGCTGAAGCCACCTGGACACCGGTAGATAGGCCCGACACACGTTTGATCAAAAATGTGCACAAAGAGCTTCCATTTGTCATGTACAGTAGGTAGAGCGCCCCTGTAATCCAGAATAATCCCCGGTTCTATTATCTGCATGTGTAGTGGTGGCCGCCGGATGGTTTTTCTTTGCTGTTTTCACAAAGCTATTTTTTTTTTCTGGGGATGGTCTTGTGTGAGGGCTCACTTTTGGGGGGGAGAGAAATGTGACCATTTTATTGGCACTATTTTGGGGTATATGGTACTTTTTGGACGCTTGATATTGTGCTTTTTGAGTGGCCAATGAAAAAGCTTTTATAGCACCATTTTCATTTCCTTTTTCCGGCGTTCACCTGATGGGATGGATCATGGAATATTTTTATAGATCCGGTCATCGCCGCATCTGTGAGGAGTCCCCCACTAGGGGACTCCAACTTTTCAGGGTCTGATCCCCGTCCAGGAGCTCCACCCTGGACCGTTTCCCGGCCCGACCACAGTCGTGTGGATCAACCCTTGGGCCCCTCGCAGACGAGCTAATCCACATCGCGGCTCCCAGCCTGCCAGGAGTCACGTAGCATTATATTAATTTATGATGCTATGTAACCCTTACAGTTCTGGAATGTATTGGATAACACTGACTTCAGAAGGTTGCGTCCTATGTGGCACACGGCAGCCATTTTTCTTTAGAATCATCACAACAATTCACATTCTTTTGTCATTTTACTTTTTAATAACAATTTATCAAAACGCATTGCAAATTCTAATCGTTTTCGGTCTTCGGCAACTCTTCTTCTGAGTCGGGTGGCGCTCCGGCCGAATCGTTTGCGGGTCGGGGAACAAGATGAACAGATATGCAGATCGGGGTTTCCATGACCGTTTGCTGCGACTCTTTCAGGATATCTGGTTCCTCATTCAAAGAAACGTTGAGAAGATGAATTATGGTGTCAGGAGCAGAGTCCCTCATATGCATCTGAAGGGCACGGCCACAGAGTCAGGTCTCCTGATGCCGTTTTGGAAGAGCAAACGAGGAGTAGAGGATGAAAGGACGGAAATCGCACAGGGCAGATGCTACACATCATCCTCCCCCTCCTCTTTGATTTCACTCTTGATTTCCACTTCGTAAATGTCGTCGTTAATTTTGCCGATGCGCTCGTACACAATGGTTGAAGGCTTTTTGGAAGTGAAAGTCACCTCAGAGTTAGTCAGGTTGTATTCCGTTTGCGTCGACTCGCTCGCCATTCCAGGTTTCACGTACTCAGTCTCCGCCTGGACCTCGTAATAGAACGGGACATGGAATTGGGGCTCATTCTCTAAGCGTCTTTTCTTGCTTCTAGAGCGTTTTTTTCTGAGCGACTCTTGAATAATGGACTCGCCCTGCTCAACCGACGGAAAAATGGATGGCACCGCGTCCTGCTTCAAGGCCCGGCCATAGTGAGTGATTCTGTACGAGTCCACAGTGAAGTGTTTTGAACACAGGAAATAGTTTTTTTCCTTTTTTTGCGCACCTTCCAGCACTTTGTTGGCGAGAACCTCGAGGTCTTGGAAGCGTTGACCAGTTTGTGACAGCCATGATTTTATTCTTGGTAATTCACTAGGAAACTTATGCAGAATGATGTCTCCGCTCTGGCCTTTCCGGCCCGACTTGCTTAGGCATTGGTTCACCAGACAAGATGGCATGACTCCACTTCTAGGGTTACCTAGCGAAGAAAGGTGAAAGATCCATTAAGATAAGTGAATTCTGCCAATCCGGCTGCAGCTTTTCTTATTTGCATTTTTTGGTAACTCGTTTGACACTTTAAACAGAACTAAACTTTCTAGGTCTTCATATTTGTATCGTCAGCCAAGGTCCACATCAGAAGACAGTTTAACCCCATAATTCATACAAGTGTTAATGTATTCTCTTGCCCTGTATACCCCAAAGGCGAGATGATGAGGAATCTCAAGCTGCTGTTGCTAGGCAGGGCTGGCACCACCCCTTCCTCTCTAGGAGCATCTTGTAAGGCTACTTTCCGTCATGTATCTGCACAGACGGATCCGTCATGAACGGATCCGTTTGTATTATCTGTAACATAGCCAAGACGGATCAGTCTTGAACACCACTGAAAGTCAATGGAGGACGGATCAGTTTTCTATTGTGTCATAGAAAACGGATCCGTCCCCATTGACTTACAGAACGCGTGTCAGAACGGATCCGTTTGGCTCAGTTTCGTCAGACGGACACCAAAACGCTGCAAGACAAAATGGAGACGGAACGGAGGCAAACTGATCCATTTTGGACCGCTTGTGAGAGCCCATGACGGATCTCACAAACGCAAAGCCAAAACGCGAGTGAAAGTAGCCCAAGCACGTAAGAGCGTTGGGAAGCAGAGTTTAAAGGGGAATCTTCTGGCCAAGTGGATTATATGCAGCCAAGGCTTCAGCGTGTGTGCCAGCCCTTGAGGCAAAGAGTTACTGAACGCAGCAGAAAGGTAACGCACCTACACTGTGTCTAAAGACTTCTCTGCATACTGGTGGGAGTACAGGGCTTCATGTTCCCTATCCTATCAGAGGGACAGAAGGGCCCTCAGTTCAGAGATATCATATAGGTAGTGGGAGAGGTCGTACAGTCTGACTGAGCGGCCTCCCAGGAACTGTGCAGTCCACGTGTACAGCGCCTGTGTGAAGCATCCGCTGCAGGGGACTTGTTGCATAACACCCGGCCATTGCCTCCACGCTGGACCCGGCCTTGTATCTCAATGTTTACCCTTCAAGGGCACCTCAACCGATACCTGACAGGAGAGCCCCAGAACCAGGGATTGCCCCCCCCGTTTTGTCAGGGGACAGATATTGGGGTAAGGGCTCATTCAGACGGCCGTATTCACTTCAATGGTGCGCCGTTAGCATCTGTAGTTCCATTCCATGCATGCCCCCCCTCCCAAAAAAAAATAGATCATGTCCTATACATTTCTATATATGGCCGGCCCTATGCGTTCCGAAAAATGCTGAACGCACATAGCTGGTATCCGTGCAATTTGCGGACTGAAGGCGTCTGAATGTCCACCATTCACTACAGACCAAGTGCATGTCGTGAGAACCCGACTGGATCAGACCATGTAATAAAATCTTATTATCAAATACAAAATGTTGATCGGAACGAGGCGTCCAGATAAAAACCCCGGCGTCATTGGCGGTTCAGCACACCCAGTAATTATTCCACTTTCTGAACTGAGGGGGGGACGGAAGGGGTCAATATTCCATATTATCCTGGATATATTAAGGGTTAAAGCAACACTTCTGTTTCTGGTTCCATTTTACATCACTCTGTGCGGCCATTTTGCATCCTTTTAACGCCCATTAAAACTGTGTAGTTTACTGGTTTTTTTACGTACGAACAGCCCCAGACACTGAATGAGGTGGAGTACATAAGCCCCTGTCCTCGCTGTGGGGCCCACCTTAGTGAATCGCGTGGAGGAAGGGGATGTTCTCTCACTTCCGTGCATAACAAAAAAAGGTGTTTTTATGATGTCAGTGATTTTCATCCTTTTAGGGTCAAACCTTCCAAGAAAGTTCGGGCCATTTTACTAAGCTTCAAGACAGATTTTTTGTAACCTTGGGGCCGGTCTCTGAGCCCCGCGTGACGTCACCGCATCCCAGTGGCAGAGCCCCGCGTGACGTCACCGCATCCCAGTGGCAGAGCCCCGCGTGACGTCACCGCATCCCAGTGGCAGAGCCCCGCGTGACGTCACCGCATCCCAGTGGCAGAGCCCCGCGTGACGTCACCGCATCCCAGTGGCAGAGCCCCGCGTGACGTCACCGCATCCCAGTGGCAGAGCCCCGCGTGACGTCACCGCATCCCAGTGGCAGAGCCCCGCGTGACGTCACCGCATCCCAGTGGCAGAGCCCCGCGTGACGTCACCGCATCCCAGTGGCAGAGCCCCGCGTGACGTCACCGCATCCCAGTGGCAGAGCCCCGCGTGACGTCACCGCATCCCAGTGGCAGAGCCCCGCGTGACGTCACCGCATCCCAGTGGCAGAGCCCCGCGTGACGTCACCGCATCCCAGTGGCAGAGCCCCGCGTGACGTCACCGCATCCCAGTGGCAGAGCCCCGCGTGACGTCACCGCATCCCAGTGGCAGAGCCCCGCGTGACGTCACCGCATCCCAGTGGCAGAGCCCCGCGTGACGTCACCGCATCCCAGTGGCAGAGCCCCGCGTGACGTCACCGCATCCCAGTGGCAGAGCCCCGCGTGACGTCACCGCATCCCAGTGGCAGAGCCCCGCGTGACGTCACCGCATCCCAGTGGCAGAGCCCCGCGTGACGTCACCGCATCCCAGTGGCAGAGCCCCGCGTGACGTCACCGCATCCCAGTGGCAGAGCCCCGCGTGACGTCACCGCATCCCAGTGGCAGAGCCCCGCGTGACGTCACCGCATCCCAGTGGCAGAGCCCCGCTTCCGCCTCCCTACAAGCCCCTGCACTGTCAGGGTCTGAAACATTAGGCTCGGACTTACAGAGCTCCCCGTGCTGGCGATCTGTCCGCGGTCCGATTTCTCTCAATCACAAGCATTCATCTGAAACAACAATAAAAAAAGAGTCAATAAAACAAAGCACCTGATTGTAAACGCAGAAAACACTGGATAAACCGGAAACGAGCCCCAAAATAAACGTCCCAACATGAAGGGAACCGTGATGGCCAGTGCGCCCGCGAACACATGCAAGCTGCCATCTTGACTCACCCGTCTGGCGATGCACAGGTAAGCCCTTATTACCCTTGCGCGAGCCGGTCTGAAATGAAATGCAGTCACCGGGAGCAGGCAGTTCCGAGAACAGCCCGATGAAGGCCCCCCCTGTTTCCCACATTTCATATCAGACCGGCTCGCGGCCCAGGCACAGGTAAGGGCTTACCTGTGCCTCGCCGGACGGGCGAGTTAAGATGGCAGCTCGCATGTGTTGGTGGGCAAACACGGCGAACTGGCCATCACTGGAAGGGAACGCTCCACATCTACAGCTGGGGAAGTTTCTGAGAAATGATCTTCTTGAGGTTTTATTCGACACCCCATTAACCACTTCCCAACCGCTGACGTACGTGTACGCAGAAGTCAGGTCAGTGGATTGGTAGCTATGAAGATGGCGGACCTCTATGGACGCCTTCACACGCTGCAGATTTTGTCGCTGAATTTCCCGCGACTAAAAATCAGTTCCATTCACTGGAATGAGGCCCGTAGAAATCCGTGTGCGCTCAGCCCCACTCAGGTGAATGGAACGGATGTAAAGTCTCTCAAAATCGGCGGCATGTGAAGCCGGCCTTACATGTGCGCTCCGAAGGCATCCGTGCTGGTCCCGTGTTCATATGAAGAAGCTTTAATACACGCAAAGGAGCAATGGGGGCGTCGCCGTTACACCTAACAGCTCAGCCTCATTGAAAGGGCCGGGAAGTGTAAAACGCAGAGAGAGTCTTGACGTTACGCTTACGGCCTTTGCTAAGTCACAGGGGTCTGAATACGGCGATGAAAAGAAACTAAAAACCCATAAAACTATATTAATGTGGTATCGCTGTAATTGTACTGACCCGGAGAATGAAGAGAACAGGTCAGTTTTATCTCATAGGGAACGCTGTAAACACAACCCATAAAACTATATAAATGTGGTATCACTGTAATCGTACTGACCCGGAGAATGAAGAGAACAGGTCAGTTTTATCTCATAGAGAACGCTGTAAAAACAAAACCCATAAAACTATATAAATGTGGTATCTCTGTAATCGTACTGACCCGGAGAATGAAGAGAACAGGTCAGTTTTATCTCATAGGGAACGCTGTAAATACAAAACCTATAAAACTATATAAATGTGGTATCTCTGTAATCGTACTGACCCAGAGAATGAAGGAAACAGGTCTGTTTTATCTCATAGGGAACGCTGTAAAAACAAAACCCATAAAACTATATAAATGTGGTATCACTGTAATCGTACTGACCCAGAGAATGAAGGGAACAGGTCAGTTTTATCTCATAGGGAACGCTGTAAATACAAAACCCATAAAACTATATAAATGTGGTATCTCTGTAATCGTACTGACCCGGAGAATGAAGAGAACAGGTCAGTTTTATCTCATAGGGAACGCTGTAAATACAAAACCTATAAAACTATATAAATGTGGTATCACTGTAATCGTACTGACCCGGAGAATGAAGAGAACAGGACAGTTTTATCTCATAGTGAACGCTGTAAACAGAAAACCCATAAAACTATATAAATGTGGTATCACTGTAATAGTACTGACCCGGAGAATGAAGAGAACAGGACAGTTTTATCTCATAGTGAACGCTGTAAACAGAAAACCCATAAAACTATATAAATGTGGTATCACTGTAATCGTACTGACCCGGAGAATGAAGAGAACAGGACAGTTTTATCTCATAGTGAACGCTGTAAACAGAAAACCCATAAAACTATATAAATGTGGTATCACTGTAATCGTACTGACCTGGAGAATGAAGAGAACAGGTCAGTTTTATCTCATAGGGAACACTGTAAAAACAAAACCCATAAAACTATATAAATGTGGTATCACTGTAATCGTACTGACCCGGAGAATGAAGAGAACAGGTCAGTTTTATCTCATAGGGAACACTGTAAAAACAAAACCCATAAAACTATATAAATGTGGTATCACTGTAATCGTACTGACCCAGAGAATGAAGAGAACAGGTCAGTTTTATCTCATAGGGAACGCTGTAAAAACAAAACCCATAAAACTATATAAATGTGGTATCACTGTAATCGTACTGACCAAGAGAATGAAGAGAACAGGTCAGTTTTATCTCATAGGGAACAATGTAAATACAAAACCCATAAAACTATATAAATGTGGTATCACTGTAATCGTACTGACCCAGAGAATGAAGAGAACAGGTCAGTTTTATCTCATAGGGAACGCTGTAAAAACAAAACCCATAAAACTATATAAATGTGGTATCACTGTAATCGTACTGACCCGGAGAATGAAGAGAACAGGTTAGTTTTATCTCATAGGAAACACTGTAAATACAAAACCCATAAAACTATATAAATGTGGTATCTCTGTAATCGTACTGACCCGGAGAATGAAGAGAACAGGACAGTTTTATCTCATAGTGAACGCTGTAAACAGAAAACCCATAAAACTATATAAATGTGGTATCACTGTAATCGTACTGACCGGAGAATGAAGAGAACAGGACAGTTTTATCTCATAGGGAATGCTGTAAATACAAAACCCATAAAACTATATAAATATGGTATTACCATAATCGTACTGACCGGAGAATGAAGAGAACAGGTCAGATTTATCTCATAGGGAACGCTGTAAAAACAAAACCCATAAAACTATATAAATGTGGTATTAACATATTGCAGTTATAGTTAGATAATGGACATGGACATAAAGTCCAGACTTCTAATGTGGATATCCTCAAATGGAAGCTAAAAGTGGATGAAGGGTTTAGGAGTTTCAGCTCCTTTACATGAGGCACCCTGTTTTTAAAGGGACCAAAAGTAATTTGACAATTGACTCTCGGGCAATTCCTTCATTATTTCATTCTCAATTAAGCACATAAAAGGCCTGGAGTTGATGCGAGATGTGCTGCTTGCATCTTGAAGATTTTGCTGAGAAGTAAACATGCGGTCAAAGGTGAAACAAGCCCTCCTTCATCTGTGAAAACAGAAAAACCCCACCCGAGAAGGTGCTAAACTATTAGGAGCTGCAAAATCTACAGTGTGGTTCATCCTGAGAAAGAACGAAAGCTCTGGTGACCTCGACAATGTAAAAGACCTGGACGTCCCGGGAAGACACCAGCGGTGGATGATGGCAGAATAATTACCACGGTGTAGAGAAGCCCCTTCACAGGAGCCGACCAAGTGACCACACTCTCCAGGATACAGGCGAATCAATGTCCAAATCTACCATAGAGAGAAGACGGCATGAAAGTAATGCAGAGGGTTCACTGCGCGGTGCAGCCGCTCCTCAGCCTCCAGGATAAGAAGGCCAGACTGGCACACTACTGGAAGAACGTTCTGTGGACGACGAAACCAAGATCAACCTCTACCAGAATGATGGAAAGAACAAAGTACGGAGAAGGTGCGGTACAGCTCATCATCCAAAGCATACCGCATCATCCGTAGTACACGGCGGAGGCAGGGCGATGCTTGGGCAGGTATGGCTGCCGGTGGCCCCGGGGCCCTACTGTTTATTGATGATGTGACACAGGACGACGGAAGCAGCCGGATGAATTCTGGGGTGGTCAGAGACAGACTGTGCGCTCAGATCCAGCCAAACTGATCGGTCGGCGTTCATAAGACGGATGGACAATGACCTGAACCATAAAGCCGAAGCGACCCAGGAGTTTATTACAGAAGTGGAATATTCCAGAACGGCCGAGTCCTCGGATCTGAACCCAACAGAGCGCGTCACTGGTCACAGACTAAACCTCAGACAGAAAGGCCACAAACCGCAACTGAAAACCGCGGCAGTAAAGGCCGAGTCCCCGGGTCTGAACCCAACAGAGCGCGTCACTGGTCACAGACTAAACCTCAGAGAGAAAGGCCACAAACCGCAACTGAAAACCGCGGCAGTAAAGGCCGAGTCCCCGGGTCTGAACCCAACAGAGCGCGTCACTGGTCACAGACTAAACCTCAGACAGAAAGGTCACAAACCGCAACTGAAAACCGCGGCAGTAAAGGCCGAGTCCCCGGGTCTGAACCCAACAGAACGCGTCACTGGTCACAGACTGAACCTCAGAGAGAAAGGCAACAAACCGCAACTGAAAACCGCGGCAGTAAAGACCGAGTCCCCGGGTCTGAACCCAACAGAGCGCGTCACTGGTCACAGACTAAACCTCAGAGAGAAAGGCCACAAACAGCAACGGAAAACTGCGGCAGTAAAGACCGAGTCTCCGGATCTGAACCCAACAGAGCGCGTCACTGGTCACAGACTGAACCTCAGAGAGAAAGGCCACAAACCGCAACTGAAAACCGCGGCAGTAAAGACCGAGTCCCCGGGTCTGAACCCAACAGAGCGCGTAACTGGTCACAGACTAAACCTCAGACAGAAAGGCCACAAACCGCAACTGAAAACCGCGTCAGTAAAGGCCGAGTCCCCGGGTCTGAACCCAACAGAACGTGTCACTGGTCACAGACTAAACCTCAGAGAGAAAGGCCACAAACAGCAACGGAAAACCGCGGCAGTAAAGGCCGAGTCCTCGGATCTGAACCCAACAGAACGTGTCACTGGTCACAGACTAAACCTCAGACAGAAAGGCCACAAACCGCAACTGAAAACCGCGGCAGTAAAGACCGAGTCCCCGAGTCTGAACCCAACAGAGCGCGTCACTGGTCACAGACTAAACCTCAGAGAGAAAGGCCACAAACCGCAACGGAAAACCGCGGCAGTAAAGACCGAGTCCTCGGGTCTGAACCCAACAGAGCGCGTCACTGGTCACAGACTAAACCTCAGAGAGAAAGGCAACAAACCGCGGCAGTAAAGACCGAGTCCTCGGGTCTGAACCCAACAGAGCGTGTCACTGGTCACAGACTAAACCTCAGAGAGAAAGGCCACAAACCGCAACTGAAAACCGCGGCAGTAAAGACCGAGTCCCCGGGTCTGAACCCAACAGAGCGCGTCACTAGTCACAGAATAAACCTCAGAGAGAAAGGCAACAAACCGCAACTGAAAACCGCGGCAGTAAAGACCGAGTCCTCGGGTCTGAACCCAACAGAACGCGTCACTGGTCACAGACTAAACCCATAGGGGTGCGCCCTAAAGCACAAACACACGCGCCCCGCGCACGTGTGTGAGTAATATATATTATACATACACACACAGGCCGGGCCTCACCCTAGTGTTGCCGTGACTCCGCCTCTGCGCCTAGGAACAATATATAGGGGGGGGGGGCACATAAGATACCACAGTCAAAAATGGGGGGGGCACTAATAATTTTCACCACTTAATCATAGTACTGAAAAAAATTATTAGGTATATATAAATAAGATTACAGACTCGGGGAGCACTGCGGTCTGCGGGGGGACCTCGTTATTGTACTATCCTAATACCTAAAAGAGAAGCTTTCAGGAGTTCTCCTTTCTTCCTCGGTTTTGCTTCAGACTTTTGGAGAGTTTCTCTCTTTCTCAGCTTTTCTTTAGAGTTTAGCAGTTTCAGCGCAATAATAAAATAATTTACTTACAAAAGAAGCTGTTCAGTCGTCTGCTCTGCCGCCCTCCGCTCTGCCGCCCTCCGCTCTGCCGCCGCGGATCTTCCCCTCCTTTGTCTCTCCTCAGTGCGCAGGTGCACTGTTATGGGGGGGATCTGTGGATGACAGACACTGTTATGGGGGGGATCTGTGGATGACGGACACTGTTATGGGGGGGATCTGTGGATGACGGACACTGTTATGGGGGGATCTGTGGATGACGGACACTGTTATGGGGGGATCTGTGGATGACGGACACTGTTATGGGGGGATCTGTGGATGACGGACACTGTTATGGGGGGATCTGTGGATGACGGACACTGTTATGGGGGGGATCTGTGGATGACGGACACTGTTATGGGGGGGATCTGTGGATGACGGACACTGTTATGGGGGGGATCTGTGGATGACGGACACTGTTATGGGGGGGATCTGTGGATGACGGACACTGTTATGGGGGGGATCTGTGGATGACGGACACTGTTATGGGGGGGATCTGTGGATGACGGACACTGTTATGGGGGGGATCTGTGGATGACGGACACTGTTATGGGGGGGATCTGTGGATGACAGACACTGTTATGGGGGGGATCTGTGGATGACAGACACTGTTATGGGGGGGATCTGTGGATGACGGACACTGTTATGGGGGGGATCTGTGGATGACGGACACTGTTATGGGGGGGATCTGTGGATGACGGACACTGTTATGGGGGGATCTGTGGATGACGGACACTGTTATGGGGGGATCTGTGGATGACGGACACTGTTATGGGGGGATCTGTGGATGACGGACACTGTTATGGGGGGGATCTGTGGATGACGGACACTGTTATGGGGGGATCTGTGGATGACGGACACTGTTATGGGGGGGATCTGTGCATGACGGACACTGTTATGGGGGGGATCTGTTGATGACGGACACTGTTATGGGGGGGATCTGTGCATGACGGACACTGTTATGGGGGGGATCTGTGCATGACGGACACTGTTATGGGGGGGATCTGTGCATGACGGACACTGTTATGGGGGGATCTGTGGATGACGGACACTGTTATGGGGGGATCTGTGGATGACGGACACTTATGGGGGGGGATCTGTGGATGACGGACACTTATGGGGGGGGATCTGTGGATGACGGACACTTATGGGGGGGGATCTGTGGATGACGGACACTTATGGGGGGGGATCTGTGGATGACGGACACTTATGGGGGGGGATCTGTGGATGACGGACACTGTTATGGGGGGGATCTGTGGATGACGGACACTGTTATGGGGGGATCTGTGGATGACGGACACTGTTATGGGGGGGATCTGTGGATGACGGACACTGTTATGGGGGGGATCTGTGGATGACGGACACTGTTATGGGGGGGATCTGTGGATGACGGACACTGTTATGGGGGGGATCTGTGGATGACGGACACTGTTATGGGGGGGATCTGTTGATGACGGACACTGTTATGGGGGGGATCTGTGCATGACGGACACTGTTATGGGGGGGATCTGTTGATGACGGACACTGTTATGGGGGGGATCTGTGCATGACGGACACTGTTATGGGGGGGATCTGTGCATGACGGACACTGTTATGGGGGGGATCTGTGCATGACGGACACTGTTATGGGGGGGATCTGTGCATGACGGACACTGTTATGGGGGGATCTGTGGATGACGGACACTGTTATGGGGGGATCTGTGGATGACGGACACTTATGGGGGGGGATCTGTGGATGACGGACACTTATGGGGGGGGATCTGTGGATGACGGACACTTATGGGGGGGGATCTGTGGATGACAGACACTTATGGGGGGGGATCTGTGGATGACGGACACTGTTATGGGGGGGATCTGTGGATGACGGACACTGTTATGGGGGGGATCTGTGGATGACGGACACTGTTATGGGGGGATCTGTGGATGACGGACACTGTTATGGGGGGGATCTGTGGATGACGGACACTGTTATGGGGGGGATCTGTGGATGACGGACACTGTTATGGGGGGGATCTGTGGATGACGGACACTGTTATGGGGGGGATCTGTGGATGACGGACACTGTTATGGGGGGGGATCTGTGGATGACGGACACTGTTATGGGGGGGATCTGTGGATGACGGACACTGTTATGGGGGGGATCTGTGGATGACGGACACTGTTATGGGGGGGATCTGTGGATGACAGACACTGTTATGGGGGGGATCTGTGGATGACAGACACTTATAGGGGGATCTGTGGATGACGGACACTGTTATGGGGGGGATCTGTGGATGACGGACACTGTTATGGGGGGGATCTGTGGATGACAGACACTGTTATGGGGGGGATCTGTGGATGACAGACACTTATAGGGGGATCTGTGGATGACGGACACTGTTATGGGGGGGATCTGTGGATGACAGACACTGTTATGGGGGGGATCTGTGGATGACAGACACTGTTATGGGGGGGATCTGTGGATGACAGACACTTATAGGGGGATCTGTGGATGACGGACACTGTTATGGGGGGGATCTGTGGATGACGGACACTGTTATGGGGGGGATCTGTGGATGACGGACACTGTTATGGGGGGGATCTGTGGATGACGGACACTGTTATGGGGGGGATCTGTGGATGACGGACACTGTTATGGGGGGGATCTGTGGATGACGGACACTGTTATGGGGGGGGATCTGTGGATGACGGACACTGTTATGGGGGGGATCTGTGGATGACGGACACTGTTATGGGGGGGATCTGTGGATGACGGACACTGTTATGGGGGGGATCTGTGGATGACGGACACTGTTATGGGGGGGATCTGTGGATGACGGACACTGTTATGGGGGGGATCTGTGCATGACGGACACTGTTATGGGGGGATCTGTGGATGACGGACACTGTTATGGGGGGATCTGTGGATGACGGACACTGTTATGGGGGGATCTGTGGATGACGGACACTGTTATGGGGGGATCTGTGGATGACGGACACTGTTATGGGGGGATCTGTGGATGACGGACACTGTTATGGGGGGATCTGTGGATGACGGACACTGTTATGGGGGGGATCTGTGCATGACGGACACTGTTATGGGGGGGATCTGTTGATGACGGACACTGTTATGGGGGGGATCTGTGCATGACGGACACTGTTATGGGGGGGATCTGTGCATGACGGACACTGTTATGGGGGGGATCTGTGCATGACGGACACTGTTATGGGGGGATCTGTGGATGACGGACACTGTTATGGGGGGATCTGTGGATGACGGACACTTATGGGGGGGGATCTGTGGATGACGGACACTTATGGGGGGGGATCTGTGGATGACGGACACTTATGAGGGGGGATCTGTGGATGACGGACACTTATGGGGGGGGATCTGTGGATGACGGACACTTATGGGGGGGGATCTGTGGATGACGGACACTGTTATGGGGGGGATCTGTGGATGACGGACACTGTTATGGGGGGATCTGTGGATGACGGACACTGTTATGGGGGGGATCTGTGGATGACGGACACTGTTATGGGGGGGATCTGTGGATGACGGACACTGTTATGGGGGGGATCTGTGGATGACGGACACTGTTATGGGGGGGATCTGTGGATGACGGACACTGTTATGGGGGGGATCTGTTGATGACGGACACTGTTATGGGGGGGATCTGTGCATGACGGACACTGTTATGGGGGGGATCTGTTGATGACGGACACTGTTATGGGGGGGATCTGTGCATGACGGACACTGTTATGGGGGGGATCTGTGCATGACGGACACTGTTATGGGGGGGATCTGTGCATGACGGACACTGTTATGGGGGGATCTGTGGATGACGGACACTGTTATGGGGGGATCTGTGGATGACGGACACTTATGGGGGGGGATCTGTGGATGACGGACACTTATGGGGGGGGATCTGTGGATGACGGACACTTATGGGGGGGGATCTGTGGATGACGGACACTTATGGGGGGGGATCTGTGGATGACGGACACTGTTATGGGGGGGATCTGTGGATGACGGACACTGTTATGGGGGGGATCTGTGGATGACGGACACTGTTATGGGGGGATCTGTGGATGACGGACACTGTTATGGGGGGGATCTGTGGATGACGGACACTGTTATGGGGGGGATCTGTGGATGACGGACACTGTTATGGGGGGGGTCTGTGGATGACGGACACTGTTATGGGGGGGGATCTGTGGATGACGGACACTGTTATGGGGGGGATCTGTGGATGACGGACACTGTTATGGGGGGGATCTGTGGATGACGGACACTGTTATGGGGGGGATCTGTGGATGACAGACACTGTTATGGGGGGGATCTGTGGATGACAGACACTTATAGGGGGATCTGTGGATGACGGACACTGTTATGGGGGGGATCTGTGGATGACGGACACTGTTATGGGGGGGATCTGTGGATGACAGACACTGTTATGGGGGGGATCTGTGGATGACAGACACTTATAGGGGGATCTGTGGATGACGGACACTGTTATGGGGGGGATCTGTGGATGACAGACACTGTTATGGGGGGGGGATCTGTGGATGACAGACACTGTTATGGGGGGGGATCTGTGGATGACAGACACTTATAGGGGGATCTGTGGATGACGGACACTGTTATGGGGGGGATCTGTGGATGACGGACACTGTTATGGGGGGGATCTGTGGATGACGGACACTGTTATGGGGGGGATCTGTGGATGACGGACACTGTTATGGGGGGGATCTGTGGATGACGGACACTGTTATGGGGGGGATCTGTGGATGACGGACACTGTTATGGGGGGGATCTGTGGATGACGGACACTGTTATGGGGGGGATCTGTGGATGACGGACACTGTTATGGGGGGGATCTGTGGATGACGGACACTGTTATGGGGGGGATCTGTGCATGACGGACACTGTTATGGGGGGATCTGTGGATGACGGACACTGTTATGGGGGGATCTGTGGATGACGGACACTTATGGGGGGGGATCTGTGGATGACGGACACTTATGGGGGGGGATCTGTGGATGACGGACACTTATGGGGGGGGATCTGTGGATGACGGACACTTATGGGGGGGGATCTGTGGATGACGGACACTGTTATGGGGGGGATCTGTGGATGACGGACACTGTTATGGGGGGGATCTGTGGATGACGGACACTGTTATGGGGGGATCTGTGGATGACGGACACTGTTATGGGGGGGATCTGTGGATGACGGACACTGTTATGGGGGGGATCTGTGGATGACGGACACTGTTATGGGGGGGATCTGTGGATGACGGACACTGTTATGGGGGGGATCTGTGGATGACGGACACTGTTATGGGGGGGGATCTGTGGATGACGGACACTGTTATGGGGGGGGATCTGTGGATGACGGACACTGTTATGGGGGGGGATCTGTGGATGACGGACACTGTTATGGGGGGGGATCTGTGGATGACGGACACTGTTATGGGGGGGGATCTGTGGATGACGGACACTGTTATGGGGGGGATCTGTGGATGACGGACACTGTTATGGGGGGGATCTGTGGATGACGGACACTGTTATGGGGGGGATCTGTGGATGACAGACACTGTTATGGGGGGGATCTGTGGATGACAGACACTTATAGGGGGATCTGTGGATGACGGACACTGTTATGGGGGGGATCTGTGGATGACGGACACTGTTATGGGGGGGATCTGTGGATGACAGACACTGTTATGGGGGGGATCTGTGGATGACAGACACTTATAGGGGGATCTGTGGATGACGGACACTGTTATGGGGGGGATCTGTGGATGACAGACACTGTTATGGGGGGGATCTGTGGATGACAGACACTGTTATGGGGGGGATCTGTGGATGACAGACACTTATAGGGGGATCTGTGGATGACGGACACTGTTATGGGGGGGATCTGTGGATGACGGACACTGTTATGGGGGGGATCTGTGGATGACGGACACTGTTATGGGGGGGATCTGTGGATGACGGACACTGTTATGGGGGGGATCTGTGGATGACGGACACTGTTATGGGGGGGATCTGTGGATGACGGACACTGTTATGGGGGGGATCTGTGGATGACGGACACTGTTATGGGGGGGATCTGTGGATGACGGACACTGTTATGGGGGGGATCTGTGGATGACGGACACTGTTATGGGGGGGATCTGTGGATGACGGACACTGTTATGGGGGGGATCTGTGGATGACGGACACTGTTATGGGGGGGATCTGTGGATGACGGACACTGTTATGGGGGGGATCTGTGGATGACGGACACTGTTATGGGGGGGATCTGTGGATGACGGACACTGTTATGGGGGGGATCTGTGGATGACGGACACTGTTATGGGGGGGATCTGTGGATGACGGACACTGTTATGGGGGGGATCTGTGGATGACGGACACTGTTATGGGGGGGATCTGTGGATGACGGACACTGTTATGGGGGGGATCTGTGGATGACGGACACTGTTATGGGGGGGATCTGTGGATGACGGACACTGTTATGGGGGGGATCTGTGGATGACGGACACTGTTATGGGGGGGATCTGTGGATGACGGACACTGTTATGGGGGGGATCTGTGGATGACGGACACTGTTATGGGGGGGATCTGTGGATGACGGACACTTATGGGGGGGATCTGTGGATGACGGACACTTATGGGGGGGATCTGTGGATGACGGACACTTATGGGGGGGATCTGTGGATGACGGACACTGTTATGGGGGGGATCTGTGGATGACGGACACTGTTATGGGGGGGATCTGTGGATGACGGACACTGTTATGGGGGGGATCTGTGGATGACGGACACTGTTATGGGGGGGATCTGTGGATGACGGACACTGTTATGGGGGGGATCTGTGGATGACGGACACTGTTATGGGGGGGATCTGTGGATGACGGACACTGTTATGGGGGGGATCTGTGGATGACGGACACTGTTATGGGGGGGATCTGTGGATGACGGACACTGTTATGGGGGGGATCTGTGGATGACGGACACTGTTATGGGGGGGATCTGTGGATGACGGACACTGTTATGGGGGGGATCTGTGGATGACGGACACTGTTATGGGGGGGATCTGTGGATGACGGACACTGTTATGGGGGGGATCTGTGGATGACGGACACTGTTATGGGGGGATCTGTGGATGACGGACACTGTTATGGGGGGATCTGTGGATGACGGACACTGTTATGGGGGGGATCTGTGGATGACGGACACTTATGGGGGGGATCTGTGGATGACGGACACTTATGGGGGGGATCTGTGGATGACGGACACTTATGGGGGGGGATCTGTGGATGACGGACACTTATGGGGGGGATCTGTGGATGACGGACACTGTTATGGGGGGGATCTGTGGATGACGGACACTGTTATGGGGGGGATCTGTGGATGACGGACACTTATGGGGGGGATCTGTGGATGACGGACACTGTTATGGGGGGATCTGTGGATTACATATGACTGAGGAGGGCTATCAGGGGATATTATACAGGGGGTAATATAACTAGTGGTATCAGGGTACATTATAAAGGGGTGATATAACTGAGGAGGGCTATTAAGGACATTATACAGGGTGATATAAGTTATATTACCCCTGTATAATGTCTGATAGTAGCCCTCCTCAGTTATATTACCCCTCATGTACCCTGATACCACTAGTTATATTACCCCGCCCTGTATAATATGGGGTATAACTGAGGGGCATCGGGGTATAACTGAGGGGCATCGGGGAATAACTGAGGGGCATCGGGGTATAACTGAGGGGCATCGGGGTATATCTGAGGGGCATCGGGGTATATCTGAGGGGCATCGGGGTATATCTGAGGGGCATCGGGGTATAACTGAGGGGCATCGGGGTATATCTGAGGGGCATCGGGGTATAACTGAGGGGCACCGGGGTATAACTGAGGGGCACCGGGGTATAACTGAGGGGCACCGGGGTATAACTGAGGGGCACCGGGGTATAACTGAGGGGCACCGGGGTATAACTGAGGGGCACCGGGGTATAACTGAGGGGCATCGGGGTATAACTGAGGGGCACCGGCGTATAACTGAGGGGCATCGGGGTAATACAGGGGACCACAGAGGAGACGTAGCACTGTGACCACCACCGATGGATTGCAGGGTGGTCGTAACCATGGAAACAAGCCGTGTGTAATGAGGGAGGCACCCTGGAGAAGCTACTGCCATTAACCCCATAAATGCCGTGGGAGGACCCCTGTACGGTGTCAGAGGAGACAAGCCCCTGTGTCAGTTCATAGTTCTAGGAGGCGTTTTCTCTGCGGTTTTTGCCGGTGTCCAGACTTACCGTCGCCCCGATCAGCGCCCGTCCATGGGGTGAGGCGCAGAGGCCCCGCCGTCCATTACAGGCCTCGCCGCCCGGCCACTTCTCCTGCGGTTCCTTCCTCTCTGCGGCTTTTCCCCGGCAGTGTGTACGCGGCTCTGACAGGAGCTCAGGACACAGAAGCCCCGGGGAGAGCCTCACTGGACGCTGCACCGCCGGATCTCATTCTCAGCCTCTGACTTCCGGTTTCCCCTTCTCCACTTCCGGATGCCCCTTCCGCCTCTTTCCTTCTCCATAGATTCTCTCCTGTGTGAGGGCAGAGACGCCGCTGCTGAGGGGATGAGAGCGGAAGGAGACAGACAGAACCTGCGGCTCAGGGACTATATGCACACGGAAGGAGACCACAGAGAGGTCGTGCGACCCGCGAGGACCAATCAGGAGCAGGCGCGCGCAAGGCATTGTGGGGCTTGTAGGAGAAAGCCTGTGTGATGCGATCACATGACCTCCAGACCCCGCCCACATCGGCTGTTTTACATGCAGTGGGGAACCAACCGGCAGCGACCTAGCGATTAACCCCTTCATGAACGCCGCCGTATAAATACAAAGTGCCTGTAAGAAACCGGATAAATCTGAGAGGCGCTCCTTACTGCAGTCAGTAATCCACAGATCCCCATAACAGTGCCACCCACAGATACCCCCCATAACAGTGCCACCCACAGATACCCCCCATAACAGTGCCACCCACAGATACCCCCATAGCAGTGCCACCCACAGATACCCCCCATAGCAGTGCCACCCACAGATACCCCCATAGCAGTGCCACCCACAGATACCCCCCATAACAGTGCCACCCACAGATCCCCCATAGCAGTGTCACCCACAGATCCCCCCATAACAGTGCCACCCACAGACCCCCCCATAGCAGTGCCACCCACAGATACCCCCCATAACAGTGCCACCCACAGATCCCCCCATAGCAGTGTCACCCACAGATCCCCCCCCATAACAGTGTCACCCACAGATACCCCCCATAGCAGTGTCACCCACAGATACCCCCCATAACAGTGCCACCCACAGATGCCCCCAATAACAGTGTCACCCACAGATACCCCCATAGCAGTGTCACCCACAGATGCCCCCATAACAGTGTCACCCACAGATGCCCCCCATAACAGTGTCACCCACAGATGCCCCCCATAACAGTGTCACCCACAGATCCCCCCCATAACAGTGTCACCCACAGATGCCCCCCATAGCAGTGTCACCCACAGATGCCCCCCATAACAGTGTCACCCACAGATGCCCCCCATAGCAGTGTCACCCACAGATGCCCCCCATAACAGTGTCACCCACAGATCCCCCCCATAACAGTGCCACCCACAGATGCCCCCATAGCAGTGCCACCCACAGATCCCCCATAGCAGTGTCACCCACAGATGCCCCCCATAACAGTGTCACCCACAGATGCCCCCCATAGCAGTGTCACCCACAGATCCCCCCCATAACAGTGCCACCCACAGATGCCCCCATAGCAGTGCCACCCACAGATCCCCCATAGCAGTGTCACCCACAGATGCCCCCCATAACAGTGTCACCCACAGATGCCCCCATAACAGTGTCACCCACAGATACCCCCATAACAGTGTCACCCACAGATACCCCCATAACAGTGCCACCCACAGATACCCCCCATAGCAGTGTCACCCACAGATCCCCCCCCCCCATAACAGTGTCACCCACAGATACCCCCCATAGCAGTGTCACCCACAGATACCCCCATAACAGTGCCACCCACAGATGCCCCCCATAAAAGTGTCACCCACAGATACCCCCCATAGCAGTGTCACCCACAGATGCCCCCCATAACAGTGTCACCCACAGATGCCCCCCATAGCAGTGTCACCCACAGATCCCCCCCATAACAGTGTCATCTACAGATCCCCCCCATAACAGTGTCACCCACAGATGCCCCCATAGCAGTGCCACCCACAGATCCCCCAGAGCAGTGTCACCCACAGATGCCCCCCATAACAGTGTCACCCACAGATGCCCCCCATAGCAGTGTCACCCACAGATACCCCCCATAACAGTGTCACCCACAGATGCCCCCCATAGCAGTGTCACCCACAGATGCCCCCCATAGCAGTGTCACCCACAGATCCCCCCATAACAGTGTCACCCACAGATACCCCCATAACAGTGTCACCCACAGATACCCCCATAACAGTGTCACCCACAGATCCCCCATAGCAGTGTCACCCACAGATCCCCCCATAACAGTGCCACCCACAGACCCCCCATAGCAGTGTCACCCACAGACCCCCCATAACAGTGTCACCCACAGATCCCCCATAGCAGTGTCACCCACAGATCCCCCCATAACAGTGCCACCCACAGACCCCCCATAGCAGTGTCACCCACAGATACCCCCATAACAGTGCCACCCACAGACCCCCCATAGCAGTGCCACCCACAGATCCCCCATAACAGTGTCACCCACAGACCCCCCATAACAGTGCCACCCACAGACCCCCCATAGCAGTGTCACCCACAGACCCCCCATAGCAGTGTCACCCACAGATCCCCCCCCATAACAGTGTCACCCACAGATACCCCCATAACAGTGCCACCCACAGATCCCCCATAGCAGTGTCACCCACAGATCCCCCATAGCAGTGCCACCCACAGATACCCCCATAACAGTGTCACCCACAGATACCCCCCATAACAGGGAGGAGTGAGGGGGGGAGGCTCGGGAGCGCTGCGCTCAGCTTATCACCCGGCCGCAGTGAGTGACAGCTTAAATATGTGATCGGATGGACGGAGTCTCGGTCGGACGTCCACACTGCAGTTTACTTTGAATGAATAATCCTGTGTCCGGGTCTGAGAAAGGCTTGTACCCGGGCACAGGATTACAAACCGGACGGGTGGCAACCCTATGCCCCCATAACAGTGCCACCCACAGACCACCATTAGTTCAAAACCACACCTTTTGGTTCAAAATATATTTTTTCTTATTTTCCTCCTCAAAAACCTCGGTGCGTCTTATGGTGTGAACAATACGGTGATTAAATGTCCCAATTCAAGAAAAGTTAGAATTAAACTTAAAATTTCTTTTTTTATTTAAATCCAGTCGGAGTCGGTTAATTTTTTGCCAACTCCGACTCCACAGCCCTGATCAGTGCTGTATACAGAGGTCTCCTCCGCAGTCAGTGCTGTATACAGGGGTCTCCTCCGCAGTCAGTGCTGTATACAGAGGTCTCCTCCGCAGTCAGTGCTGTATACAGGGGTCTCCTCTGCAGTCAGTGCTGTATACAGGGGTCTCCTCCGCAGTCAGTGCTGTATACAGAGGTCTCCTCCGCAGTCAGTGCTGTATACAGGGGTCTCCTCTGCAGTCAGTGCTGTATACAGGAGTCTCCTCCGCAGTCAGTGCTGTATACAGGGGTCTCCTCCGCAGTCAGTGCTGTATACAGGGGTCTCCTCTGCAGTCAGTGCTGTATACAGGAGTCTCCTCTGCAGTCAGTGCTGTATACAGGGGTCTCCTCCGCAGTCAGTGCTGTATACAGGGGTCTCCTCTGCAGTCAGTGCTGTATACAGGGGTCTCCTCTGCAGTCAGTGCTGTATACAGGAGTCTCCTCCGCAGTCAGTGCTGTATACAGGGGTCTCCTCCGCAGTCAGTGCTGTATACAGGGGTCTCCTCTGCAGTCAGCGCTGTATACAGAGGTCTCCTCCGCAGTCAGTGCTGTATACAGGGGTCTCCTCCGCAGTCAGTGCTGTATACAGAGGTCTCCTCCGCAGTCAGTGCTGTATACAGGGGTCTCCTCTGCAGTCAGTGCTGTATACAGGGGTCTCCTCCGCAGTCAGTGCTGTATACAGAGGTCTCCTCCGCAGTCAGTGCTGTATACAGGGGTCTCCTCCGCAGTCAGTGCTGTATACAGGGGTCTCCTCTGCAGTCAGTGCTGTATACAGGGGTCTCCTCTGCAGTCAGTGCTGTATACAGGGGTCTCCTCCGCAGTCAGTGCTGTATACAGGGGTCTCCTCCGCAGTCAGTGCTGTATACAGGGGTCTCCTCCGCAGTCAGTGCTGTATACAGGGGTCTCCTCCGCAGTCAGTGCTGTATACAGGGGTCTCCTCTGCAGTCAGTGCTGTATACAGGGGTCTCCTCTGCAGTCAGTGCTGTATACAGAGGTCTCCTCCGCAGTCAGTGCTGTATACAGGGGTCTCCTCTGCAGTCAGTGCTGTATACAGGGGTCTCCTCCGCAGTCAGTGCTGTATACAGAGGTCTCCTCCACAGTCAGTGCTGTATACAGGAGTCTCCTCCGCAGTCAGTGCTGTATACAGGGGTCTCCTCCGCAGTCAGTGCTGTATACAGGGGTCTCCTCCGCAGTCAGTGCTGTATACAGGGGTCAGTGCTGTATACAGGGGTCTCCTCTGCAGTCAGTGCTGTATACAGAGGTCTCCTCCGCAGTCAGTGCTGTATACAGGGGTCTCCTCCGCAGTCAGTGCTGTATACAGAGGTCTCCTCCGCAGTCAGTGCTGTATACAGGGGTCTCCTCTGCAGTCAGTGCTGTATACAGGGGTCTCCTCCGCAGTCAGTGCTGTATACAGAGGTCTCCTCCGCAGTCAGTGCTGTATACAGGGGTCTCCTCCGCAGTCAGTGCTGTATACAGGGGTCTCCTCTGCAGTCAGTGCTGTATACAGGGGTCTCCTCTGCAGTCAGTGCTGTATACAGGGGTCTCCTCCGCAGTCAGTGCTGTATACAGGGGTCTCCTCCGCAGTCAGTGCTGTATACAGGGGTCTCCTCCGCAGTCAGTGCTGTATACAGGGGTCTCCTCCGCAGTCAGTGCTGTATACAGGGGTCTCCTCTGCAGTCAGTGCTGTATACAGGGGTCTCCTCTGCAGTCAGTGCTGTATACAGAGGTCTCCTCCGCAGTCAGTGCTGTATACAGGGGTCTCCTCTGCAGTCAGTGCTGTATACAGGGGTCTCCTCCGCAGTCAGTGCTGTATACAGAGGTCTCCTCCACAGTCAGTGCTGTATACAGGAGTCTCCTCCGCAGTCAGTGCTGTATACAGGGGTCTCCTCCGCAGTCAGTGCTGTATACAGGGGTCTCCTCCGCAGTCAGTGCTGTATACAGGGGTCAGTGCTGTATACAGGGGTCTCCTCTGCAGTCAGTGCTGTATACAGAGGTCTCCTCCGCAGTCAGTGCTGTATACAGGGGTCTCCTCCGCAGTCAGTGCTGTATACAGGGGTCTCCTCCGCAGTCAGTGCTGTATACAGGGGTCTCCTCTGCAGTCAGTGCTGTATACAGGGGTCTCCTCCGCAGTCAGTGCTGTATACAGGGGTCTCCTCCGCAGTCAGTGCTGTATACAGAGGTCTCCTCCGCAGTCAGTGCTGTATACAGGGGTCTCCTCCGCAGTCAGTGCTGTATACAGGGGTCTCCTCCGCAGTCAGTGCTGTATACAGAGGTCTCCTCCGCAGTCAGTGCTGTATACAGGGGTCTCCTCCGCAGTCAGTGCTGTATACAGGGGTCTCCTCCACAATCAGTGCTGTATACAGGGGTCTCCTCTGCAGTCAGTGCTGTATACAGGGGTCTCCTCCGCAGTCAGTGCTGTGTACAGGGGTCTCCTCCGCAGTCAGTGCTGTATACAGGGGTCTCCTCCGCAGTCAGTGCTGTATACAGGGGTCTCCTCCGCAGTCAGTGCTGTATACAGAGGTCTCCTCCGCAGTCAGTGCTGTATACAGGGGTCTCCTCCGCAGTCAGTGCTGTATACAGGGGTCTCCTCCACAATCAGTGCTGTATACAGGGGTCTCCTCTGCAGTCAGTGCTGTATACAGGGGTCTCCTCCGCAGTCAGTGATGTGTACAGGGGTCTCCTCTGCAGTCAGTGCTGTATACAGGGGTCTCCTCTGCAGTCAGTGCTGTATACAGAGGTCTCCTCCGCAGTCAGTGCTGTGTACAGGGGTCTCCTCCGCAGTCAGTGCTGTATACAGAGGTCTCCTCCGCAGTCAGTGCTGTATACAGGGGTCTCCTCTGCAGTCAGTGCTGTATACAGGAGTCTCCTCTGCAGTCAGTGCTGTATACAGAGGTCTCCTCCGCAGTCAGTGCTGTGTACAGGGGTCTCCTCTGCAGTCAGTGCTGTATACAGAGGTCTCCTCCGCAGTCAGTGCTGTATACAGGGGTCTCCTCCGCAGTCAGTGCTGTATACAGGGGTCTTCTCCGCAGTCAGTGCTGTATACAGGGGTCTCCTCCGCAGTCAGTGCTGTATACAGGGGTCTCCTCTGCAGTCAGTGCTGTATACAGGGGTCTCCTCTGCAGTCAGCGCTGTATACAGGGGTCACCTCCGCAGTCAGTGCTGTATACAGGGGTCTCCTCTGCAGTCAGCGCTGTATACAGGGGTCTCCTCCGCAGTCAGTGCTGTATACAGGGATCTCCTCTGCAGTCAGTGCTGTATACAGGGGTCTCCTCCGCAGTCAGTGCTGTATACAGGGGTCTCCTCTGCAGTCAGTGCTGTATACAGGGGTCTCCTCCGCAGTCAGTGCTGTATACAGGGGTCAGTCAGTGCTGTATACAGGAGTCTCCTCCGCAGTCAGTGCTGTATACAGGGGTCTCCTCCGCAGTCAGTGCTGTATACAGGGGTCTCCTCTGCAGTCGGTGCTGTATACAGGGGTCTCCTCTGCAGTCAGTGCTGTATACAGGGTCTCCTCCGCAGTCAGTGCTGTATACAGGGGTCTCCTCTGCAGTCAGTGCTGTATACAGGGGTCTCCTCTGCAGTCAGTGCTGTATACAGAGGTCTCCTCCGCAGTCAGTGCTGTATACAGGGGTCTCCTCTGCAGTCAGTGCTGTATACAGGGGTCTCCTCCACAGTCAGTGCTGTATACAGGGGTCTCCTCCACAGTCAGTGCTGTATACAGGAGTCTCCTCCGCAGTCAGTGCTGTATACAGGGGTCTCCTCCGCAGTCAGTGCTGTATACAGGGGTCAGTGCTGTATACAGGGGTCTCCTCTGCAGTCAGTGCTGTATACAGAGGTCTCCTCCGCAGTCAGTGCTGTATACAGGGGTCTCCTCCGCAGTCAGTGCTGTATACAGGGGTCTCCTCCGCAGTCAGTGCTGTATACAGGGGTCTCCTCTGCAGTCAGTGCTGTATACAGGGGTCTCCTCCGCAGTCAGTGCTGTATACAGGGGTCTCCTCCGCAGTCAGTGCTGTATACAGAGGTCTCCTCCGCAGTCAGTGCTGTATACAGGGGTCTCCTCCGCAGTCAGTGCTGTATACAGGGGTCTCCTCCGCAGTCAGTGCTGTATACAGAGGTCTCCTCCGCAGTCAGTGCTGTATACAGGGGTCTCCTCCGCAGTCAGTGCTGTATACAGGGGTCTCCTCCGCAATCAGTGCTGTATACAGGGGTCTCCTCTGCAGTCAGTGCTGTATACAGGGGTCTCCTCCGCAGTCAGTGCTGTGTACAGGGGTCTCCTCTGCAGTCAGTGCTGTATACAGGGGTCTCCTCTGCAGTCAGTGCTGTATACAGGGGTCTCCTCCGCAGTCAGTGCTGTGTACAGGGGTCTCCTCCGCAGTCAGTGCTGTATACAGAGGTCTCCTCCGCAGTCAGTGCTGTATACAGGGGTCTCCTCCGCAGTCAGTGCTGTATACAGGGGTCTCCTCCGCAGTCAGTGCTGTATACAGGGGTCTCCTCTGCAGTCAGTGCTGTATACAGGGGTCTCCTCTGCAGTCAGTGCTGTATACAGGGGTCTCCTCCGCAGTCAGTGCTGTATACAGGGGTCTCCTCTGCAGTCAGTGCTGTATACAGAGGTCTCCTCCGCAGTCAGTGCTGTGTACAGGGGTCTCCTCCGCAGTCAGTGCTGTATACAGAGGTCTCCTCCGCAGTCAGTGCTGTATACAGGGGTCTCCTCCGCAGTCAGTGCTGTATACAGGGGTCTCCTCTGCAGTCAGCGCTGTATACAGGGGTCTCCTCTGCAGTCAGTGCTGTATACAGGATCTCCTCCGCAGTCAGTGCTGTATACAGGGGTCTCCTCTGCAGTCAGTGCTGTATACAGGAGTCTCCTCTGCAGTCAGTGCTGTATACAGAGGTCTCCTCCGCAGTCAGTGCTGTGTACAGGGGTCTCCTCTGCAGTCAGTGCTGTATACAGGGGTCTCCTCTGCAGTCAGTGCTGTATACAGAGGTCTCCTCCGCAGTCAGTGCTGTATACAGGGGTCTCCTCCGCAGTCAGTGCTGTATACAGGGGTCTCCTCCGCAGTCAGTGCTGTATACAGGGGTCTTCTCCGCAGTCAGTGCTGTATACAGGGGTCTCCTCCGCAGTCAGTGCTGTATACAGGGGTCTCCTCTGCAGTCAGTGCTGTATACAGGGGTCTCCTCTGCAGTCAGCGCTGTATACAGGGGTCACCTCCGCAGTCAGTGCTGTATACAGGGGTCTCCTCTGCAGTCAGCGCTGTATACAGGGGTCTCCTCCGCAGTCAGTGCTGTATACAGGGATCTCCTCTGCAGTCAGTGCTGTATACAGGGCTCTCCTCCGCAGTCAGTGCTGTATACAGGGGTCTCCTCTGCAGTCAGTGCTGTATACAGGGGTCTCCTCCGCAGTCAGTGCTGTATACAGGGGTCAGTCAGTGCTGTATACAGGAGTCTCCTCCGCAGTCAGTGCTGTATACAGGGGTCTCCTCCGCAGTCAGTGCTGTATACAGGGGTCTCCTCTGCAGTCGGTGCTGTATACAGGGGTCTCCTCTGCAGTCAGTGCTGTATACAGGGTCTCCTCCGCAGTCAGTGCTGTATACAGGGGTCTCCTCTGCAGTCAGTGCTGTATACAGGGGTCTCCTCCGCAGTCAGTGCTGTATACAGGGGTCTCCTCTGCAGTCAGTGCTGTATACAGGGGTCTCCTCCGCAGTCAGTGCTGTATACAGGGGTCAGTCAGTGCTGTATACAGGAGTCTCCTCCGCAGTCAGTGCTGTATACAGGGGTCTCCTCCGCAGTCAGTGCTGTATACAGGGGTCTCCTCTGCAGTCGGTGCTGTATACAGGGGTCTCCTCTGCAGTCAGTGCTGTATACAGGGTCTCCTCCGCAGTCAGTGCTGTATACAGGGGTCTCCTCTGCAGTCAGTGCTGTATACAGGGGTCTCCTCTGCAGTCAGTGCTGTATACAGAGGTCTCCTCCGCAGTCAGTGCTGTATACAGGGGTCTCCTCTGCAGTCAGTGCTGTATACAGGGGTCTCCTCCGCAGTCAGTGCTGTATACAGGGGTCTCCTCCACAGTCAGTGCTGTATACAGGAGTCTCCTCCGCAGTCAGTGCTGTATACAGGGGTCTCCTCCGCAGTCAGTGCTGTATACAGGGGTCAGTGCTGTATACAGGGGTCTCCTCTGCAGTCAGTGCTGTATACAGAGGTCTCCTCCGCAGTCAGTGCTGTATACAGGGGTCTCCTCCGCAGTCAGTGCTGTATACAGGGGTCTCCTCCGCAGTCAGTGCTGTATACAGGGGTCTCCTCTGCAGTCAGTGCTGTATACAGGGGTCTCCTCCGCAGTCAGTGCTGTATACAGGGGTCTCCTCCGCAGTCAGTGCTGTATACAGAGGTCTCCTCCGCAGTCAGTGCTGTATACAGGGGTCTCCTCCGCAGTCAGTGCTGTATACAGGGGTCTCCTCCGCAGTCAGTGCTGTATACAGAGGTCTCCTCCGCAGTCAGTGCTGTATACAGGGGTCTCCTCCGCAGTCAGTGCTGTATACAGGGGTCTCCTCCGCAATCAGTGCTGTATACAGGGGTCTCCTCTGCAGTCAGTGCTGTATACAGGGGTCTCCTCCGCAGTCAGTGCTGTGTACAGGGGTCTCCTCCGCAGTCAGTGCTGTATACAGGGGTCTCCTCCGCAGTCAGTGCTGTATACAGGGGTCTCCTCCGCAGTCAGTGCTGTATACAGAGGTCTCCTCCGCAGTCAGTGCTGTATACAGGGGTCTCCTCCGCAGTCAGTGCTGTATACAGGGGTCTCCTCCGCAATCAGTGCTGTATACAGGGGTCTCCTCTGCAGTCAGTGCTGTATACAGGGGTCTCCTCCGCAGTCAGTGCTGTGTACAGGGGTCTCCTCTGCAGTCAGTGCTGTATACAGGGGTCTCCTCCGCAGTCAGTGCTGTATACAGGGGTCTCCTCCGCAGTCAGTGCTGTGTACAGGGGTCTCCTCCGCAGTCAGTGCTGTATACAGGGGTCTCCTCCGCAGTCAGTGCTGTATACAGGGGTCTCCTCCGCAGTCAGTGCTGTATACAGGGGTCTCCTCCGCAGTCAGTGCTGTATACAGGGGTCTCCTCTGCAGTCAGTGCTGTATACAGGGGTCTCCTCTGCAGTCAGTGCTGTATACAGGGGTCTCCTCCGCAGTCAGTGCTGTATACAGGGGTCTCCTCTGCAGTCAGTGCTGTATACAGAGGTCTCCTCCGCAGTCAGTGCTGTGTACAGGGGTCTCCTCCGCAGTCAGTGCTGTATACAGAGGTCTCCTCCGCAGTCAGTGCTGTATACAGGGGTCTCCTCCGCAGTCAGTGCTGTATACAGGGGTCTCCTCTGCAGTCAGCGCTGTATACAGGGGTCTCCTCTGCAGTCAGTGCTGTATACAGGATCTCCTCCGCAGTCAGTGCTGTATACAGGGGTCTCCTCTGCAGTCAGTGCTGTATACAGGAGTCTCCTCTGCAGTCAGTGCTGTATACAAAGGTCTCCTCCGCAGTCAGTGCTGTGTACAGGGGTCTCCTCTGCAGTCAGTGCTGTATACAGGGGTCTCCTCTGCAGTCAGTGCTGTATACAGAGGTCTCCTCCGCAGTCAGTGCTGTATACAGGGGTCTCCTCCGCAGTCAGTGCTGTATACAGGGGTCTCCTCCGCAGTCAGTGCTGTATACAGGGGTCTTCTCCGCAGTCAGTGCTGTATACAGGGGTCTCCTCCGCAGTCAGTGCTGTATACAGGGGTCTCCTCCGCAATCAGTGCTGTATACAGGGGTCTCCTCTGCAGTCAGTGCTGTATACAGGGGTCTCCTCCGCAGTCAGTGCTGTGTACAGGGGTCTCCTCTGCAGTCAGTGCTGTATACAGGGGTCTCCTCCGCAGTCAGTGCTGTATACAGGGGTCTCCTCCGCAGTCAGTGCTGTGTACAGGGGTCTCCTCCGCAGTCAGTGCTGTATACAGAGGTCTCCTCCGCAGTCAGTGCTGTATACAGGGGTCTCCTCCGCAGTCAGTGCTGTATACAGGGGTCTCCTCCGCAGTCAGTGCTGTATACAGGGGTCTCCTCCGCAGTCAGTGCTGTATACAGGGGTCTCCTCTGCAGTCAGTGCTGTATACAGGGGTCTCCTCCGCAGTCAGTGCTGTATACAGGGGTCTCCTCTGCAGTCAGTGCTGTATACAGAGGTCTCCTCCGCAGTCAGTGCTGTGTACAGGGGTCTCCTCCGCAGTCAGTGCTGTATACAGAGGTCTCCTCCGCAGTCAGTGCTGTATACAGGGGTCTCCTCCGCAGTCAGTGCTGTATACAGGGGTCTCCTCTGCAGTCAGCGCTGTATACAGGGGTCTCCTCTGCAGTCAGTGCTGTATACAGGATCTCCTCCGCAGTCAGTGCTGTATACAGGGGTCTCCTCTGCAGTCAGTGCTGTATACAGGAGTCTCCTCTGCAGTCAGTGCTGTATACAGAGGTCTCCTCCGCAGTCAGTGCTGTGTACAGGGGTCTCCTCTGCAGTCAGTGCTGTATACAGGGGTCTCCTCTGCAGTCAGTGCTGTATACAGAGGTCTCCTCCGCAGTCAGTGCTGTATACAGGGGTCTCCTCCGCAGTCAGTGCTGTATACAGGGGTCTCCTCCGCAGTCAGTGCTGTATACAGGGGTCTTCTCCGCAGTCAGTGCTGTATACAGGGGTCTCCTCCGCAGTCAGTGCTGTATACAGGAGTCTCCTCTGCAGTCAGTGCTGTATACAGGGGTCTCCTCTGCAGTCAGCGCTGTATACAGGGGTCACCTCCGCAGTCAGTGCTGTATACAGGGGTCTCCTCTGCAGTCAGCGCTGTATACAGGGGTCTCCTCCGCAGTCAGTGCTGTATACAGGGATCTCCTCTGCAGTCAGTGCTGTATACAGGGCTCTCCTCCGCAGTCAGTGCTGTATACAGGGGTCTCCTCTGCAGTCAGTGCTGTATACAGGGGTCTCCTCCGCAGTCAGTGCTGTATACAGGGGTCTCCTCCGCAGTCAGTGCTGTATACAGGGGTCTCCTCTGCAGTCAGTGCTGTATACAGGGTCTCCTCCGCAGTCAGTGCTGTATACAGGGGTCTCCTCTGCAGTCGGTGCTGTATACAGGGTCTCCTCCGCAGTCAGTGCTGTATACAGGGGTCTCCTCTGCAGTCGGTGCTGTATACAGGGGTCTCCTCTGCAGTCAGTGCTGTATACAGGGTCTCCTCCGCAGTCAGTGCTGTATACAGGGGTCTCCTCTGCAGTCAGTGCTGTATACAGGAGTCTCCTCTGCAGTCAGTGCTGTATACAGGGGTCTCCTCCGCAGTCGGTGCTGTATACAGGGGTCTCCTCTGCAGTCAGTGCTGTATACAGGGGTCTCCTCTGCAGTCGGTGCTGTATACAGGGGTCTCCTCTGCAGTCGGTGCTGTATACAGGGGTCTCCTCTGCAGTCGGTGCTGTATACAGGGGTCTCCTCTGCAGTCGGTGCTGTATACAGGGGTCTCCTCTGCAGTCAGTGCTGTATACAGGGGTCTCCTCTGCAGTCGGTGCTGTATACAGGGGTCTCCTCTGCAGTCAGTGCTGTATACAGGGGTCTCCTCTGCAGTCAGTGCTGTATACAGGGGTCAGTCAGTGCTGTATACAGGAGTCTCCTCCGCAGTCAGTCCTGTATACAGGGGTCTCCTCCGCAGTCAGTGCTGTATACAGGGGTCTCCTCTGCAGTCGGTGCTGTATACAGAGGTCTCCTCCGCAGTCAGTGCTGTATACAGGGGTCTCCTCTGCAGTCGGTGCTGTATACAGAGGTCTCCTCCGCAGTCAGTGCTGTATACAGGGGTCTCCTCCGCAGTCAGTGCTGTATACAGGGGTCTCCTCCGCAGTCAGTGCTGTATACAGGGGTCTCCTCCGCAGTCAGTGCTGTATACAGGGGTCTCCTCTGCAGTCAGTGCTGTATACAGGGGTCTCCTCTGCAGTCAGTGCTGTATACAGGAGTCTCCTCTGCAGTCAGTGCTGTATACAGGGGTCTCCTCCGCAGTCAGTGCTGTATACAGGGGTCTCCTCCGCAGTCGGTGCTGTATACAGGGGTCTCCTCCGCAGTCGGTGCTGTATACAGGGGTCTCCTCTGCAGTCGGTGCTGTATACAGGGGTCTCCTCTGCAGTCAGCGCTGTATACAGGGGTCTCCTCTGCAGTCAGTGCTGTATACAGGGGTCTCCTCCGCAGTCAGTGCTGTATACAGGGGTCTCCTCCGCAGTCAGTGCTGTATACAGGGGTCTCCTCTGCAGTCAGTGCTGTATACAGGAGTCTCCTCTGCAGTCAGTGCTGTATACAGGGGTCTCCTCCGCAGTCAGCGCTGTATACAGGGGTCTCCTCCGCAGTCAGTGCTGTATACAGGGGTCTCCTCCGCAGTCGGTGCTGTATACAGGGGTCTCCTCCGCAGTCGGTGCTGTATACAGGGGTCTCCTCTGCAGTCAGTGCTGTATACAGAGGTCTCCTCCGCAGTCAGTGCTGTATACAGGGGTCTCCTCCGCAGTCAGTGCTGTATACAGGGGTCTCCTCCGCAGTCAGTGCTGTATACAGGGGTCAGTGCTGTATACAGGGGTCTCCTCTGCAGTCTGTGCTGTATACAGAGGTCTCCTCCGCAGTCAGTGCTGTATACAGGGGTCTCCTCTGCAGTCAGTGCTGTATACAGGGGTCTCCTCTGCAGTCAGTGCTGTATACAGGGGTCTCCTCCGCAGTCAGTGCTGTATACAGGGGTCTCCTCCGCAGTCAGTGCTGTATACAGGGGTCTCCTCCGCAGTCAGTGCTGTATACAGGGGTCTCCTCCGCAGTCAGTGCTGTATACAGGGGTCTCCTCTGCAGTCAGTGCTGTATACAGGGGTCTTCTCCGCAGTCAGTGCTGTATACAGGGGTCTCCTCCGCAGTCAGTGCTGTATACAGGAGTCTCCTCCGCAGTCAGTGCTGTATACAGGGGTCTCCTCTGCAGTCAGTGCTGTATACAGGAGTCTCCTCCGCAGTCAGTGCTGTATACAGGGGTCTCCTCCGCAGTCAGTGCTGTATACAGGGGTCTCCTCCGCAGTCAGTGCTGTATACAGGGGTCTCCTCTGCAGTCAGTGCTGTATACAGGGGTCTCCTCCGCAGTCAGTGCTGTATACAGGGGTCTCCTCCGCAGTCAGTGCTGTATACAGGGGTCTCCTCCGCAGTCAGTGCTGTATACAGGGGTCTCCTCCGCAGTCAGTGCTGTATACAGGGGTCAGTGCTGTATACAGGGGTCTCCTCTGCAGTCAGTGCTGTATACAGAGGTCTCCTCCGCAGTCAGTGCTGTATACAGGGGTCTCCTCCGCAGTCAGTGCTGTATACAGGGGTCTCCTCCGCAGTCAGTGCTGTATACAGGGGTCTCCTCCGCAGTCAGTGCTGTATACAGGGGTCTCCTCCGCAGTCAGTGCTGTATACAGGGGTCTCCTCCGCAGTCAGTGCTGTATACAGGGGTCTCCTCCGCAGTCAGTGCTGTATACAGGAGTCTCCTCCGCAGTCAGTGCTGTATACAGGGGTCTCCTCTGCAGTCAGTGCTGTATACAGGGGTCTCCTCCGCAGTCAGTGCTGTATACAGGGGTCTCCTCCGCAGTCAGTGCTGTATACAGGGGTCTCCTCTGCAGTCAGTGCTGTATACAGGAGTCTCCTCCGCAGTCAGTGCTGTATACAGGGGTCTCCTCTGCAGTCAGTGCTGTATACAGGAGTCTCCTCCGCAGTCAGTGCTGTATACAGGGGTCTCCTCCGCAGTCAGTGCTGTATACAGGGGTCTCCTCCGCAGTCAGTGCTGTATACAGGGGTCTCCTCCGCAGTCAGTGCTGTATACAGGGTCTCCTCCGCAGTCAGTGCTGTATACAGGGGTCTCCTCCGCAGTCAGTGCTGTATACAGGGGTCTCCTCCGCAGTCAGTGCTGTATACAGGGGTCTCCTCTGCAGTCAGTGCTGTATACAGGGGTCTCCTCCGCAGTCAGTGCTGTATACAGAGGTCTCCTCCGCAGTCAGTGCTGTATACAGGGGTCTCCTCCGCAGTCAGCGCTGTATACAGGGGTCTCCTCTGCAGTCAGTGCTGTATACAGGGGTCAGTGCTGTATACAGGGGTCTCCTCCGCAGTCAGTGCTGTATACAGGGGTCTTCTCCGCAGTCAGTGCTGTATACAGGGGTCTCCTCCGCAGTCAGTGCTGTATACAGGGGTCTCCTCTGCAGTCAGTGCTGTATACAGGGGTCTCCTCTGCAGTCAGTGCTGTATACAGGGGTCTCCTCCGCAGTCAGTGCTGTATACAGGGGTCTCCTCCGCAGTCAGTGCTGTATACAGGGGTCTCCTCCGCAGTCAGTGCTGTATACAGGGGTCTCCTCCGCAGTCAGTGCTGTATACAGGGGTCTCCTCCGCAGTCAGTGCTGTATACAGGGGTCACCTGTTAGATCGCTATACAAGTGACACGGCCGTAGTCAGAGTAACAGCGCTAGAACTGATGGGTCGGGACCAAAAATAAAATGTTTTTTTAGAAAACTGTCGCAGACAATAAAAAATAATAATAATCTCAGACGCCCCTTTAAAGGGTTTCTGTCACCAGAATTAACCCTTTAAGGTGTCTGACATCAGAGAAGTGCTGATGTCCGCAGAATCCAGCTCTGCTATTCCTATGTTTACGGCACAATTCTTACTTTTGTAATATGCCTATTAGCCTCTAGGAATAGGGGGGGGGGGGGGGGGGCTAGGTACGTACTGTAGCCTGGATACAAGATGAGATACGGCCTCTAGCCTGGATACAAGATGAGATACTGCCTCTAGCCTGGATGCAAGATGAGATACGGCCTCTATCCTGGATACAAGATGAGATACGGCCTCTAGCCTGGATGCAAGATGAGATACGGCCTCTAGCCTGGATGCAAGATGAGATACGGCCTCTAGCCTGGATACAAGATGTGATACGGCCTCTAGCCTGGATGCAAGATGAGATACGGCCTCTAGCCTGGATGCAAGATGAGATACGGCCTCTAGCCTGGATACAAGATGTGATACGGCCTCTAGCCTGGATACAAGATGAGATACGGCCTCTAGCCTGGATACAAGATGAGATACGGCCTCTAGTCTGGATACAAGATGAGATACGGCCTCTAGTCTGGATGCAAGATGAGATACGGCCTCTAGCCTGGACACAAGATGAGATACGACCTCTAGTCTGGATACAAGATGAGATACAGCCTCTAGTCTGGATACAAGATGAGATACAGCCTCTAGCCTGGATGCAAGATGAGATACAGCCTCTAGCCTGGATACAAGATGAGATACGGCCTCTAGCCTGGATACAAGATGAGATACGGCCTCTAGCCTGTATACAAGAGGAGATACGTACTGTAGCCTGGATACAAGATGAGATACGGCCTCTAGCCTGGATGCAAGATGAGATACAGCCTCTAGCCTGGATACAAGATGAGATACGGCCTCTAGCCTGGATACAAGATAAGATACGGCCTCTAGCCTGGATACAAGATGAGATACAGCATCTAGGCTGGATACAAGATGAGATACGTACTGTAGCCTGGATACAAGATGAGATACGGCCTCTAGTTTGGATACAAGATGAGATACGGCCTCTAGCCTGGATACAAGATGAGATACGGCCTCTAGCCTGGATACAAGATGAGATACAGCCTCTAGCCTGGATACAAGATAAGATACGTACTGTAGCCTGGATACAAGATGAGATACGGCCTCTAGGCTGGATACAAGATGAGATACGGCCTCTAGTCTGGATACAAGATGAGATACGGCCTCTAGCCTGGATACAAGATGAGATACGGCCTCTAGCCTGGATACAAGATGAGATACGGCCTCTAGCCTGGATACAAGATGAGATACGGCCTCTAGCCTGGATACAAGATAAGATACGGCCTCTAGCCTGGATACAAGATGAGATACGGCCTCTAGCCTGGATACAAGATGAGATACGTACTGTAGCCTGGATACAAGATGAGATACGGCTTCTAGCCTGGATACAAGATGAGATACGGCCTCTAGCCTGCATACAAGATGAGATACGGCCTCTAGCCTGGATACAAGATGAGATACATCTTCTAGCCTGGATACAAGATGAGATACGGCCTCTAGCCTGGATACAAGATGAGATACGGCCTCTAGCCTGGATACAAGATGAGATACGGCCTCTAGCCTGGATACAAGATGAGATACATCTTCTAGCCTGGATACAAGATGAGATACGGCCTCTAGCCTGGATACAAGATGAGATACGGCCTCTAGCCTGGATACAAGATGAGATACAGCCTCTAGCCTGGATACAAGATGAGATAAGTACTGTAGCCTGGATACAAGATGAGATACGGCTTCTAGCCTGGATACAAGATGAGATACGGCCTCTAGCCTGGATACAAGATGAGATACGGCCTCTAGCCTGGATACAAGATGAGATACGGCCTCTAGCCTGGATACAAGATGAGATACGGCCTCTAGCCTGGATACAAGATGAGATACATCTTCTAGCCTGGATACAAGATGAGATACGGCCTCTAGCCTGGATACAAGATGAGATACGGCCTCTAGCCTGGATACAAGATGAGATACGGCCTCTAGCCTGCATACAAGATGAGATACGGCCTCTAGCCTGGATACAAGATGAGATATGGCTTCTAGCCTGGATACAAGATGAGATACGGCATCCAGCCTGGATACAAGATGAGATACGGCCTCTAGCCTGGATACATGATAAAATATAGCCTCTAGCCTTGATACAAGATGAGATACGGCCTCTAGCCTGGATACAAGATGAGATACGGCCTCTAGCCTGGATACAAGATGAGATACGGCCTCCAGCCTGGATACAAGATGAGATACGGCCTCTAGCCTGGATACATGATAAAATATAGCCTCTAGCCTTGATACAAGATGAGATACGGCCTCAACAACAAAACTGTGGGAGCCGCTCATGATTGTCGGCAGATCAAACAATCTTCTCTACTGGAGTCTGTCTGGGCCGCCTGGAGCCTGTTTGCCATTGTAACTACTGCTCCCAACGTCTCCGAACAGCAAGGTCAGAATGGCTTAGATGGGCAATTCATCAAAACCATCATCATGCTTCTCTCAGTCCAACAATGTTCCCCCTTCTCTGTCACACCTGTGACAGGTCTTAGAAGATCTGAAAGATTATCTGCTCATTAGTGATCTGAAAGCATCTTTTGGTTTCACTTTGTCTGTGTGTTGCTGGTATGTCCACTCCTCCTGTTCAGGTGTGGATCATGTGACTTTTACCCCCCTATTTAGTCTGACTTTACCCATCACTCCTTGCTCTGGATAGCTTCATTTGGTTTTGGAAAAGCTGGAGTGTGGTTCTTGTTGAAGTCCTGTTCATCCATTATCCTCAAAAGTTAAGTGTTCCGCGTTGTGTGCAGGATGCTGGTTCCTTCCAGGGCCGGTTCTAGGTGAAATGGGGCCCTGGGGCGAAAAACAATAAGGGCCCCCCCCCCCTCCCCATGACACTTGATGACTTTTACAGAAAATACTGCATATTTTGGGGCACAGTGTAGCGGTATACTGTATATTGTGTGGCACAGTGTAGGCTATATGTGTATAACATAAACATAATTCATATGAACACTTACAATTACTTGACCCTTGGGGATCTCGGACGCCACTTCCACACTTTGGCCGGGGGCTCGGTGGAGCTGATGTTGTGTTTTATCCTAATGAGAAAGATTTCATAATAAGAATATGGAGAAGGGGCAGAAGGATAGCAGAGCAGGGAGAGGCTGGTGCTGCTACTAGGGGGTCATACCATGGGGGAGTAATAAAGCCCACCATAATGCCCCCCCAGTAGAAATAATTCTCCTTATAATGTGACAGTGCAAAAAATACCCCCTTGTAATGCCCCCATTTGAGCTAATGTCCCCATAGTGCTCCCATAATGTGCCAGTATAAAATACCCCTATATAGTGACCCCAGTAAATGCCCCCATAGTGCTCCTCTCCCCCCTAGTGCCCTCCATAATGTACCAGTATAAAATGCCCGATATATAGTGCGCCAGTAGATGCCCTCAGTGTCCCTCATAATTTGTAAGCATAAAATACCCCTTCTCAGTGCCCCCGTAGATGACCCCATAGTCCTCTCCCCCTTTCCCCATAGTACCCACCATAATGTGTCCCAGTATAAAATGCCCCTACACAGAGCCCCCATATAAAATAACCATTCTTTGTGGCCTCAGTAGATGCCCCTATAGTGCCACCAATAATGTGCCAGTAAGAAGTGCCCCCATAGATGTCCCCCAATAATGTGCCAGTAAAATGAGCCCTCATAGATGCCCCCCAATCATGTGACAGTAGCCTGAGCCCCCATCAACATGTGCCAGTAGCCATAGGCGGCCCCCCCATCATGTGCCAGTAGCCATAGGGCCCCCTATCATGTGCCAGTAGCCTGAGCCCCCCATCAACATGTGCCAGTAGCCATAGGCGCCCCCCCTATCATGTGCCAGTAACCATAGGCGGCCCCCCCTATCATGTGCCAGTAGCCGTAGGCGCCCCCCCCATCATGTGCCACTAGCCATAGGGCCCCCCCTATCATGTGCTACTAGCCGTAGGCGCCCCCCCATCATGTGCCACTAGCCATAGGGCCCCCCCTATCATGTGCCACTAGCCATAGGGCCCCCCCTATCATGTGCCACTAGCCATAGGGCCCCCCTATCATGTGCCACTAGCCATAGGGCCCCCCCCCTATCATGTGCCACTAGCCATAGGGCCCCCCCTATCATTTGCCAGTAGCCACCAGTATTGTACAGAAAGAAAAAAAAACACTTATACTTAACTCCTTGGCAGCGATGCGATGCAGGCCTTTTCCGGCCTGTGTCCCGCGCTGTGTACGGATCAGGCGGCGCAATGACGTCATCGCGCCGCCTGCGCCGGCCTCTGATAGGCTGCCGGTCTAGTGCCTGCAGCCTATCAGAGGAAAGGGACACACCTCTCCCTCCCCTGCCGCACAGCCATCTGTATCGCTGTCCTGAGGACAGCGATACAGATGACTGGAGATGAGCGCTTCCACAATGGAAGCGCTCATCTCCGTCTGATACTGACTGTCCTGCCTGCCTAAAGTTAGTTGCGGGCCGGCGCGGGGGGCCCCTAAGGACTCAGGGGCCCGGGGGCAATTGCCCCCCTTGCCTCTATGGAAGCGCCGGCCCTGGTTCCTTCACCAGGAAAGGAACGGGTTGTCTCTGCCCTGTCATTACCTTTAGGGCATCCGGGGGTCACCAGGGTTTTCTAGGTTCCTGTGTATGGGCATCTCTACCATCGAGAGATGCCCATACGTATAGGAGTTAGGGCCAGGAGCAGGATTTTATAGGTGGTGACCCTTTTCCTTCCCTAGCGGTGAGGCCTAGTGTCTTTCCCCTTCCTTCTTGTTGTCTTTTGGTGTTCTCCCCTACAACATCTGTGACACTCTCAAAATCTGACAACTGGACAAAATGTCTTCTAGTATGTATTAGAGTCATGTCTAGCAGTGAACAATCTCTCACAAAGAGGTACGCTATCCAAAAGTAGCCTCTTAGAGTATTTTTATAGGGCAGTGGGAGAGCCCTTTTACGCCCTCTTGTGGTAAGGCCCAGTGTCTAATCAGAGCTCCCCTGTAATTATTACATATCTGCCTGAGACATAACTGGAGGACGTGTTTTGCAGCAGTCTGACATTTCTTCATGCAGTATCCTTTTTTTTCTATTAGTGTATATATATATATATATATATATATATATATATATATATATATATATATCGTAACGGAACGCCTAGCACCCCGACCAGGAACCTCCGTCGATAGATGCTCCTAGTGCTTCCAGAGGACTCCAAGCACTCCACTTGACACCGTCAGCACTGCAGACCCCACGAACCGCCGAAGCTTGGTGGAGGTCTCGCGTTCTCCTACCCACCCTGGACCTACGACAAGGCTCCAGGCTCCAGTGGGTGAACCTAAATCCAGAGACAGGAACCAGGAGCAAGCTCTTACAAGAGCTTATACTCAGGGGAGTATTGTGATATAGCAATCCCCAAGAGTGTAGTTATTCCATCCCCCAAACATGAGCCAAGACTTCATGAAGGTATAAAACAGGAACACTTTATTGAGGGCTACCCGCCCGTATTTATGCAGGTCCCCATCTGGTGGACACGCCCCTAGGGGACCAGAAGGAAGACTGTGACACAGGACAGATACGTAGCACACAGGATACACAGACACAACACATCCCCACAATGCATCATGGTTTCCTCCTCTCTGCCCTGGAGACACCCGAGGAGCAATTCAATTATCTCTCAGGACAAAGGGAAATCGCCAATACACATGTGGGGACAACAGGACAGAAATCACCACCCAAACACACAATGTCACACCCCAACAGCAAACACAGACATTTAACATAGCCCCAGATAGCTCAAGTCTGAGTGCATATCATTAGGTGAATGGCACTCAGAATACACTAATACAATAAAATGGGCTATCTGGGTACCCTCACATAACAAAATACAATTCCAAAGACAGATTTAAGCTGTGCGGCCGGTCTGTCTAATCCTTTAAAGTTAGTATGGGCCATAATCCTGAGGCAAGAGGCTGGTAAACAGGCCTCTGCAAAACCCAGTGGCGAGGTTGGTTTCGCCATATATATATAGCGGGAGCACCAGCCAGGATGTGGGTGCAAGGTCCAACGCAGGGCAACGGCAATACCCAATAATATGAAGACGAAAAAAGTAGGACTGCACTCCGGAATAGTGGTGAAGTGAAAATTTTAATCGCCCATAGTATGGCAAACTTGCGACGTTTCGGCTCACTTGAGGAAGGCGCTTGAGGAAGGCTCTTATGAGCCGAAACGTCGCAAGTTTGCCATACTATGGGCGATTAAAATTTTCACTTCACCACTATTCCGGAGTGCAGTCCTACTTTTTTCGTCTTATATATATATATATATATATATATATATATATATATACACACACACACACACACACACACACATACACACAGTATATATACTTTTTTGGGCATTTGGATTTTTCTGTCAAGCTTGTGCCTTTTTTCCCTTCCCCCACGACAGCACCACAGACAGAGGATTCGCCCCCAGGAAACCTACAGAATAAAAAGGTGGAGCCTCTCTTCCCCTTCAGTGGTTTCCTGTCCCTGGAGTGGGAGACCTCCAGTTTCTTTTTAGGTACTTACTGACGATCTGTGTAACCTAGGGGGTCCCTAGAGGGCTGGCGGTGCCAGGGTCCATCTCTCTGCGGTTGCAGGCTGACAGGACCCTAGGATTCGGGGGGCTCCCCTGGGTCTTGAGGCAGGCACGTGGGTATCTTTCATTGAAGGTTTGCCACGCTGCTATCACGAGGGATTGGAGGCTACGAAATAGTGCGGCTACTTCCGGTTGCTGGAGAAGCGGGTGACGTACTTCCGGATACACGTGGTGACGCACTTCCGGCCCGCGCTGTTCAAAGAATGTCCTTCACCGCCGGTGAAGCCGAGGCACTGTCAGGCAGGGTTAGAAGCGGCTGATACAGGCTTCCAGGTTACGGAAGCACGATAATTGTGTCCCTCTCTCTCCCCCTATCTCCCTGGCCATAACTCTGGCAGTAGGAGATTACACAAAGCACAATAGTGGTTTGATTTATGATATTTTCTAACCCATAAGCTGGCTTTCCTTGCTGTCACCAGCTATTATGGAAGAAGAAAAGACACAACAATCTGCTGAGAGAGATTGTAGCACTGGTTCCGGTACTTGGGCACAGTTTTCTCTGGGTGAGTGCTATTGCTGTGGCATTTTTTCTCACTATAGTTTTCTTTGTATTATTGTATTTTAGAGTAAACCTAAGAAAATGCTGACTAAAAGAAAGAATAATGAATGTGCCTTATGTAGGTATACTCTTTCATCTTCAGATGACAAAGTTATGTCAGCGCTGTATTGATAAAATGGTTACAGAGGAATCTCCATCTTTTCTAAAGAATCTAAAAACTAATTCAGATGGAAGTTAAAAATACTCTTAAATCCAGTGTAACAGAACGCCTGGCACCCCGACTGGGCACCTTCCGCTGACGGAAACTCCTAGCGCCTCCCGAGGGCTCCAAGCACTCCACCAGACACCATGACCACCACAGACCCTCAATCTGGGTGAACAACCTATCCAAAAATCACCCTGATCAGTTCAGGAATTTCGTGGAAGTCTTATTTTTGACTCACCGTGCACATGGTCCCATGCCCAAAATAGTTCCATACACTCGACGGTAAAACACTGCTGGACAATTTAAGATGGCCGCCGCCACATGTTTAAATCTGTTCCAGTAAAAAGTCCAAGGGGCAGAAACAGTGCCTTTAAAATCCAATATGACCAAATAGTGTCCATAGTCACAGGGCAAGAGGCTGGCAAGCAGGCTTCTTCAACTCCCAGTGACGAAGGTGCTTTCGTCACATCCAGTAAGAAGCATAAGGAGGCAGAAATGGTTAGCCTATTCCAAGACAATTCTTCTGAGGATACCCTTCTTCGGAATCTTCCTCAGAAGAAGAAATTAAAGGAAGACCCTTTTTTTTCTCCAGAGGATGCGGAAAGACTATTATAAGGTATTAGATCTACTATGAACATTGAAGAGGTTAAGGAAGATAAGTCGGTGGTAGATCCTATGTTTGAAGGGTTTCAGGACAAAGATTAGATACTTCCCTGTTCATAATAGTGTTCTTTCTTTAATTCAAAACGAGTGAAAGAAACCATGGGAGAGTATTTATTTCCAAAACCTTTAAACATAAATACCCTTTCGAAGATAAGCTTCATCTTCTTGGGGTAAGGCTTCTAAGATAGATGTTGCCATTTTTAAGGTTTCTAAAAGATCTCTTCCCTTTGAGGAGACAGGGGTTCTTAGGGACCCTTTGGATAAGACGGCTGAGTCCTTCCTAAAGGGTGCTTGGGAAGCATCCACGTACTCGTTTCGTCCCAACATAGCAGCCACGGTAATGGCTAGAACCTTAGCCTTCTGGCTGCAACAATTAGAGGTTTGGTTAAAAGAGAAGTGTCTAAGGGAGCACATTTTATCTTCCCTGCCCCTATTACAAAAAGCTGGCAGATGCCTCGGTAGATGCGGTTAGGCTTGGCGCTCGGGCTTCACCTCTTACTAACTCCGCTCTTAGAGCACTTTGGCTTAAGAACTGGAGTACAGGAGATGTAGCCTCAAAACAAAAGTTATGTGGTATTCTCTGTAAGGGTGAATTTATTTTTGGCCCACATCTAGATGATTTGTTAGAGAAGGCAGCGGATAGGAAGAAAAGGTTCTCCACCCCCAACCTTTCTGCATTTTCTTCTTTTAAGTTTAGATGGTCCTTTCGGTCCTCATGGGATAATATGGGTAGGAGGCAGTTTAGAGACAAAGACCAGAGATACAGGTGCAGAAATTTGTCAGGGAAAGGTTTCCTCTTTGGAAACTCTTCTACATCGAATAAAAAACAAACAGTCAAAACAATGACGCCAAGCCAAAGGTGGGAGGAAGACTAAGGTTTTTCCTCTCCGCATGGGAAAAGGTAGCAGGGCCATGGGTTTTGGAAGTGATCCGTCATGGCCTGAAACCAGAATTTCGCACCTTGCCATCTCAAAGATTTGTGACTACAAAAAATTGTGCTGTAAAGGGGTCCTTCCCCATAATAAAGGAAATTCGAGAACTACTAGAGAAAGAGGTCTTAATTGCTGTCCCTGACAAGGAACAATCAGAAGGTTATTTCTCCCCTCTCTTTTTGGTTCCAAAGCCGGATGGCTTTTTTAGGACAATTATCAATCTGAGTGATTTAAACAAATTCCTAGTGTTCAGGAAATTCAAAATGGAAACAATGAAAACTACGATACAGCTTCTGTTTCCACATTGTTTCATGGCAGTGATAGATCTGAAAGATGCCTATTTTCATAATTTAATGCACCCAGAGCTCCAGAAGTTTCTCAGAGTTGCAGTTTTTATGGGGGGTCAACTACAGCAATTCCAATTTCAGGCATTAGCTTTTGGTCTGTCCATGGCCCCAAGGATCTTTACCAAAGTGGTAGGGGAAATGGTGTCATTCATAAGACTGAAAAATGTGAAGTTAGTACATTATCTGGACGACTTTTTAGTAATTGTAAAATCCCATCACAGTTGCAGGGAAGCAGTTTAGATCGTTGTGAACACTTTTAAAGGAATTGGGTTGGATTGTCAACGGCAAAAAGTCCAGATCAAAGCCGTAAAAGCGTCAGATATTTCTCTGCCTAATTCTAGAATCCAAATCTCAAAAGGTATTTTTGCCAGAGGAAAAGATAAGCAAAATTTTCAGTCAAATAAAATCCCTAACATCTCTCAATCTGACGATTTGGAAAGCGATGTCGGTCCTGGGGTCTCTAGTATCCTGCATTCCGGCTGTCGAATGGGATCAACTGCATTCTCGACAATTACAAATGTAAATATTGACGGCTGTCACGACGGGGAGTGGGGGAACCCCCCATCGCGCAATGCTCTGGCTACCAGGCCGCAATGCAGGGAAAAGGGAGCTGGTCACCTCCTAACGCTTCCCTCAACAGGCCCTAGTCTCCTAACTGTATGAGCCCCCTTCAGTGGTAAGAGGACTCATACCCACGTGCCTAGAGATCTAGGAATCCCTGCATTGCCCTACAGATGATGACAGGGCAGAGAATACCTGTGCATCCATGACACGGATGACAGGCGTCTCCAGAGGCCCAGTAGCTGACAGAATGCAAGACTATGGGTGAAACAGAACAGCCGCAGCCGAGATGGACGGAGGCTCCAGGCTGGGAAACCCACAGTCTTGCCTTCGCTTAAACCCCCCTGGGAAAGCAAGCCCCTTCCGGAGCAATCACACCACCATGCGAACCTCCAAACAGGGACCACACCAAAACTACATACACCAGGTGGGGGAGGAATAACAGAAACACACCGGAGGGGACAAACTGACACAGCAAAGGAAACAGAATCACAAATAAGGGTGGCTCACACAGACATCAAACATACAGCCAGGGAGCAAAGCTCCAACACAGGCTGACAAGCAAACTCTGACCTCAGGCAGCAACACACTAACATATAAAGAGGCCAGAGGTCACACCCACCACAAAACATTAACCCTGTGCAAACCAAAAATGGGGAAACACCACAACCCAGGGAAAATGCCTCACATGCAAACACCGTTGCCAACGGCAACCGCACGTGTAGACACAGAGTCATGACTTAACCAAGGGTCGTGACAACGGCCTTCAAATAAAAGAAGGGGAATTCTAGATGTCAGGATACAAATCTCGAAAACGACATTCTAGCCTGGTGGGAGGACAGACAAAAGTTGATACAGGGGGGTCTCATGTACCTAGTCGGACTCGATAGTTCTAACTACAGATGCAAGCTCCTGGGGGTGGGGGGCTCATGTCCAGGGTCACAGATTTCAAGGTCAATTGTCACAGAATCAAAGGCGTTTTTCCTCCAACAGGAAAGAACTTTTAGCTGTAAGATTGGCGATAGAAGCTTCTCAGTCTCTAATAGGTTCAGGCCATGTCAGAGTCCTATCAGACAATCAGACGGCGGTAGCCTATGTAAATCACCAGGGGGCGACAAAGTCAGTCTCCCTCTGGCTGGAAGCAAATCATTTGTTGAAAAGATTAGTAGGGCAGATCAGTCACATTTTGGCACTACATATAAAAGGAAAAGAAAATATTCAGGCGGATTTCCTGAGCAGGTATCCTCTAAAACAGGGGGAATGGTCCTTAAACGATTCGGTTTTTTTCCATGATCACAAAATTTTGGGGCACTCCGGTGATAGACCTATTCGCCTCCCGTTAAAACAAGAAAGTAGATCTATTTTGTTCCTTAAATCCAAGGGAATCCCCTTATGTGGTGGATGCCCTTCTCCTGAAATGGGACTTCACTCTAGCTTATGCCTTTCCCCCATTCCAGTTACTCCCATTAGTACTAAAGAAGATCAGAAAGGACAGGGCGAGAGTAATTTTAATTGCTCCCTTCTGGCCGAAAAAGGCATGGTTTACCCCTTTCAGAATAATGTGAGTGTCCGATCCTTGGATACTTCCAGAGATCCCGGATCTGCTGTCCCAGGGTTCTATTTTCCATCCTGCAATAAATGGTCTGCATTTAACAGCATGGAATTTGAAAGGAACCTATTAGCAAAAAAGGGTTATTCACAGGAGCTGATTGCAACACTTCTTAAAAGTAAAAAGCCTGTGCCGATCTCTATTTATGCTAGGACATTGAGGAAATTTATGGAATTTTGTAAAATTAATCCTGATAATCTGCCTGATTCTTTACCTATTTCCCATATTCTAGAATTTCTTCAAAAAGGGCTGACTTTAGGATTAGCTAAAAGAACATTAAAAGTGCAGGTTTCTGCCCTTTCGGTGCTTTTTGAGAAAAACGTTGCCTCTGATCCTTGGGTAGTAAGGTTTTTTAGATCAGTAGATAGGACTCCGGTTTATACCCCAAAAGTTCCCTCTTGGGGTTTAAATTTGGTTTTAAAAGCCCTCACGCAGTCTCCATTTGAGCCCGTTGAGTCGTCCAATATCAAACAACTTACCTATAAAATAATTTTATTGGTAGCACTTACCACGGCTAGAAGAGTTAGTGAGTTACATGTTATTTCCAAAAATCCTCTATTTACTACTATTTTGGAGGATAAAGTCATTATCCAATTTTACCCGGCATTCTTACCTAAAGTCTCCTCCCAATTTCATAGATCCTAGGAGATAATACTTCCATCTTTTTGTGCCAATCCTAAAGCCCCAAAACAAAGAGAATTTCATATTTTGGATGTGAGACGATGTTTATTACATTATCTAGAATCTAGGGAGGGGTGGCAAAAGTCTTCAGCCTTGTTTGTCCTTTTCTCTGGGCCAAATAAGGGTAAGAAGGCTACCAAAAGTACCTTGTCTAGATGGATTAGATTTGGTATATCTCAAGCTTACTTGGAGTCTGGTCTGTCTCCTCCAATCTCGGTGAAGGCTCATTCTACTCGTTCTGTCTTCACTTCTTGGGCAGAGAGATCTGGTGCACCTATTTAACAAATCTGTAGATATTCCCCCATCACACAACTAGTCCGGTAGCACGTGCTTGATTATTATTTCTGAGCAAAACGCTGAACTGTATAGAGTTTGTGGGGGTGTTTATCAGCTCCCAAATCTGCAATGTCCCTTTTAGTAATGGAGTCCTTGTAGTACCAGTGATGCGTGCACGATCTTACCGACCTGGGTCTGCTCTTTATCCACTGATGTCTCTGAACCAAACAACCAGTCTCTCCAGCAAACATGAGGTCCCACAAGTTATGCAGCTTGTTCCTTAGCTCTTGTCAGCCTTCCTGGAAACAATCCTCCTTTCCCTGGACAGGATCTGGGTCTTGGACAACAATCAGCTTCACTCAACTGAAGCTGTGGTCACAGAGGAGGTCCACTCACTCCTGGATCCATTAGATTCTCTGCTCACACACAGCTCCTCAACTCTCCCAAGATGGCGGCAGCTTCCTCTAGCAAGTTCTCAAACCACACCTCTCATGAATATGGAAATATATATGCAGTCAGTCAGCTGTGCCTAGGAAACAGCAGCATCTTGTGGCCAAACAGCGGAACGTCAGTCCAGAACATTTAACTTCATTTAAACAAAGACAATGTTCAGACAATGAGAGCTGTTTCCCCATCTCACATATGACTTTTTGATCGCTTGGTATTACACTTTTTGTGATGTAAGGTGACTAAAAAAAAGGCTTGTTTGACACTGGTTTTATTTTTTATGGTGTTCACCTGAGGGGTTAGGTCATGTGATATTTTTCTAGAGCAGGTCCTTATGGACTTGGCAATAACTAATATATATACTTTTTTTATTTATTTACGTTTTACACAATAATATAATTTTTGAAACAAAATAAAATAAAAATAAATCATGTTTTAGTGTCTCCATAGTCTGAGAGCCATAGTTTTTTCATTTTTTGGGTGATTGTCTTAGGTAGGGCCCTATTTTTTTGTGGGAAAAGATGACTGTTTGATTAGTTCTATTTTGGGGTACATATGTCTTTTTGATTGCTTGGAATTACACTTTTTGTGATGTAAGGTGACAAAAAAAAATTGGCGTTCACCTGAGGTGGTAAATTATGTGACTTTTTTATAGAGCACGTCGTTATGGACGCGGCGATACCTAATATGTCAGGTTTTTTTTTTTAGTTTTTTTTTTACTTTTATGGTGTGGGGGCTTTTTTTTTTTAGTTTTCTTGAAACTTTAATTTTTTTTATTATAAAAAACCAAATTACTTACCGGTAATCCCCTTTTCATTAATCCTCCATGATGGCATACCATGAAGATGACCCGCTTCCAACCAGGTAGGGACAGGAAAAATTTATTTTACCCTCCTCTGGCTCCTCCTTAGTGTGTTTCTGGACCGACAGCCTAGAGAGTCTCTTCCTCATATATGTATATAATTTTGTTTTTATTTTTTGATTTTCATTCACACCGACACGCACCTCGACCTATCTATAATCCCATACTTATATAAATATATATATATATATTTATTTATTTTTTATTTTTATTTTTTGGAGGGGAAACCTATGCCGTCATGGAGGATTCATGAAAAGGGAATTACCGGTAAGTAATTTAGTTTTACCTTTTCATCCTCCATAATGGCATACCATTATGTTTACGGAGGGAATATGGCCTGTAGCACCTTTCTACCAAAGGCGAGCTCCTGACTATCCCTAGTATCCACTCTATAGTGTTTAATGAATGTATGAGGGCTTGACCACATTGCTGCCCTACAGATTTGTTCTAATGAAGTGCTTGCTCTCTCACCCCAGGATGCTGAAACAGATCTTGTAGAGTGGGCTGTAAAAGATTTTGGAGGAGATTTTCCTAAGGACTTAAAGGATTCTGAGATGGCCATTTTTATCCATCTAGACAATGAGTTCTTTGTAGCTTTATGCCCCTTATGTGCTCCACTGAACTGAACGAATAAGTAGTCCGTTTTTCTGAACACTTTTGTGATTTCTAGAAAACAGCCCTACACACGTCTATCCTGTGGAACTTCTCTTCGCCTTCTGTTTTTGGATTTGAACAAAATGATGGGACAATAATTTCCTCTTGTCTGTGGAAATTTGATACAACTTTAGGAAGAAATGAATTATCTATTAACAATCCTGTCTGAAAACACAATACAGAAGGGTTCCACTACTTTTAGAGCTTGAATTACTCTTACTCTATGCACTGAGGTAATTGCCACCAAAAATAAGGTCTTCAGTGACAAATACCTCACAGAGGCTTCTGACAAGGGTTCAAAGGGAGCATTTATCAATCCTGATAGCACTAAATTGAGGTCCCAGGGGGAAACAAAAAATTCTGAGAAGACCCTAACTACAGAAACTCCTCCAAACTTGAGAGTACATTTTGGAAGTCACTTCTTTCCTGCTGGCTGTCATGGTGTCAATAATGGCCTCCGATAAACTCCTAGACCTCAATATCACCCTTTCAGGTTCCATGCTGCCAGATGTAACCTTTCTACTTTGGGATGACAGATAGGACCATGCGACAAGAAATCTTGTTTCCAGGGAAGAATCCATGGCCTCTGAACTGACAGGTTCTTCAGCAAGGGGATAACATGGGCCCTGTCTAGCCGGATCTTTTTTAGTACCCTGGGAACTAGTTGAAGAGGGGGGAAGGCGTATGCCAGTTGAAAATCCCACTTCTGTGACAATGCGTCCACACCTATGTTCCCGTCGAAGGAGTTCAGGGAAAAAAACTTTTCTAATTTAGTGTTTGCTGCTGAGGCAAATAGATTCACTTGTGGGGTCCCCCATAATTCTGTGATCTGAAGAAAAAACTGTTTTTCTAGGTTCCATTCTGTTGATCTTAGTGAAGTTCTGCTTAAGAAGTCCGCCTTTGTGTTTAGGGATCCTTTTAAGTGTATAGCTGACAGGGATCTTAAGTGAACTTCCGCCCAAGAAAAAAAGGTTTCTGTTAACAGGCTCAGAGCTAAGCTTCTTGTTCCTCCTTGACGAGTTAGGTAGTCAACTACTGTTGTGTTATCCGTCCTTACCTGAATGTCCTTACCTTTTATGTAATGAGACCATGCCCTTATCGCTTCCCAGACAGCCGCCAACTCTCTCTGATTTGAAGAGAGGGGTCTCTGTCGGACCATTGTTCTTGGAAAGAGAGATAAGAGCAGTGCGCTCCCCACCCCCAAAGGCTTGCATCTGTCGTAATAACTAGCAGATGTTCGGGATTCCAGGGAACCCCTCTCATCAGATGTTCTGGATTTTTCCACCACTGCAGAGACTGATTTACTAGTAAGGGAATTTGAACTACCCCCTCTAACAGTTCCTGACTTCTATTCCAATTCCAACACTCTAATATCCACTGTTGTAGAATCCGAGTGTGGAACTGTGCCCATTTTACTGCCGGGATGCACAAAGTCAGAGAACCCAGTAGCTTCATAGCCTCTCTGATTGTGCATACAGATTGATTTTGAAATCTCGAGACCTTTTCACTTATCCCCATCACCTTCAGAGTTGGAAGAAATGTTTCTTGAAGAGTAGAATCTAGACGGACCCCTAAAAACTTTAAATTCTGAGATGGGCAAGGATTTGATTTTTTCCAGTTTATTATCCAACCTGTCTGATAAAGGGTCTGACAAGTTATGAACAAATTGTTTTCTAGTGTTTGTTTTGGGTGGGTGTCCCTCTAACTAGGCTAGCAGCACCTGTTCCTATATTTCGTTTGGAGTGAGCCACCATCTTTGATTTTTAGTGTTTGTTTTGAGCCTCCTACAATTAACAGATCGTCCAAGTAGGGAATGATTAGGATGTTCCGCCTTCTTAAGTGAGCCACCACCTCTAGCATTACTTTGGTGATGTCACGGCGGGGCATGGGGGAAACCCCCCACCGTGCCTCGGCGTTCGCTGCAACGCAGGGAACAGAGAGCAGGTCACCACCTAGTGCAACCCTGAACTCTCCCTAGACTCCTAACGCATGAGCTGCCTCAGAAGGTAAGGGGGCTCATGCTCACCAACCTAGGACCCTGCTATCCCTGTTCCCTGCTTTCCTGCGTTGCAGCGAATGCCGAGGCACGGTAGGGGGTTTCCCTCATGCCCCGCCGTGACATAATAATAAATAATGGCTCCGCAGTCGCGGTGCCTTCGAAAGAGGGTGCAGCATGTATTGCCTGCTGTTTTCGGCATACATGCGCGTTCTCCAGAGGGAGAGCGTTTAAGGGGCTCACCGTTAACGGCGCGGTTGGTGGCTTTTTCCCCGCCACCTTGTTAACCGTTGTCTGTGTTGGTATCCCCTGGTTCCGTTCTCAGTAGTTCCTTGCTCTTGGGCTGGTTGCTGGCAGCATTCTTTTGGTGTACTGGCTGTGTGCTGGTTGGGAATGCTTGCTCATAGCCGCCCAGAGTGTGAACTGTGTCTGAGATGGACCCTGTGTTCAGTATTGTTTCTCCTTACTGCTTGTTGGCTGGTGGCCAGGGACCTTGTTGTTGGTCCTGGCATGCTGGCGGCAGTTTTGGAGGGATGTGCTGACACAGAATCTGCACTTTTTTTTTTATTCACCGTTATTTTTTGGGGAGGGCTTTGAGGGGAGGGAGTGTCACGGCTGTGTCATGGTCTGTTATTGTGGACCATGACACTTTTGCCGTGCATGCTTTGTTGCCGGTGGCAACATGTTGTTTTGCATGTTTTGACACTTCCCCTTTAAGTTGTGTGTCCCTTCCCATTCTGGTGTGCATGGGGTTAAGGTGTGTTTGGTAGGTGTGGTGGGTGTGACCTCAGGCCTCCTATATGTTGGTGTGGTGAAGCCTGAGTGTCAGTTTGGCTTGTTTGTCAGCTTGGTGTGGAGCGCTGCTCCTGGGCTGAATGATTAGGTCTGTGTGAGCCACCCTTATTTATTATTTTGTGTACCTTGCTCTGTCTGTTGTCCCCTCCGGTGTGTTTCTGTTTACCCTTCCCCACCTGTGGTGTATGTTGTATGGTGTGGGTTAAGCGAAGGCAAGACTGTGGGTTTCCCAGCCTGGAGCCTCCGTCCATCTTGGCTGCGGCAGGTAAGTGTTCATAGCATTGTTATGTTGCTGTTACTTACCTGCCGTACTGTTTAGCCCATGGTCTTGCTTCCTGTTTGCTACTGGGCCTCTGGAGACATCATTCATCCGTGGTGTAGGATGAATGGGTGGTCTCTGCCCTATCATCAGGCCTAGGGCGTAACAGGGATAGCAGGGTCCTAGGTTGGTGAGCATGAGCCCCCTTACCTTCTGAGGAGTCTAGGGAGAGTTCAGGGTTGCACTAGGCGGTGACCTGCTCCCTGCTTTCCAGCGAACGCCGAGGCACGGTGGGGGGTTTCCCCCACACCCCGCCGTGACAGGTGAACACCCTCGGGGCTGAGGTGATTCCAAAGGGAAGTACTTGGAACTGGAAATTATGTAGTCCCCAAAAAAAAACTGCTATGTGGAGAAATTTCTGAGCTTTCTTGCATACAGGAATATGATAATATGCATCTTTTAGATCTATAGATGCCAAAAATACTTCAATTACTCTTACCGGTAATATATTTTCCATGAGCCCATGACAGCACCTGTGAGAGATCCTCCCCCTTCCGGACAGGAAACAGGAACTTCCCAGATCTTTAAATTGGACCCCTGCCTTCCACCACTCAGTATTTGACAAGATTCCTGGGACCAGCAATACACCTATATACAGTGAAACTAAGAACATAAGCAAAAGTAACACAAAACTGTGCCAAATCAATTCCCGGGCATATCCCTTCTTTGACATAAAAAATTACTATATGTAGATATAGATTTAGGGAGGGAATTATGTAGGTGCTGTCATGGGCTCATGGAAAACATATTATCGGTAAGAGTAATTAAAGTATTTCCATTACGCCCCATGACAGATTAGATTAGATGACTATTAGGGAGGGACTACAGCCTGCAGCACCTTTCTCCCAAAAGACATGTCCTGCATAGATGAAAGGTCCAATCTGTAGTGCTTGTAAAACGTGGAGGGAGAACTCCTAGTTGCTGCCCTACAAATTAGTTCAATGGTAGCGCGCCCCTTTTTTGCCCAGGAAGAGGCTACAGCCCTAGTGAAATGAGCTGAAAAATCCAAAGGCACCTGACAACCTGACTGTGAATATGCCAGACCTATCGCGCTCTTAATCCATCTGGCTAAGGTACGGCTTGTGACTTTCAAGCCTCTGTTCTGACCCTGAAACTGAACAAAGAGGTGTGGGGTTTTCCTAAAGTCCTTCGTAGACTCTAGACATGAGAAGGTGTGTCTGCGCATATTTAGAGTATGAAAGTCTCTTCACCCTCATTCTTCGGGTTTTGACAAAAGGAGGGGAGAACTATTTCCTGAGACCTATGGAATACAGAAACTACTTTGGGTAGGAATGCAGGATCCGGTTTGAACACAATTCTGTCCTCTAGAATTTGGGTATATGGTGGGGAGGATGACAAAGCGGATAGTTCTCCTACTCGTCTGGCAGATGTAATGGCGACTAAAAATACCATTTTATAGGATAGTATCTTTAAGGGGATGTCTCCAAGGGGCTCAAATGGGGCCTTGGTTATAGCGGATAGCACCAAGTTAAGATTTAACTGTAGGACATAGCCTAGAGGAACCCTTAATAAACCTTTTGACCTAGGGATGAGTAGCTAATCTACAGTGAAAGAGAGCACTCAGTTTTTTGTTAAAGCCTTCCTGCAAGAAACTCAGAATTAGGCTACATGCACACAACCGTATGTGTTTTGCGGTCTGCAAAAATGCAGTTCCGTATGGCATCCGTTTTTTGGGGATCTATTGTAATAATGCCTATCCTTGTCCGCAAACTAGAAAAAAATAGGACATGCACTAATTTTTTTGCGGAGCAACGGAACGGACATACTGATGCGGACAGCACACGGTGTGCTATCCGCATTTTTTGCGGACCCATTGAAATGAATGGGTCCACATCCTATCCGCAAAAAAAAGGGAACGGACACGGAAACAAAATACGGTCGTGTGCATGAGGCCTTAAAGGGATGTTGGACGAGCTCAAGTCTAGGCCTGGTCCAGCAAACTGAAGGAAGGTCTTCCATACTCTCAGATAGATTTTGGAGGTGATCTTTTTCCTACTAGCTAGAAGAGTCCCAATCACTTGTTCTGATAAACCTCTGGTCCTGAAGAATCGCCTCTCAAAATCCAGGCTTTCAGGTGCAGGTTCTTCACCTCCGGATGATGTAGAGGGCCCTGATATAGTAGGTCCTGCCTTTCTGGAAGTATCCAGGGATCCGCTATTGATAGTCTCCTTAACCAGGCAAACCAGACTCTTCTCAGCCAGAATGGTGCTATTAGGATCACCGTTGCCTGCTCCCTCCTGATCTTCTGAATCACTCTGGGCAGTAGGCTGATGGGAGGAAACGTATAGACTAGGTCCTTCCCCCATGGTTGTGAGAGCGCATCTGTGCCTATAGACTGATCTTCCCTGCTCAGAGAAGCATTTTTTGTTCTCTATCAGGGGCGAATAGATCTATTGTGAGAGATCCCCATAGGGCTTCTATTTGGTGAAATACCTCTTGGTTCAGACACCAATTCGCCTGGCTGAATCTGTGCCTGCTGAGAAAGTGCGCCTGGTGATTCTCTGATCCTTTCAAATGGGCCGCTGAGAGAGAGCTTTCCCCTGTATTAGCAAAAAGATCCTGGATGCTAGCTGCATTAGCTGAGGAGATCTTGTCCCCCCTTGTTTGTTGATATATGCTACTACTGAAGCGTTGTCGGATAGGATCCTGACATGTTTTTGAGGCAAAGATGGGAGACTTTCCTTTAATGCGCACAGATCTGCCCTTAACTCCCTGGCATTTTGGGATTGAGCACTTTGGGTTCTTGACCAAGGGCCTTGGAAAAAACGCAAAACTGAATGGACCACCCACCCCCAAGGGCTTGCGTCTGTGGTAATTATTAAGGGATCCTGCTTCAACCATTCTACTCCCTGACTCAGGTTGGGAGTTTTTAGCCACCAAGTTAGGGACCGGGTCACTGACCCCGGGATCACAATTGGACAAAATGTGCAATTGAAGGATTCTGGACCTGAATTGGGCCCACCTCACAGCAGGAATGCAAGCCGTCATCAGACCCAGAATAGACATTGCTTTTCTTAGGGACACTTCCTTGGTTCTGCTGAAAGTCCTGATTTTCTGCTGAATAGCTTTCCTTTTCTCTACTGGAAGATAAGATTTCTGCATCTGGGAATCTAGCAAGACGCCTAGGAAAATACATCTGGAGGTTGGAATCAGGGACGATTTGTCCCAATTTTTTAACCAGCCGAGACTTATCAGGGTCCCCAGGACCTCCTGTATTTGAGATATTAACACATCTGGGGACTGCCCGACCAAGAGAAGGGCGTCCAGGTATGATATTATAATGATGTCTGATCTTCTTATCTCTGCCATTAGTTTCGTGAAGAACCTCGGCGCCTGCGATATCCCGAAGGGAAGTGCTCTGAACTGCAGATGGACAATCGATTCCCCCATCTTTACTGCCACCCTGAGGTATTTCTGAGATGACTGATGAATGGGTACATGATAGTAGGCATCTTTTATGTCTATTGAGGCCATCACACAGTTGGGGAAAAGATGAAGGACTGTGGGGGAGATTGACTCCATTCTGAATTTTAGATATTGGTTGAGGTTCTTCAGATTTACTAATAGTCGGAATGTACAGTTGGGTTTGGGAACCAAAAATAGAGTCGAATAGAAGACCTCTCCTTGTTCGTTTTCCGGGACTGGTACAAGGACTGCTTTGGCCAGGAGGTTGTTTATTTCTTCCATAAGTGCCACCTGTTTTGGAGAATGTTGGTTTATGGATGTGATTTTTTTATCTCCTGGGTGGTAGCTTTTTGAAGTCTAGGCGGTAGCCTTCCTCTATAATACTCCTTACCCAGGCGCTTGCGGTAATATTTCGCCAGGCAAGAGAAAACGAAGAAAGACGACCGCCTACCTGGGGCCTGGCGTCATTGCTGAGAGGAACTCGAAGTCTGAGGTCTGGATTTAAACAGCATGCTTTTTGATTTATCCGATCTCCATTACCTTCTTTTCTTTTGATCCCCAAAACCCCTTTTTCTCTCGCTATTCCGAAATGGCTTCCCCTGTTTAGGAAAGGACGGCGTTGAAAATCCTTTTTTCTTATCTGATGCCTTTTTTTAAATGTCGTCCAGAGCTGACCCAAACAAAAAATTTCGTTGACAAGGAAGGGCACATAGCTTAGACTTTTATGCCACATCGCCCTTTCATCCCTTCAACCATAGGGATCTTCTGTCTGAATTAGAGAGGCCGCTCTAGCAGATAGTCTCAATGCATCAGCAGAGGCATCAGAAATAAAAAGTCTACTGCTCTGGACATGGTTGGGATAGCTTCCAGAAGCTTTTCCCTAGGAGTCTTGTTCTCTATATGAGACTCTAGTTCCTCCAACCAGACTTTTAATGACCTTGCCACTAAAGTAGTTCCTATATTTGGTTTGAAGGCTGACGTGGACGCCTCCCAATTTTTTCTTAAGTAGGCGTCTGCCCTTTTGTCCATTGGATCCTTAAGGGATCCTAAATCCTCAAACGGAAGAGCTGACTTTTTATTTATTTTTGCTACAGGGGCGTCTACCCTGGGTACCTCCTGCCAAGCTGATACTTCTTCATCATCAAAGGGGTACTTCCTCTTAACTGCTCTAGGGATAAATAATTTTTTGTTGGGCTTTTCCCATTCATGCTTAATCAGGTCTTTGATAAAATCCTGAATGGGCAACACCCTGGACTTTTTTGGCTTCAGGCTTTCAAACATGAGTTCTGGCCTAGACCTGGACTCCTTTTCCTCCTCCAGCTCCATCGTGGATCTAACCGCTTTCGATAGTAGATCCGTATCCTCCACTCTGAATAACGGTTTCCCTGTCAAATCTTCAGAGGAGGAATCTGAGCTTGCAATGGCGCCCTCCTCCTCAGACTCAGAATCCGTAGTATCTTCCACTATTGTCTGAGCCTTCTTATGTCTGGATGAGCTAGGCAGAGATTTTTTAAGATGTTCCACAGAAGAACGAACTTCCTTTTTAACTAACTCTTGGATGTTTTGCAATAAAGATGGCGGCTCTTCTGCTACTATATCCAGACAAGGTTGGCAACATGTCTTAGGGTAGGAGAGGCTCTATTTTCACTTGCAAATTCCACATTCTTTAGCTCTTGTTTTGTGGGTAGCTTTTCTTGGGGCTTCTTTAACCTGCAATTAATAGCCCCAATCAGTCTAACTCTGACTACAACAATAAACTCCCCAAAAGGAGATGGTGGGAGTTAACCCCTCTTACCCCCAGGAGTACCATGCTGGATTCAGAATGCAGCTCCTGTCTGTGCACAGTTGAACTTCCCCTTCTTCCTGCATGATGCTGCTTCAAGGGGGCAATGGAGGGAAGATCTGGCCGTCCGGTCAAGAACCTGGCTTGCCACTGCTCCCTCCATGCTGGCTGGCCAGTGTTCCCTTTTTCAAATGGGCCGCGCAACACGCGCCATGTTTAGGCTCCTTGCTTCTGGCCGGTGGAACGCACGTGTCACTTCCTGTGCGACGCGCACGTCCAGACTCGGCCTGCCGGAATGAGAGGAGAAGATACTCCTCACGCCGAACTTCGCCAGCCTGGCAAGGGGTGATGAGGCAGCCCCAGGCATCCCCCCATGGCGCTGAAGAAGGGAAACTGCCGGGCTTCTCAGCGGCTCCTAGTGGAGACTTACGCCGACAGGTACCTCCATTAGGTTTCAGTCCTTTAAACCTAGAGGTCCTGCAGCCCCAAAAACAGACATGAGAAGAACTCCTCCTGTCTCTGGACAGGAAACAGGAAAGAACTGAGTGGTGGAAGGCAGTGGTCCAATTTAAAGATCTGGGAAGTTCCTGTTTCCTGTCCGGAAGGGGGAGGATCTCTCACAGGTGCTGTCATGGGGCGTAATGGGAAATCTCCTTCTTTTAACAGATTTCTTGTGGATCTTATGGTCTCCCTTTTGAATGTGTCGTATTTTATTAACCTGTTCAGGCTTTTTAGGTTTATTATTAGTCGGCACGCTCCATCAGTTTGTTTTACCAGAAAGACTGTTGAATAATAGCCCTTTTTATGTTGTGAGAAAGGAACCTGGATAATAGCTTTCCGAGCCAAGAGATTCCGAATCCCTTCTTACAAGAAAAATCGGAAGAAGGCTGATCTTTGAATTGGAGTTACCTTGAAGACATTTAAGGGAGGAGGAAGACTAAAAGTAATATCGTAACCTTTTGCGATAATGTTTAGTACCCAAGGATTTACAGTGATCTCTTCCCATTCTTTTACGAAAAACTTTAATCTTCCTCCCACCTGAAACCTGGCATTATTGTTTGGAAAATTCAGTATTTTTGGGGGGAAATAAGAAGCCTCTGTTTCCACTCCAGATCTTTTTGCCTGAAAGGTACCCCCTTTTTTAACTCTTCGAAAGAGAATTCTTTTTATTTGTATCCTTAGGAAAGGACTTTTTAGCTTCCGAAGCCTTTTCTAAAATACTTTCTAAATCCTGGCTAAACATCAAGTTTCCATGAAAAGGTAAAATACATAATTTCATCTTGGAACTGATATCACCTGTCCAAGATTTCAACCAAAGAGCTCTTCTAGCCACTACTGCTAGTCCAGTGGCTTTTGCTGCCATTCTGACTGACTGTGGATTTCTTGTCGGATTCTATGGCAAAGGGAAGGAGTATTTAAGGCCCCTTTCACACGGGCGAGATTTCCGCGCGGCTGCAATGCGTGAGGTGAACGCATTGCACCCGCACTGAATCCGGACCCATTCATTTCTATGGGGCTGTGCACATGAGCGGTGATTTTCACGCATCACTTATGCATTGCGTGAAAATCGCAGCATGTTCTATATTGTGCATAGAAGTGAATGGGGCTACGTGAAAATCGCAAGCATCCGCAAGCAAGTGCGGATGCGGTGCGATTTTCACGCACGGTTGCTAGGAGACGATCGGGATGGAGACCCGATCATTATTATTTTCCCTTATAACATGGTTATAAGGGAAAATAATAGCATTCTGAATACAGAATGCATAGTACAATAGCGCTGGAGGGGTTAAAAAAATAAATTAATTAAATTAAACTCACCTTAATCCACTTGATCGCGCAGCCGGCTTCTCTTCTGTCTTCTTTTTTGCTGTGTGCAGGAAAAGGACCTGTGGTGACGTCACTCCGGTCATCACATGGTCCGTCACATGATCTTTTACCATGGTGATGGATCATGTGATGGACCGTGTGATGATCGGAGTGACGTCATCAAAGGTCCTTTTCCTGCACACAGCAAAAAAGAAGACAGAAGAGAAGCTGGGCTGCGGGATCAAGTGGATTAAGGTGAGTTTAATTTTATTTATTTTTAACCCCTCCAGGGCTATTGTACTATGCATTCTGTACTCAGAATGCTATTATTTTCCCTTATAACCATGATATAAGGGAAAATAATACAATCTACCCAGCACCTAACCCAAACCCGAACGTCTGTGAAGAAGTTCCGGTTTGGGTACTAAACATGCCGATTTTTCTCACGCAAGTGCAAAACGCATTACAAAAATCGTGCATTTTCCCGCAACGCACCCGCACCTTTTCCCGCAACGCCCGTGTGAAAGAGGCCTAAGTGTGTCATAAGGAGCTCCTTCTTTTAGGAGAGCTTCTAACTGCAATAACCACCTTTTCAAGGGTCTAGATACGGACGTGGCGGCAAGATTAGGTTTGAATAGAGCAGCGCTAGCCTCCCGGGTCTTTTTTAAAGTCTGATCTGCTTTCTTATCCATGGGGTCTTTTAGGGTCCCCATGTCTTCAAATGGAAGTGCATTTGCCCCTTTGATCAATTTTGACAGAGACACATCAACTTTAGGGCAGGATGTTAACAAAGCCTCATCCTCTTCACTAAAGAGGAGGCGACATCCCGAAGTTTTCAGGATAAATAATTTTCTCAATAGTAGGGCCCTGTGAGGTCTCCATCTGACCAGTGCCCAGCTCAGACAGGTTTGTCTACCTCTGATCCCCTTTAAATACTCTTACCTGTAGACCTCAGATCAGCGAGTGACCTCCGCCATGATTTTGCGTGCCAATTGTGGCTCCGCCCCCTCAGCGTGCGTTCAACAAACTGGAAGTACCCCTGGAACGCAAGTGAACCGCATCCGACTTCCGGTGGCGTCATCACGAGTGCCGAAAGGACTCCCTCAGTGTCCGGTCTTCCACACCCAACGCGCTGAGCGGGAGGTAAGGAACAGGGATCTTGAAGGGCTCACCAGCACCTCAATACCCAACTAGGGCACGGGTGCTGCCTGCTTCCCTCATGTGTATAAGGCATTTTCTTCTATCCACCGCCTCTGCCTGCCTTAGAACAGAAGCTGGCTCATAGCAGGTGCCATGAGGATAATCCATCTCCCACCATGAGGGACAGGAAGACACTGAGGAGGAGCCATAGGAGGGTCAAATTTATTGTTCCTGTCCCTACCTGGTTGGAGGCAGGTCATCTCTCATGGTATGCCGTCATGGAAGATGAAAGGGGGGGGGGGGGGACTTTTTTTCTTCACTTTTTTACTTTTTATATTTTTACTTCACCTTTTCAGGGTTTGATCCCTCTTTCAATTCGGTACAATACATTGTGTATAGTGTGTAAGACGCTGACGATCCCTCAGGCTGGATCTCCTGGGCTTCCGTAGCTGGCAGGCCTCGATGCATGGCAACCGATGGAGTCAGAGGGAGCCCTCTCCCTCTGTAAACCCCACACATGCCGCGGTCAGAGCTGACAGCGGCACGTGAAAGGGTTAATCCGGCAGCTTCACCGCATACAGCTATCAGTAACAGCCGGGCCGTGCTGCAGATCGGGCGGTGCAGCTCTCAATCACGTCACATACATGCACATGAGGATGCGGCAAGAATCCGCATTCCCTCGCGTACATATACGTGACAATGCCTGAAGGGGTTAAAGAAAGGAATCGGGACTCATTCCTCACGTGAATTGGGGACACCTGCCCCGGAACAACCAAGTAACTTTCTTAGAGGTAATGCAGATCCCTAAAAGCGAGGTATGTCGGCTCGTCAGACAAAATGCTATAGAATGGAGTGAACAAGTGACAGCACAATCAGGGGAAATGCAGTTGACCCCCATCCTATGAACTGCATAGGTCCATCGGCTACAGCAGGACGTGTTGGCGCAATTACTCAACCTCCTGCATGCGGTAATGCTGATGCAGTTACTGCATTCATTATCACCACCAATACCCCATCTGTGGAAGGGATAAAGCAGTTGACAAAGGCATAGGCCATGGGGAGGTTCTGCCAGCTACAGCATCCAGAAGAGAGGAGCCTTGTCAGCCATAGCCTCCTGTGCTATCACAAGTTCTCAGCCTGTGGAAGGGAGTAATGTGGAGCCCCAGTGGCATCAGAAATCAGTGGCGTCACGGCTGTAGGGAAGGATAGACCTAGACAGTGAGCCCTAACCTAGAACCCAGCCCGCTTTCCCCATCTACATGCAGTACAAGCCCTAGGTAGCAGAACCGCAACTGGTCGACAGTCCCTATGCTACTAAGGTGCAGAGACAGACAAACGAGACATAGACAGAGTCGTACATAAATGGGTCAGAACCAGGAGGACAACGCAGTACAAAAACGAGAGACAGAGAGCGGTCAAAGACGAGCAGAGGTCAAAAACATGAGCAATCCAAACCAGCCCAGGGACCGAGCTAGTGAGCCCAAACAAGACTATCACAGGCACTGGTGTACGGCCAGGAAGAGGCTTACACAGAACGCAGAGTCCCAGAATCAGAACCTGATCAGGGGTCAAAAACATGAGCAATCCAAACCAGCCCAGGGACCGAGCTAGTGAGCCCAAACAAGACTATCACAGGCACTGGTGTACGGCAAGGAAGGGGCTTAAACAGAACGCAGAGTCCCAGAATCAGAACCTGATCAGGGGTCAAAAACATGAGCAATCCAAACCAGCCCAGGGACCGAGCAAGTGAGCCCAAACAAGACTATCACTGGCACTGGTGTACGGCCAGGAAGAGGCTTACACAGAACACCGAGTCCCAGAATCAGAACCTGATCAGGGGTCAAAAACATGAGCAATCCAAACCAGCCCAGGGACCTAGCTAGTGAGCCCAAACAAGACTATCACAGGCACTGGTGTACGGCAAGGAAGAGGCTTACACAGAACGCCGAGTCCCAGAATCAGAACCTGATCAGGGGTCAAAAACATGAGCAATCCAAACCAGCCCAGGGACCGAGCTAGTGAGCCCAAACAAGACGATCACAGGCACTGGTGTACGGCCAGGAAGAGGCTTACACAGAACGCAGAGTCCCAGAATCAGAACCTGATCAGGGGTCAAAAACATGAGCAATCCAAACCAGCCCAGGGACCGAGCTAGTGAGCCCAAACAAGACGATCACAGGCACTGGTGTACGGCCAGGAAGAGGCTTACACAGAACGCAGAGTCCCAGAATCAGAACCTGATCAGGGGTCAAAAACATGAGCAATCCAAACCAGCCCAGGGACCGAGCTAGTGAGCCCAAACAAGACGATCACAGGCACTGGTGTACAGCAAGGAAGGGGCTTAAACAGAACGCAGAGTCCCAGAATCAGAACCTGATCAGAGGTCAAAAACATGAGCAATCCAAACCAGCCCAGGGACCGAGCTAGTGAGCCCAAACAAGACTATCACAGGCACTGGTGTACGGCAAGGAAGAGGCTTACACAGAACGCAGAGTCCCAGAATCAGAACCTGATCAGGGGTCAAAAACATGAGCAATCCAAACCAGCCCAGGGACCGAGCTAGTGAGCCCAAACAAGACTATCACAGGCACTGGTGTACGGCAAGGAAGAGGCTTACACAGAACGCCGAGTCCCAGAATCAGAACCTGATCAGGGGTCAAAAACATGAGCAATCCAAACCAGCCCAGGGACCGAGCTAGTGAGCCCAAACAAGACGATCACTGGCACTGGTGTACAGCAAGGAAGAGGCTTACACAGAACGCAGAGTCCCAGAATCAGAACCTGATCAGGGGTCAAAAACATGAGCAATCCAAACCAGCCCAGGGACCGAGCTAGTGAGCCCAAACAAGACGATCACAGGCACTGGTGTACGGCCAGGAAGAGGCTTACACAGAACGCCGAGTCCCAGAATCAGAACCTGATCAGGGGTCAAAAACATGAGCAATCCAAACCAGCCCAGGGACCGAGCTAGTGAGCCCAAACAAGACTATCACAGGCACTGGTGTACGGCCAGGAAGAGGCTTACACAGAACGCAGAGTCCCAGAATCAGAACCTGATCAGGGGTCAAAAACATGAGCAATCCAAACCAGCCCAGGGACCGAGCTAGTGAGCCCAAACAAGACGATCACAGGCACTGGTGTACAGCAAGGAAGAGGCTTACACAGAACGCCGAGTCCCAGAATCAGAACCTGATCAGGGGTCAAAAACATGAGCAATCCAAACCAGCCCAGGGACCGAGCTAGTGAGCCCAAACAAGACTATCACAGGCACTGGTGTACAGCAAGGAAGGGGCTTAAACAGAACGCAGAGTCCCAGAATCAGAACCTGATCAGGGGTCAAAAACATGAGCAATCCAAACCAGCCCAGGGACCGAGCTAGTGAGCCCAAACAAGACGATCACTGGCACTGGTGTACGGCCAGGAAGAGGCTTACACAGAACGCCGAGTCCCAGAATCAGAACCTGATCAGGGGTCAAAAACATGAGCAATCCAAACCAGCCCAGGGACCGAGCTAGTGAGCCCAAACAAGACTATCACAGGCACTGGTGTACAGCAAGGAAGGGGCTTACACAGAACGCAGAGTCCCAGAATCAGAACCTGATCAGGGGTCAAAAACATGAGCAATCCAAACCAGCCCAGGGACCGAGCTAGTGAGCCCAAACAAGACGATCACTGGCACTGGTGTACGGCCAGGAAGAGGCTTACACAGAACGCAGAGTCCCAGAATCAGAACCTGATCAGAGGTCAAAAACATGAGCAATCCAAACCAGCCCAGGGACCGAGCTAGTGAGCCCAAACAAGACGATCACTGGCACTGGTGTACAGCAAGGAAGAGGCTTACACAGAACGCAGAGTCCCAGAATCAGAACCTGATCAGGGGTCAGAAACCTCCGGCACTCCAGCTGTTGGGAAACTACAACTCCCAGCATGTTCTCATAGCATATAAGAGGAGAGAACTACAACTCCCAGCACATCCAACCTATTATAGAATATTAGCAGGGAACTACAACTCCCAGCATTTCCTTCGCTCTGTTGATAGATAAAAAAATAAATGTATTCATCATCACAGGTTCTTCACCTCTTGACTTCACATCTCAGCTCCGCCCCCTGCACTGATCACATGATGTTGACAGGATCACAGGTCCTTCATCACATTTTATACTTTCCACTGCTGAGCCCCACCCCCTGCACTGATCACATGACAGTGACATCACCACAGGTCCTTCCCCAAATCTTTATCTTTACTGCTCAGCCCCGCCCTCTGCACTAATCACATGATGGTGACATCACACCAGGTCCTTCACCACCTCTTCTCCTGAGCCCCGCCCCCTGCATTGATCACATAACTGCGACGTCACCCCAGGTCCTGGTCGGTAGTCACTGCTGAGCCCCGCCCCGCCCCATGATCACATGACTGTGACGTGCCCCCAGGTCCTTCAGCTCTGGCAGTGCAGCAGATACTGGGCAGGTCCTGGTCGGTAGTCACTGCTGAGCCCCGCCCCGCCCCCTGCACTGATCACATGACAGTGACGTCACCCCAGGTCCTTCACCACCTCCTCTCCACTGCTGAGCCCCACCCCCTGCACTGATCACATGACAGTGACGTCACCGCAGGTCCTTCAGCTCTGGCAGTGCAGCAGATACTCGGCAGGTCCTAGTCGGTAGTCAGGGCTCTTGTTCTCTCTGGTATCAGCCATTCCTCCAGCCTGCAGGTAAGATGAGCTGTGAGGAGACAGTGTGGTGGAGAGCTCAGACATGTCACCCCTGGAGATTCTCCTCCATTACACACAAGGAATCCTTCTCCGCTCCTCAGCTTAGTATGATGGGGGAGGAGTAGTGGGGATAGTGGGGGTTGTCATCATTCGCTGGCCCCTGACTGTCCTGGTGAGGGGCCCCTGCCCCCAGGAGAAGAATGAATGGAGCGGGGCCCGGCCTGAGCTCAGCTCTCTCCAGTCTCTTCTCTAGGAGTTCTGGACACAGCTGAGCACAGCCCAGAGGTGGGACCTGCATCTACCAGACATTTATCTCCTGTGGAGCCACCAGAGATCTCCATGTTGGGGCCCCTGGAATCCATGTGGTGGGGGCTCTGAGAAGCGGGGCCCCTCCAGGCTCAGGAAGTGCGGTTCTGGAGGTGACATCTGGTCTTGTCCCCTGGATGATTTCCTCTCCTCTCCTCATAAAGGCGCCTGCAGTACTAGAAGCCTCCAGCTCCTCCAGTTCTCTCCTCTTCTCCTGAATGAGCCACCAAGGATGGACAGGAAGGAGATCAGCAGAAGAATATTAGACCTCACCTTGGAGATCATCTCCCTGCTGAGCGGAGAGGTAAACTTTTCTAGATTTCTCTCCTCTGTATTGTATTCTGTAATAAGTCAGACATCGGGAAGAAGAATCCATCATAGGAAGTGATAGGAAGAGTCCAGGGTCCTGGAGAACGGCCTCCAGACCTTCCAAGTGATGGAGAACCTGAAGATCAGCCCCCAGTATGGTGAGTGATGTGTCATGTGACCAGTGACCAATAGTCATCTTGTAGGAGCCATGAGAAGGTAAGTAGGCACGTTGTACCAGGAGGAGAGGGCCGGAGGAGAGCACATGGCCCCTGAAGGGTTTATTCCCTAAGTGTCTCTCTCCATCCACAGGAGTACACAATAGTGAAGAAGACATCGGGGGACTGTGTGACTCCCATCATCCATCTCCAGGAGTCAGGAGGGCGGAGCAGGACCCCTCCCCCCATCACAGAGCCTCCCCCTCACCCCCTGATACATGAGCAGAAGATCCTAGAACTCACCCACAAGATGATGGAGCTGCTGACTGGAGAGGTGACACTGCTGGGAAATTCTCCAGTAACAGCACTGGAGGGGTCTGGGTGATGACGGTGTCATTGTGTTGTCAGGTTCCTATAAGGTGTCAGGACGTCACTGTCTATTTCTCCATGGAGGAGTGGGAGTATATAGAAGGACACAAGGACCTGTACAAGGAGGCCATGATGGAGGAGCACCAGCCTCTTATATCACAGGGTAAGAGCCGTCATGTGCAGTGTATACACGTGTGTGCAGTGACATGTAATGGAGGAGCACCAGCCTCTTATATCACAGGGTAAGAGCCGTCATGTGCAGTGTGTACACGTGTGTGCAGTGACATGTAATGGAGGAGCACCAGCCTCTTATATCACAGGGTAAGAGCCGTCATGTGCAGTGTATACACGTGTGTGCAGTGACATGTAATGGAGGAGCACCAGCCTCTTATATCACAAGGTAAGACCCGTCATGTGCAGTGTATACACGTGTGTGCAGTGACATGTAATGGAGGAGCACCAGCCTCTTATATCACAAGGTAAGAGCCGTCATGTGCAGTGTATACACGTGTGTGCAGTGACATGTAATGGAGGAGCACCAGCCTCTTATATCACAAGGTAAGAGCCGTCATGTGCAGTGTATACACGTGTGTGCAGTGACATGTAATGGAGGAGCACCAGCCTCTTATATCACAGGGTAAGAGCCGTCATGTGCAGTGTATACACGTGTGTGCAGTGACATGTAATGGAGGAGCACCAGCCTCTTATATCACAAGGTAAGAGCCGTCATGTGCAGTGTATACACGTGTGTGCAGTGACATGTAATGGAGGAGCTCCAGCCTCTTATATCACAAGGTAAGAGCCGTCATGTGCAGTGTATACACGTGTGTGCAGTGACATGTAATGGAGGAGCACCAGCCTCTTATATCACAAGGTAAGAGCCGTCATGTGCAGTGTATACACGTGTGTGCAGTGACATGTAATGGAGGAGCACAAGCCTCTTATATCACAGGGTAAGAGCCGTCATGTGCAGTGTGTACACGTGTGTGCAGTGACATGTAATGGAGGAGCACCAGCCTCTTATATCACAGGGTAAGAGCCGTCATGTGCAGTGTATACACGTGTGTGCTGTGACATGTAATGGAGGAGCACCAGCCTCTTATATCACAAGGTAAGACCCGTCATGTGCAGTGTATACACGTGTGTGCAGTGACATGTAATGGAGGAGCACCAGCCTCTTATATCACAAGGTAAGACCCGTCATGTGCAGTGTATACACGTGTGTGCAGTGACATGTAATGGAGGAGCTCCAGCCTCTTATATCACAAGGTAAGAGCCGTCATGTGCAGTGTATACACGTGTGTGCAGTGACATGTAATGGAGGAGCACCAGCCTCTTATATCACAAGGTAAGAGCCGTCATGTGCAGTGTATACAGGTGTGTGTGCAGTGACATGTAATGGAGGAGCACCAGCCTCTTATATCACAAGGTAAGAGCCGTCATGTGCAGTGTATACACGTATGTGCAGTGACATGTAATGGAGGAGCTCCAGCCTCTTATATCACAAGGTAAGACCCGTCATGTGCAGTGTATACACGTGTGTGCAGTGACATGTAATGGAGGAGCTCCAGCCTCTTATATCACAAGGTAAGAGCCGTCATGTGCAGTGTGTACACGTGTGTGCAGTGATATGTAATGGAGGAGCACCAGCCTCTTATATCACAAGGTAAGACCCGTCATGTGCAGTGTATACATGTGTGTGCAGTGACATGTAATGGAGGAGCACCAGCCTCTTATATCACAAGGTAAGAGCCGTCATGTGCAGTGTATACACGTGTGTGCAGTGACATGTAATGGAGGAGCTCCAGCCTCTTATATCACAAGGTAAGAGCCATCATGTGCAGTGTATACACGTGTGTGCAGTGACATGTAATGGAGGAGCACCAGCCTCTTATATCACAAGGTAAGAGCCGTCATGTGCAGTGTATACACGTGTGCGCAGTGACATGTAATGGAGGAGCACCAGCCTCTTATATCACAAGGTAAGACCCGTCATGTGCAGTGTATACACGTGTGTGCAGTGACATGTAATGGAGGAGCACCGGCCTCTTATATCACAAGGTAAGAGCCGTCATGTGCAGTGTGTACACGTGTGTGCAGTGACATGTAATGGAGGAGCACCGGCCTCTTATATCACAAGGTAAGACCCGTCATGTGCAGTGTATACATGTGTGTGCAGTGACATGTAATGGAGGAGCTCCAGCCTCTTATATCACAGGGTAAGAGCCGTCATGTGCAGTGTATACACGTGTGTGCAGTGACATGTAATGGAGGAACACCAGCCTCTTATATCACAGGGTAAGACCCGTCATGTGCAGTGTGTGCAGTGACATGTAATGGAGGAGCACCAGTCTCTTATATCACAGTGTAAGAGCCGTCATGTGCAGTGTATACACGTGTGTGCAGTGACATGTAATGGAGGAGCACCAGCCTCTTATATCACAAGGTAAGAGCCGTCATGTGCAGTGTATACACGTGTGTGCAGTGACATGTAATGGAGGAGCACCAGCCTCTTATATCACAGGGTAAGAGCCGTCATGTGCAGTGTGTACACGTGTGTGCAGTGACATGTAATGGAGGAGCACCAGCCTCTTATATCACTAGGTAAGAGCCGTCATGTGCAGTGTATACACGTGTGTGCAGTGACATGTAATGGAGGAGCACCAGCCTCTTATATCACAAGGTAAGACCCGACATGTGCAGTGTATACACGTGTGTGCAGTGACATGTAATGGAGGAGCACCAGCCTCTTATATCACAGGGTAAGAGCCGTCATGTGCAGTGTATACACGTGTGTGCAGTGACATGTAATGGAGGAGCACCAGCCTCTTATATCACTAGGTAAGAGCCGTCATGTGCAGTGTATACACGTGTGTGCAGTGACATGTAATGGAGGAGCACCAGCCTCTTATATCACAAGGTAAGACCCGACATGTGCAGTGTATACACGTGTGTGCAGTGACATGTAATGGAGAACCACCACAATGTGTTCTCTTCTCACATTACATTAGAGGCTACTTGTGCTTCATATGTGTCCACAGTATGTTGGTAAGTTCTCCACTTATCTCCTGGATAACTCAATAAGGAGACTTCTCTGACATCCCATCTGGATGTCTACCTGCCCAATAGTTAGTTAGTGCTTCCAAGAACCCATGGTGTTGGAATTACATGGCTGGTATCACAGGAGACTTCCAACCTTCTGCCATGTCTGAATTAATTACTATTATTAGGGATGAGTAAAGTCCACGAGGGGTGTAGTCACGTGTTCAGGTTTCCTGATGCAGTTTGGAAGCCAAGACTAGTAGTGAATTCAAAAAGAGAAGTGGTATCTGTCCTTTATGCATCCTCTCCTTTTATGAGCCACTGCTGATTTTAGCTTCAAAAACTGCATCAATAATCGTGTGGCCGCACCCTGACCTCTCCCCACTGTCTGGATCACCTGCACTCAGGGCCAGTGGTTGAAGGTCCCTGCTCAAGCTAATGGATTTTGCTTTCTTCTACCCTATGTGTGTCCCTGGGCGTGGCCTGTTGTTGCCTCTGGACGTGGCCTGCTTTTTCTTCTACCTGTGGGTGTTTCCTGCTGTGTTAACCTCTGATGTGGCCTGCAATAAAACCTGATATCTGTTCTAATGTAGGACCTCTTGTCGTACTCTGTGCCAGCTGTTCTTCCAAAGTCCCTTTCTAGTCGGGTTATCATGTAAATCAGACTAAGAAAGACTTAGGGGGTCATTTATTAAGACCAGTGTTTTAGAAGTCAGTCCTAATAACCCCTATACCTGGAGGTGTATTGCCAGAGTTATGAAGATGTGCCGGCCTCTCCATAACTTCAGCGTATCCACCGACTGTCCAAGTGTAAGCCAGCTTCCGAGCTTCCTTGCTGTCTTACATTTAGACCATTTTCTACACTTAAAGCAGGCGTACAAAATGATGAATGAGACGGGCCTGCAAGGGGGTGGGATTTCTGTGGACGCTGCATTCTCCGGCAAACTCTGGCACTCCAGCTGTTCAGAAACTACAACTCCCAGCATGCTTTATTTAATGCTGTGGGAGTTAGAACAGCCAGGCTTGTTTGCATGCTGTATCTTGTAGTTTCATGGCAGCTGGAGTGCCGCAGGTTGTGTGCAGTGACAGGTTATGGCAGACTTTTTACGGGTTTTTCCGTAGACATATCTGTAGGGAAAAAACATACAAATTTCTTACCTTACAAATACTGCCAAAATAAACACTTGTAAAAATGTATTTCATGGAGTTTTTTAAGTCCTAAAAAGCTGCCAGAAAAGGAAGCCTTAGGTTGGTTTCTGCTCTCTTTTTTTGTGGCTTTTTTTGATACAGTTTTTGAGCCAAATCCAGAAATAGATCCAGCAGAAAGAAAGGGGTTAAGACCTTCCTTCATATCCCATTACTTTTGAATCCACTTATGCTGTTGGCTAAAAAAAAAAGCTGCATGAAAAACTGCTTCTGCCTCTCCTTCCCACTGGATCCAGTTCTGACCTCAAACTGTACAGTCGTGGCCAAAAGTTTTGAAAATTACATAAATATTGGAAATTGGAAAAGTTGCTGCTTAAGTTTTTATAATAGCAATTTGCATATACTCCAGAAGAGTGATCAGATGAATTGCATAGTCCTTCTTTGCCATGAAAATTAACTTAATCCCAAAAAAAACTTTCCACTGCATTTCATTGCTGTCATTAAAGGACCTGCTGAGATCATTTCAGTAATCGTCTTGTTAACTCAGGTGAGAATGTTGATGAGCACAAGGCTGGAGATCATTATGTCAGGCTGATTGGGTTAAAATGGCAGACTTGACATGTTAAAAGGAGGGTGATGCTTGAAATCATTGTTCTTCCATTGTTAACCATGGTGACCTGCAAAGAAACGCGTGCAGCCATCATTGCGTTGCATAAAAATGGCTTCACAGGCAAGGATATTGTGGCTACTAAGATTGCACCTCAATCAACAATTTATAGGATCATCAAGAACTTCAAGGAAAGAGGTTCAATTCTTGTTAAAGAAGGCTTCAGGGCGTCCAAGAAAGTCCAGCAAGCGCCAGGATCGTCTCCTAAAGAGGATTCAGCTGCGGGATCGGAGTGCCACCAGTGCAGAGCTTGCTCAGGAATGGCAGCAGGCAGGTGTGAGCGCATCTGCACGCACAGTGAGGCGAAGACTTTTGGAAGATGGCCTGGTGTCAAGAAGGGCAGCAAAGAAGCCACTTCTCTCCAAAAAAAACATCAGGGAGAGATTGATCTTCTGCAGAAAGTATGATGAATGGACTGCTGAGGACTGGGGCAAAGTCATATTCTCCAATGAAGCCTCTTTCCGATTGTTTGGGGCATCTTGAAAAAGGCTTGTCCGGAGAAGAAAAGGTGAGCGCTACCATCAGTCCAGTGTCATGCCAACAGTAAAGCATCCTGAGACCATTCATGTGTGGGGTTGCTTCTCATCCAAGGGAGTGGGCTCACTCACAATTTTGCCCAAAAACACAGCCATGAATAAAGAATGTACCAAAACACCCTCCAACAGCAACTTCTTCCAACAACAGTTTGGTGAAGAACAATGTATTTTCCAGCACGATGGAGCACCGTGCCATAAGGCAAAAGTGATATCTAAGTGGCTCGGGGACCAAAACGTTGACATTTTGGGTCCATGGCCTGGAAACTCCCCAGATCTTAATCCCATTGAGAACTTGTGGTCAATCCTCAAGAGGCGGGTGGACAAACAAAAACCCACTAATTCTGACAAACTCCAAGAAGTTATTATGAAAGAATGGGTTGCTATCAGTCAGGAATTGGCCCAGAAGTTGATTGAGAGCATGCCCAGTCGAATTGCAGAGGTCCTGAAAAAGAAGGGCCAAGACTGCAAATACTGACTCTTTGCATAAATGTCGTGTAATTGTCGATAAAAGCCTTTGAAACGTATGAAGTGCGTGTAATTATATTTCACTACATCACAGAAACAACTGAAACAAAGATCTAAAAGCAGTTTAGCAGCAAACTGTGAAAACTAATATTTGTGTCATTCTCAAAACTTTTGGCCACGACTGTATTCCTCAGAAGCTTCATGTATGTTTGCAGCCTAATAAGAATATTATACCTTTTTCTGCTTTGTTGATTGAAAAAATAATTAAATACATATTTAATCCTCACAGAAAATCCCTGTAAGAATTCTGAAGGAAACGTCATGTTATCACTAAATTATGAAGATGAAGATATCCTGCAGCGCTCTTCAGGGGAAAACGTTATTACCCTTAATGTACATCCAAGACTTCACAGTACAGATCTGTCATATAATCCCCCTAATCATAAGGAACCTTCTCCTGGCCAACCACAGATTGTTACCACAAGTATAGGTCAGAAAGCGGGTGAAAGATTTCAGTTTCGTACTGTGGAGAAACGTTACTCCTGTTCAGAATGTGAAAAGTGCTTTACCGATAAATCAAATCTAATTAGGCATAAAAGAATTCACACAGGAGAGAAGCCGTATTCATGTTCAGAGTGTGAGAAGTGCTTTACAGATAATTCACAGCTTGTTATACATAAGAGAATTCACACAGGAGAGAAGCCGTATTCATGTTCAGAATGTGGGAAATGTTTTACAATGAAACCACAACTTATTGCACATCAGAGAATTCACACAGGAGAGAAACCATATTCGTGTTCAGAATGTAAGAAGTGCTTTACTAATAATTCAAATCTTGTTAGACATAAGCGAATTCACACAGGAGAGAAACCATTTTCATGTCCCGAATGTGGGAAATCATTTACACAAAAATCTGATCTTGTGAAACATGGTAGAATTCACACAGGAGAGAAACCATATTCATGTTTACGGTGTAGAGGATCCTTTACAAGTAAATCAAGTCTTCTGAGACATGAAAGAAATCACACAGGAAAGAAGTCATCCTCATGTTCAGAATGTGGCAAATCCTTTGCACAAAAATCAGATCTTGTTAAACACGTGAGAATTCACACAGGAGAGAAGCCATATGCATGTTCAGAATGTGGGAAATGTTTTACACAAAAATCTGATTATGCTAAACATGAGAGAATTCACACAGGAGAGAAGCTCTTTTCGTGTTTACGATGTAGAAGATCCTTTACAGGCAAATCAACTTTTATTAGACATAAGAATATTCACACAGGAGAGAAGTCATATTCATGTTCAGAATATGAGAAATGTTTTACAGATAAATCAAATATGGTCACACATGGGAGAATTCACATAAGAGAGAAGACGTATTCATGTTCAGAATGTGGAAAATTGTTCATTACTAAAGCCAAACTTAGGGATCATCAGAGAATTCATACAGGAGTGATGCCGTATTCATGTTTAGAATGTGGCAAATGTTTTATTACTAAAGCACTATTTAGAGATCATCAGACAAGTCACACAGGAGAGAAGCCATTTTGATGTTTATTACATGAAAAATGTTTTACAAGGAAATACGGTTTTGAAAATTAACAGAGAATTCACACAAAGCAGTTCCCTGAATCCAAACAAGAATATGGTTTCCTCTCTAAGAACAAACATTAAAGGGGTTTTCCAAGGTATTTTTTTATCAATGACCTAATTACAAGGAGCCGTCCCATTCACTACAATGGGACAGCTCATTCCTATAAACTTATTCATACCTCCATCCACACTGCAGGAGAATCAATGGTGTTCCTTCCTTGGAGGCAGAGCATACCACTGCTACAGAGCCCAGGTGCTGAACTTCTCCTCTCTTCCCGATGTGAAAACACTTTTTTCATGCTAATACCACTAGGGGGAGAAAAGTTCAAACAGGTTATTACAGCTTCCTTTATAGTCAATTTTAACTGCATAAATTCCTATGCAGTGAACTCCCCCTAGTGGTGAATTCAGGTAGCCATCTTTGTAATAGAAAGAAAGATTTATCATATATTTATACCAGTTGTCCGGTATTAATAAATTAAGAAATATGGTGGTAAGAATGAGCTTCCTTGTTTTGTACCTGTTTGTATTGTTGGATTTCATATACTGATTCAAATCACTGACCAACCTATGCAAGTGAGAATGAGGCTTTACAATAAAATAGTTTTTTTTACATAGGGGCAGCACCAGGTATTCACCCCACAGAAGGAAATGGCAGATCTGTGACGTAAACCTAATTGATGTGTATATGAAAAATGGATATAATTTTAAAAAATCCAGAAGTTTCCTATTTCTTCAACCATTAGAAATGGTCGGGAAGTTCTTCTGGGGTTTGTTCTATTGGACAGTGAAAGCAGAGAAATACAAATAGTGCATTTGCTTGTACACGCTATGTTTCATGTAACTATTCATCATATTCCACCGATGCTTATTCCCACAGTCTGCACTGCGCCCGATGTACTAAAGCCCACATAGTAACATCCTGTTGAGGGGAACAGAGGTTTACTTACATCAAATGTTGGTCTATGGAGGAGTGGAATCATTAATCCACGTTATAACCGAGAACCGAATGACCTGTTAATTATGTATCCATTAACAAACTAACAACTTGGTTTATATGTGGAGATGAAAGATTGACGGAGGAGGACTCTTTTTTCCATATGCGGTTCTTCCCGGAAAGGGGCTCATTTCTGGAAAATATTGGAATGCTGTCTTTTGTGTATAACGACTCCCTCAATCCACTTCCTTGCAGAATAATGTGCTTGGACATGTTTTGAGCACTGCGTGTGTCCTTTTTTCTTTTTTTTTTTTCTTTTGCTTCTTTTTCATCTTTGACTTAACCAGAAGTGAACACATAAGTGAATTGGTGTTGAGGTTCCCCTCCCTTTTTGTTAGAAATGATTATTAAAGTGGTATATGTGTGGAGGGAAGGGGTGAATTAGATAAGAAGTAGGAAGTGACACCAGTTTGATATGGCAAATAAGGGGGGAAGTAGGAAAGGTCCCTTCCAAAACTGAGGCCTCTGTTTCCCCGGGGATGAAGAAACTGGATAAATCTAGACAGCAATTGATAACTAGTATAACAGACTATCCTGTTCACCTAGGAGGGTGATACAGAAGGGAGAGCGGAACCCGGAGAGGGAGGGTCCTCTGACTCAGTATGAAGAGGATGAAGCATATGATATTGTTGGTGGGGAGCAGAAGGGGGCCTCCTCACTTGGGGAGAGAGGATCTGGAGTGGACACGCTCGTAGTAGATGACGGACAGCATGAAGGATAGTATACAGTCGTGGCCAAAAGTTTTGAGAATGGCAAAAATATTAGTTTTCACAGTTTGCTGCTAAACTGCTTTTAGATCTTTGTTTCAGTTGTTTCTGTGATGTAGTGAAATATAATTACACGCACGTCATACGTTTCAAAGGCTTTTATCGACAATTACATGACATTTATGCAAAGAGTCAGTATTTGCAGTGTTGGCCCTTCTTTTTCAGGACCTCTACAATTCGACTGGGCATGCTCTCAATCAACTTCTGGGCCAATTCCTGACTGATAGCAACCCATTCTTTCATAATCACTTCTTGGAGTTTGTCATAATTAGTGGGTTTTTGTTTGTCCACCCACCTCTAGAGGATTGACCACAAGTTCTCAATGGGATTAATATCTGGGGAGTTTCCAGGCCATGGACCCAAAATGTCAACGTTTTGGTCCCCAAGCCACTTAGTTATTACTTTTGCCTTATGGCACGGTGCTCCATCGTGCTGGAAAATGCATTGTTCTTCACCAAACTGTTGTTGGATTGTTGGAAGAAGTTGCTGTTGGAGGATGTTTTGGTACCATTCTTTATTCATGGCTGAGTTTTTGGGCAAAATTGTGAGTGAGCCCACTCCCTTGGATAAGAAGCAACCCCACACAGGATGCTTTACTGTTGGCATGACACAGGACTGATGGTAGCGCTCACCTTTTCTTCTCCGGACAAGCCTTTTTCCAGATGCCCCAAACAATCGGAAAGAGGCTTCATCGGAGAATATGACTTTGCCCCAGTCCTCAGCAGTTTATTCACCATACTTTCTGCAGAAGATCAATCTGTCCCTGATGTTTTTTTTGGAGAGAAGTGGCTTCTTTGCTGCCCTTCTTGACACCAGGCCATCTTCCAAAAGTCTTCGCCTCACTGTGCGTGCAGATGCGCTCACACCTGCCTGCTGCCATTCCTGAGCAAGCTCTGCACTGGTGGCACTCCGTTCCCGCAGCTGAATCCTCTTTAGGAGACGATCCTGGCGCTTGCTGGACTTTCTTGGCGCCCTGAAGCCTTCTTAACAAGAATTGAACCTCTTTCCTTGAAGTTCTTGATGATCCTATAAATTGTTGATTGAGGTGCAATCTTAGTAGCCACAATATCCTTGCCTGTGAAGCCATTTTTATGCAACGCAATGATGGCTGCACCACGCGTTTCTTTGCAGGTCACCATGGTTAACAATGGAAGAACAATGATTTCAAGCATCACCCTCCTTTTAACATGTCAAGTCTGCCATTTTAACCCAATCAGCCTGACATAATAATCTCCAGCCTTGTGCTCATCAACATTCTCACCTGAGTTAACAAGACAATTACTGAAATTATCTCAGCAGGTCCTTTAATGACAGCAATGAAATGCAGTGGAAAGTTTTTTTGGGGATTAAGTTAATTTTCATGGCAAAGAAGGACTATGCAATTCATCTGATCACTCCTCATAACATTCTGGAGTATATGCAAATTGCTATTATAAAAACTTAAGCAGCAACTTTTCCAATTTCCAATATTGATGTAATTCTCAAAACTTTTGGCCACGACTGTACTCGTAGTTTACAGGATATTTTTCAAGAAATTAAAAAGTGTAATGCGTCCATCATGGACCTCTCTCTCCAAGTGGGGAATGTCAGAGAGTCGGTTAGTCTGCTTAGGGCAGACTTGCATAAATATAAGGATAGACTGGAAGAGGCCGAAAAAAGAATATCATGTACAGAGGATTTGTTACAGAAAAGCATTCAAGATAAGGATAAGTTACAAATGGAGAAATGGGACATTAGAAATAAATTACTGGACATGGAGAATAGATCCAGAAGGACTAATTTGAGATGTGTGGGCTTTCCGGAGGGAGGGGATGTGTGTACATTTGTCCAGAATTGGTTTATAGAGCAATTCAAACAGGAGGTCTCAACATTAAAGGACTTTGTGGAGAGAGTGCACATAGTCCCCTCCAAGCCGCCCCCTCCGGGTACAAGACCTAGAGCAATTCTAGTCAAGTTGTTGTTCGCTAAGGATAGAGATGAAATTTTATGAAGAGCCAGGAAGAAGGGAAAGTTAAATTGCAATGGGGCTACAGTTATGTTATTTCCAGACTATGCTAAGGAAACTATGCAAGAGAGAACCCGTTTTTTTAGAGATTAAAAAAGAATTGCGTAGAAATAATGTGAGTTACTTAATGATGTTCCCGGCTAGGTTACGCGTTCAATGGCAGGACAAAGTCAGTTTTTTTGATTCCCCGGAAGATAGCAAAGCATGGATCGAGGATAAATTATATAATTTAAACGGATAGGATTGGGGAGGAGGGGGGGGGGGTTAACGTTATGGAAGAGAGTCAGGGGCTAGTGCCCACTGGGTCAAAGGTGTGGGGTTGTTTTTTTTTCTCCTCTCTCTCTCCCTCCCTGGACCTGGTGGAATGCTATGAGGCCACTAAGAATCTTAAGAGGCATTCTTTCATGAAGGGGGCAGGTAAACCCCAGAACTCCCCACCCCAGGCTCAATAGTATGAGCCGGTGAAACCCACCTGGGAGGTTCCCACTATGGGCCAGCCCCAGGTAATCTGCTGGCGTGGTCAGGAACCTGGCCATATAAGGGCTAAGTGTCCCCATCGGGTTGAGCCCATGGACACTAATTGTGGTTACCGTCAGTCACTGTATGCTATGAAACTGTGTGCCACAGGTACCCCGGAGGCTCTAGACCACTTGTGCCAGGTGGAAGAAATGGGAGACACTCTAGCTGAGGCGCTGCTGTACTCAGGGAGCTTGGTGACCCTAGTAAGGACTACCCTAGTGTGGTCCACTGAGTATACTGGCCCGAAAGTTGGGGTAATATGCATTCACGGAGACTTAAGACTACCCCACAGCGCTGGTGACTCTAACCACGGTAGCTGGCAGGTGGACCCACGAAGTGGCAGTCGCCACAAACTTGCATTACAAATTCATAATAGGTAGAGACTTTACGGGTTACGAGTCAGGGGTGAGCCCAGAAGATTGGCCTTGTTCAGGATGACGGCCAGAACCCTGGTAACCTGAGGCTGAAGGGCCAGCAGTAGGGGTAACCGCCACCTCGGTGGAAGGGGGGGAGACAACCCCGCGTAGGGTAATTGCCACAGATACCTGAGTTGGCAGACCTCAACGTCTCCGGGGATAATTTTGGTACAGCCCAAAGTCAAGACCTAACCCTATCCCAGGCTTGGGAGAATGTGATAATAGTTGATGGGGTACCCCAACAACCTGGGGTTCAGTCGATGTTTCCCCATTTTGTGGTCAACCAGAATATGCTATATCGGGTAAACCAGCTGCAGGGTGAACCCGTTAGTGGTGCCCCGGGCTTATCGAAAACTCATGCTAGAGTTAGCACCCCCAACATGTTCTCGGGGGTCATCTGGGACTGCAGAAGACACAGGACCGGATACTACAACAGTTTTACTGGCCCAGTGTGTTTAGTGCAGTGGATGACTTTTGTAACTCTTGCCCGCCCTGCCAAACAACTAGCACCTGTTCCGCAGTCCCTTAGTGCCTCTCCCGATTATTGAAACTCCATTTGAAAGAATTGCTATGGATCTTGTAGGCCCAGTACCGAAGTCGGCTAGAGGACACCAACATATCTTGGTAGTCCTAGACTACGCCACTTGATACCCGGAGGCGGTGCCACTGCGACATACATCGGCCAAACTCATAGCAAAGGAGTTAATGGAGATGTTCTCCAGAGTGGGGCTACCTAAAGAGCTTCTGACTGACCATGGGAGCCCTTTTATGTCCAAGGTCATGCAGGAACTCTGTAAGTTGCTGAACATCAAGCAGATACGGATGTCCGCTTATCACCCGCAAACTGACGGCCTAGTAGTAAGGTTTAATAAAATGTTAAAAACCATGTTTAAAACTAGTAGTGTCTAAGGATGGAAAGGACTGGGACTTCCTTCTGCCCTATCTTATATTTGCAGTGCAATAAGTGCCCCAGGCCTCTACTGGGTTCCCGCCCTTCGAACTCCTATATGGCAGACATCCACGTGGTCTGTTGGATATAGCCAAATTGGCGTTGGAGCAACAACCCACACCATATAAAAGCGTTATTGAATATGTTACCCAGATACAGGAATGTATGGAAACCGTGTGGCCACTGGTAAAGGAACATATGGAGGCAGCTCAGCGAGCTCAAAGCCGGGTGTATAATCGGCAGGCTCAGGTCTGGATCCTTAACCCGGGAGATCGGGTTTTGGTTCTGGTACCGACAGTGGACAGTAGGTTACTGACTAGGTGGCAGGGACCCTACGAGGTACTCAAAAAGGTTGGAGAAGTAAACTACAAGGTACACCAGCCAGGGCGGTGAAAGCCGGAGCAGGTGTACCATGTGAATTTGCACAAACCTTGGAAAGATAGGGAGACCAGTACTGATGATAGCCCGTGGCCGAATTTTCTAGGATTAGAGGTTCCGGCCCCTCAGTCTGATGTAAGGGAAGCAGTTGCCACAGTGAAGATTGCTGACAGCCTATCCTCTAAACAGATTCCCTTACGTCCTACCAGCAGCACAGACGGGGTTAACTGCCCTCTGTGGACTGGTAGGACCGGCGCCATTTTTAATGAGCCCAAGAACCAATAATAAAGTTCCCACTCTCTTAAAAGGAGGGAACTACCCCCCAGCCACCGAGTTTTTTCTGTCCTTTGGACAGGTGGACTGGCGTGTAGCTCCCCCCTCCTTTTTTTTTTTTGTTGGGGGGAGCAAAGATTTGGGGGGATGGCATTCATCTTCCCCTTGTATTTTTCATTTTTCTTATCTTAGGGCTTTGCGATTGCCCTTTTTTTCTTCTGACCCCTCCTCCCCTCTCTAACCTGTTTTATCTTTGCCTCAGGGGATCTCCGGATCCCGGTCCTCTCGTCGCTCTCTAAAGTTGCGGGCACCGGCTGAGTGATTCCGGCGGCGCAGCGGCGCTTGCCGCTGTCTCCTCTGGATGACGTCACCAGCGACGTCACTTCTGTGTGGCTCCTCCTCGCCGGCAGCGCATAGCTCACTCCTAGCAGGGGATTGGGAGGGAGGGATTGAATGACCTTTTGGGTATAGTTTTTCTGTTAGGCAGGGGTATTATTAGTCCCCTGTTTTCAATGGGGAATGACATCCCCAAGAGAAAAAAAAAAAAAAGAAAGAGGAAAGAAAGTAGGAGGGTAAGAAGGCGGCTGCATCAACTCTGATTCATTGCCTGCAATAGTTCCGCCCTAGGGCGGTCCCTTTACGCCTCCTTATAAGCCCTCAGTTGCTTTTACTCAGTCTCTGGTTGTGCAGCTATTTTAGCAAGCCCTATTGCGCTGAGAGAGAATTTTCTCTAGCTTTCCTTGTGATACTGAGACCTCGGAGCTTCGTTCCTGTTTGATGGGCTTATTCTTAAGGTGGTGTTTTTGTCTTCTTATTGCTGAATAAGATTTTAATCCTCCTCTTTCTTTTTCGCAGTCATGTCTTCTCCGCAAGACTCTGACCAGCGGAAATCCACCGCCAAACGCAAGCACTTGGCCTGTTTCGACTGTAATACCCCCTTGGACGACAACTGCCCGTATTCAAGATGTGACAGCTGCCGTTCCCGTACCACTACTGAACCCACGATGCAGGAAATGTATCAGTGGGCTAGGTGTTATGTGGATGACTCAATCAAGGGGGTAGTCAAGCTACTGAATGAGAGGTTGCCGGGACCCTCCCAAACTCCTATGGAGGTCACCGCACCAAGCGAGAGACCCACTGTCTTTTCTGTGGGCTCATCATCCTCTGACGAGGAGGAATTAACCTCATGTTTTTTCCCTCCAGAAAAAACTCAAAAGCTTTTGAAGTCCATCAGGTCGGGGGACCAGGATGTTGACGTTGGGGAGTCCTCCGATCCGGCCGGTCAGGCACAGCGTGTCTTTAAGGCGGATGAGACCCTCCGTTCAGTCATGCGTACTGAATGGAAGAAACCAGAGAAAGGACCAGTCCTGACTCGCAAATAAATTCAAGATGATGTTCCCAATGGCGAAACCCTTGATGGAATCATGGGGTTCCATTCCCAGGGTTGACATGGCCATAGCCAAGTTGTCTAGACGCACTCTGGTGCCTGCAGATGATGGGTCGAGTCTGCAAGACCCTCTTGATAGAAGGGCAGAGTGCACATTAAGAAGAGGCTATTCAGCCGCTGCAGCTTCAGCATCTGCTGCCATAGCAGCATCTGACGTCCTTCTTGAGGAGTAAGATAAATCAGATCCAGACCGACGTGGATCAGAGTGTATCCCGTGATGACATCCTGGCTGCCTTTAAAACGGTGAATCTGGCCATGAACTTTATATATGATACTACGCAAGTACAGCTAAAGCTCGCAGCCAAGACCATGGGCTTAGTCTCTGCAGCCCGTAGACCGTTATGGCTGAAACCATGGAAGGCAGATAATGCCTCAAAATATAATTTGTGTGGGCTTCCATTTGAGCCCGATCGGCTTTTCTGATCCGAGCTAGACAAAATCATGGAGGGCCTCTCCGATAAAAAGGGCAAGAGTCTTCCTCAACAGCCCTTTCGAGGACGCTCCAGTCAGCATGGGGGGGCAGACAGGGCCAGCAGGCTACTTCCCGTAGAAACTGGGATGGCAGCGGAGATCTTCGAGGTGCCCCCGCAGACCCACTAAGGAGGCCAATCCCTCCTGACTGCGGGCCTCCCAGAGGCTCTTGGTTTCCCCCTGCTGTCCCTGCCGTTAAGTCTCTGGCTTTCCCCGTACCCTCTCCCCAGATCCCCGTGGGGCAGTGTCTTTCCCATTTCAAGGAGGTTTGGACCCAGGAGATTGCAGACCCCTGGGTTCTAAGCATCATTTCCTCCGGGTACCTAGATATAGATCTCGTCTCTCTCCCCCAAGAAAGATTCGTCATCAATCGAGGCTTTCAGCCTGCCAAACAGAGGATTTTAGAATCCTACATCCAGGACTATATTTCAAAGGGGGCTCTGGAGGAAGTTGCGGCAGGAGAGCAGGGCCTAGGGATTTATTGTCCAGTGTTTCTGGTTCCCAAGAAAACAGGCGATCTCCGGATGATAATCGATTTGAGATACCTCAATCGATTCATAAGAAGGCTAAGGTTTCGTATGGAAACCATAAGATCAGTCAGCCACATCCTCAAACTCAGAGATGTGATGGCCACTCTGGATCTCAGGGATGCTTACCTCCATATTCCGATCCATCCCGCTTCTCGGAAATATCTCAGGATCGCGGTCCAGATATCCGGGGTTCTCAGGCATTTTCAGTTTGCCACCCTTCCTTTTAAAAACTCATCCGCCCCCCTTATCTTCACCAAGGTGGTGGTAGTAGTGGTGGCAGCACTGAGACTTCAAGGACTGACCATTGTCCCTTACCTGGACGACTGGCTCCTTTTGGCGGTCACCGTACCAGTTCTGACCCACCATCTTCATCTGGCAATTTCCTTTCTGCTCCGCCTAGGGTGGATCATCAACTGGCAGAAATCAAATATGAGCCCTTCGACTTCAATACAATACCTAGGTTTCATAATCGACTCTGTGGAGATGTCCCTTCAGTTGACACCAGAGAGGAAGTCCTGGGTACAAGACCTGGCAAGGTTCTTATCGGTACCACGACTAGTATCCATTCGGACTCTCATGAAGATGCTGGGGCTCATGTCAGCGGCTGCGGACGCAGTCCCTTGGGCATTATGGCACCTCCTCCCTCTTCAAACAGAAGTTTTGAACAGATGGCAGCCCTACGGGGCTAGATTCCTTATTCTATCTATCCTCCCAAACTCGGAATTCCCTGAGATGGTGGTTCCATCTCCCTGCAGGGAAGTCTATGACCCAACCATCTTGGCTCATATTGACTACAGATGCGTCCCTAGTAGGCTGGGGCGCTCATCTAGACGGTTCCACAGTTCGGGGAACTTGGTCTCCCATGGAGCGGCGTCTCTCCTCCAATCTCCGCGAGATGTGAGCTATCCGGCTAGCCCTCCTTCACTTCGCCCCTCAGATCCGGGGCAAAGTGGTGAAAGTACAGTCAGACAATATGACTGCAGTTCTTTACATAAACAAACAGGGGGGTACGAGATCCCTACCCCTTCTTTCAGAGAACGGGGTAATTCTACGGTGGGCAGAGTTGAACCTATCCCATCTATCTGCCACCCACATTCGAGGGTCCCTCAACATGATTGCAGATTGTCTAAGTCGCGGATTACCAACCATGGAGTGGTCTCTGCATCCGGAGATCTTCAAGCAGATAGTCCTCAGATGGGGATTACCAGAGGAGGATCTCATGGCAACCAGGTTCAACACCAAGGTACAGAGGTGCTGCTCTCTATACAGGGAGGACAACCCCCTGGCGATTGATGCTCTGTCAATACCGTGGAGGTTCGGGCTGGCTTACATCTTCCCTCCCTTTTCCATAATACCGAGGGTATTGATGAAGATCCGTCAGGATCGGGCCTCGGTAATAGCCATCATTCCATTCTGGCCCAAGAGATCCTGGTTTACCCAGCTCATTCAGATGAGTCGGGGACAATACTGGAGACTCCCCCCGGAGCAAACCCTGGTGTCGTGGGACACACATCTCTGCCCAGATCTGCACAGATTCAACCTGACAGACTGGAGGTTGATCAGTCCCTTCCCAGAGTAGAAGGGCTCTCTGAGGCGGTCCTGAGAACTTTATCACATTCAAGAGCGGAGTCCACTAAAAAGACCTACTCCAGAGTGATGAGAATCTTCACCTCTTGGTGTGATTCTAACCAGGTGGCGTCTGCAGATCCGCCCCTTTCCGCCATACTACAATTCCTTCAGGATGGACTAGACAAGGGCCTTGCTCCGGCCACTTTGAAGGTTCAGGTTTTTGCCATCTCGGCCTGTCTAAACAAGCCATATTCTCGGGATCCGCTCATCAAACGCTTCCTTAAAGGAGCCAAGAGATTGAAGCCTACAATACTGAGACCCATTCCTCAGTGGGATCTTTCAGTAGTGCTCAATGGGTTAGCATCTCCTCCCTTTGAGCCATTGGAGGAGGTCGAGTTCAAGTTTGTCACCTTAAAGACTGTTTGTTTTTTTGCTAGCTGTGACTTCAGCTAAGAGGGTTTCAGAGTTACAAGCCTTCTCGGCTCTACATCCATATATCACCTTTTTGCAAGACCGGGTCCTCCTAAGATTCTTAGCCTATTTCAGACCTAAGGTGTTATCTTTTCATTATGTTAACCAGGTAATTTCTTTACCAGTTTTATTTTCTTCCGCCTCCTCCGATGTTCCTGTCAGACATCCTCTGGACATATCGAGATGCCTCTAGACCTATATGGATAGGTCCAAGGAGTTCAGGATTGATGAGAATCTCTTCATCCTGTTCGCCGGTAAATCTAAAGGCCGCAAAGCGTCTAAAGTTTCCATTAGTCGCTGGATCAGAGAAGCCATTAGGGAGTCCTTTCTGTCTCAATCTCTGGACCCTCCAGACTTTGTTAAGGCCCATTCTACTAGGGACGTTTCAACCTCTGTGGCAGAAAGAAATCAGCTTCCCTTAGAGTTAATCTGTAAATCGGCTTCCTGGAGCTCCGAATCGACCTTTATCTCGCACTACAGAGTTGGTGCTAAGTTTGCGGAGTTTTCGGCCTTTGGGCAGACTATTCTTAATTCTGCCAGGCAGGAAGGCCCTCCCTAGGGGTTTCTTCTTGTTATCTCCCCGTCTGTGCTGCTGGTAGGACGTAAGGGAATCGTTAATTTCTAACGATAATTTGTTTTCCCTTAGTCCTAACAGCAGCACACAAATTTCCCACCCTAAGTACGTGTGCTTGCTGAAAACACGGTGGCTGGGGGGTAGTTCCCTCCTTTTAAGGGAGTGGGAACTTTATTATTGGTTCTTAGGCTCATTAAAAATTCCGCCGATCCTACCAGTCCACAGGGGTCAGTCAACCCCGTCTGTGCTGCTGTTAGGACTAAGGGAAAACAAATTATCATTAGAAATTAACGACTAAGGAGGCCAGGGAGTTCATCAGCAGGAGCACAGACGTGTTCTCAGACCTCCCTGGATGCACTTCTATAATCCAGCATGACATTGTCACTGAGCCCAAAATCCGGTTAAAACCATACCGGGTACCTAAGACTCGGCGACAAGCCATCTCGGAGGAAGTGCAGCTCATGCTGCAACTAGACATCATTGAGGAGTCCAAAAGTGATTGGGCCAGTCTGGTAGTCTTAATACCAAAGCCGGGCGAGTCGTTACGATTCTTGAGTCTCTCCGCCATTATTTGTTGGGGAGGACATTCCGCCTGGTGACTGACCACTCCCATCTCAAGTAAATGAGCCAGGCCAAAGAGAGAAATGCCCGAGTCACCAGGTGGTTCCTATCCTTACAATACTTTAAGTTCTCCGTAGAACACAGGGCAGGCCGGTTGCAGGGAAACGCGGATGTCCTGTCCCGAGTATACTGTATGGCATGTGTTCACCCTCTCAGGGTTGAACAAAGGGGGGAGGTATGTGAGAAGGTACAAGGAATCATTGTGGATAATAGGTACGTGTCACCGAGGTTCCTGGCCTCGGTGGAGTAAGAGCCAGTTTTTATGTGTCAGCAGCAGTTGCTGTTTGACACCTTGATACTTAGTATGGCTGTAATAGCTGATCCGGGACGCCTCTTGCTGGGAGTAGTCAAAGGCCTCGGTGGGTGACTACTCCCCATTTCAGGCCGGGTTTTGCTAGGTGGGGAGGCTTACCTCCGTCTGACAGTGGAGTTCAGGAGGTCTGTGTACTATGATCTGAGGGCTGTGTTGGGATCCGCGGCTTGAGCCGGGCTGGAGGGCTCAGACTCCTCTGAGGGCGAACAGGCCGCCTAACGCCTGCCTGTGAACTTGACAAAGCAGAACTTCCAACAGGGTGTGAAGTAACACCCAGGAGAAAAGGTGACTGTTTTGTATATGAACTTTTCATGTGTGTGAACGATCACCAAGCAACTTGCGTTTTTGTTTTTGCTTTCACGTGTGAATAAACACTGATGTTTTGAACCAAGAATTTGTACTTCACCTCTGTGCTGCACCAGCTAATCCTAACTACCAGAGCGAATACCCACACTGCTTTTACAGTAAAGAGTCCGTAGTCTCACTGCTCTTACAGTAAAGAGTCCATAGTCTCACTGCTCTTACAGTAAAGAGTTCATAGTCTCACTGCTCTTACAGAAAAGAGTCCATAGTCTCACTGCTCTTACAGAAAAGAGTCCATAGTCTCACTGCTCTTATGCTCTTAGAGTAAAGAGTCTATAGTCTCATTGCTCTTACAGTAAAGAGTCCATAGTCTCACTGCTCTTACAGTAAGCAGTCATAGTCTCACTGCTCTTACAGTAAAGAGTTCCATAGTCTCACTGCTCTTACAGTAAAGAGTCCATAGTCTCACTGCTCTTATAGTAAAGAGTTCATAGTCTCAGAGAAGAGCTACTAAACTGGTACATGGATTGCAGGATAAAACTTACCAGGAAAGATTAAAGGACCTTAACATGTATAGCTTGGAAGAAAGACGAGACAGAGGGGATATGATAGAAACTTTTAAATACATAAAGGGAATCAACAAGGTAAAAGAGGAGAGAAGATTTACAAGAAGAAAAACTGCTACAAGAGGACATAGTTTTAAATTAGAGGGGCAAAGGTTTAAAAGTAATATCAGGAAGTATTACTTTACTGAGAGAGTAGTGGATGCATGGAATAGCCTTCCTGCAGAAGTGGTAGCTGCAAATACAGTGGAGGAGTTTAAGCATGCATGGGATAGGCATAAGGCCATCCTTCATATAAGATAGGGCCAGGGGCTATCCATAGTATTCAGTATATTGGGCAGACTAGATGGGCCAAATGGTTCTTATCTGCCGACACATTCTATGTTTCTATTATGCATTTTTGTACTTCCTGCCTTTTATGCAAATTAACATACAAGAGTCATATCTTAATTGTGTGACCAGAGAAGAGTCAGATTTTCAATCTCTGACTCATCTCAGGTTAATTTGAATATGTATCAAATCGGGGTTTTTTACACAATAAAAGGAGAGAGCTATGGGGACTGGGTATTGCGGATGTGCTAGCGACACAAAACCCTGGTGACAGGTTCCCTTTAAAGATGCTTTATACAGCAGGTGCATGCGGCTAATATCCACGACTGGCAGTAATGCTGATTGTTGACATTTAACCTCTCAGATGCTTTGGTCAAACCTGACCATGGCATCTATGCACTAGCAAATACCAGAAGTGCACGCTTCCGGTAATTCAAACACCCCCCCCCCCATCCCAAGTGGTGATCGAAGGAGCTGGAGCACAATGAATGACAGGAGGCTGTTGCACAGTGTTTCCTATGGAGCCCTGTCTGTAGCAGGGCTCCATAGGAAACTAGTAAAATCATCATAGACTCCAATGCTAATTATTGCTTGGTATAGTTCCATATGGGAACTATAACAAAGTGTAAAAAAAAAAAATAATAATAATAATAAACTTTTTATAAATTCTATTCGCCCCCCTTTTCCCCAAAATGAGAATAAAAAAAATCATGAGTATTGAAGTGTGCGAAAACACCCATACTATCAAAATATTAAATTATTAATCACATACAGAAAAAAGCGGGAAAAAAGGGCAAAATGGCTGATTTGCAATTTTTTGATCTCCTCTACTCTTAAATAAAAAGTAATCAAAAAGTTGTACACACCCCAGAATGGTATTAATGAAAAGTACAGATCGACCTGCAAAAATGACCCCTCATACAGCTCCGCACACATAACTCCAAAAGTTATAGGGGTTAGAAAATGACAGCAAAAAAAACTGCAAAAAAAACTAATAATAATGTGACACAGTGAGAGGTTTGGTCTGGGAAAACAGGTATTTTCCTTCTAGCAGGTGCTGCTGGGCTGTCCTTAAATAGGCAGCTGGGTTCAGAAGCGAGGTCTCTGTGTTGGGATCTGGGAGCCTTGTGTCTGGATGAAGGCTTGCTACCTGTTTGGCGTGAAAACAAGTTGGTGCTGCTATGCTCAAGGACTCTTTGAGGCAGAATTGCCGCATGGTGTGAATTACCACCAACACCGCAAGGTGACTTTTAGCTTGTTTATGACTGCTTGTTTTGTCACTTGCCTAAAGTGTGAATAAAACACTGAACTGTTTGATCCAAAGACTTTGTTGTTGCCTCTATACTGCGTCCACTAATCCTGTCTACCAGAGCGAAACCCCACATCATGCTGAAACAGAAAAGGGCCTTTTCAAACCATTCCCACAAAGTTGGAAGCATGCCATTGTCCAAAATGTCTTGGCATGCTGAAGAATTAGGATTTCTCTTCACTGGAACTAAGGGCCTAAGCCGCCCCCTAAAAATCACACCCATAACATTAACCCTTATCAAACAAACTTTACAGTTGATACAATGCAGTCAGGCAGAGTCACCAAACCCATACTTATCCATCAGACTGTCATAGAAACATAGAATGTGTCAGCAGATAAGAACCATTTGGCCCATCTAGTCTGCCCAATATACTGAGTACTATGGATAGCCCCGGCCCTATCTTATATGAAGGATGGCCTTATGCCTATCCCATGCATGCTTAAATCCTTCACTGTACAGGGAGTGCAGAATTATTAGGCAAGTTGTATTTTTGAGGATTAATTTTATTATTGAACAACAACCATGTTCTCAATGAACCCAAAAAACTCATTAATATCAAAGCTGAATATTTTTGGAAGTAGTTTTTAGTTTGTTTTTAGTTTTAGCTATTTTAGGGGGATATCTGTGTGTGCAGGTGACTATTACTGTGCATAATTATTAGGCAACTTAACAAAAAACAAATATATACCCATTTCAATTATTTATTTTTACCAGTGAAACCAATATAACATCTCAACATTCACAAATATACATTTCTGACATTCAAAAACAAAACAAAAACAAATCAGTGACCAATATAGCCACCTTTCTTTGCAAGGACACTCAAAAGCCTGCCATCCATGGATTCTGTCAGTGTTTTGATCTGTTCACCATCAACATTGCGTGCAGCAGCAACCACAGCCTCCCAGACACTGTTCAGAGAGGTGTACTGTTTTCCCTCCTTGTAAATCTCACATTTGATGATGGACCACAGGTTCTCAATGGGGTTCAGATCAGGTGAACAAGGAGGCCATGTCATTAGATTTTCTTCTTTTATACCCTTTCTTGCCAGCCACGCTGTGGAGTACTTGGACGCGTGTGATGGAGCATTGTCCTGCATGAAAATCATGTTTTTCTTTAAGGATGCAGAATTCTTCTTGTACCACTGCTTGAAGAAGGTGTCTTCCAGAAACTGGCAGTAGGACTGGGAGTTGAGCTTGACTCCATCCTCAACCCGAAAAGGCCCCACAAGCTCATCTTTGATGATACCAGCCCAAACCAGTACTCCACCTCCACCTTGCTGGCGTCTGAGTCGGAGCTCTCTGCCCTTTACCAATCCAGCCATGGGCCCATCCATCTGGCCCATCAAGACTCACTCTCATTTCATCAGTCCATAAAACCTTAGAAAAATCAGTCTTGAGATATTTCTTGGCCCAGTCTTGACGTTTCAGCTTGTGTGTCTTGTTCAGTGGTGGTCGTCTTTCAGCCTTTCTTTCCTTGGCCATGTCTCTGAGTATTGCACACCTTGTGCTTTTGGGCACTCCAGTGATGTTGCAGCTCTGAAATATGGCCAAACTGGTGGCAAGTGGCATCTTGGCAGCTGCACGCTTGACTTTTCTCAGTTCATGGGCAGTTATTTTGCGCCTTGGTTTTTCCACACGCTTCTTGCGACCCTGTTGACTATTTTGAATGAAACGCTTGATTGTTCGATGATCACGCTTCAGAAGCTTTGCAATTTTAAGAGTGCTGCATCCCTCTGCAAGATATCTCACTATTTTTGACTTTTCTGAGCCTGTCAAGTCCTTCTTTTGACCCATTTTGCCAAAGGAAAGGAAGTTGCCTAATAATTATGCACACCTAATATAGGGTGTTGATATCATTAGACCACACCCCTTCTCATTACAGAGATGCACATCACCTAATATGCTTAATTGGTAGTAGGCTTTCGAGCCTATACAGCTTGGAGTAAGACAACATGCATAAAGAGGATGATGTGGTCAAAATACTCATTTGCCTAATAATTCTGCACGCAGTGTATTTGCAGCTACCACTTCTGCAGGAAGGCTATTCCACTACTCTCTCAGTAAAGTAATACTTCCTGATATTACTTTTAAACCTTTGCCCCTCTAATTTAAAACTATGTCCTCTTGTAGCAGTTTTTCTTCTTTTAAATATTCTCTCCTCTTTTACCTTGTTGATTCCCTTTATGTATTTAAAAGTTTCTATCATATCCCCTCTGTCTCGTCTTTCTTCCAAGCTATACATGTTAAGGTCCTTTAATCTTTCCTGGTAAGTTTTATCCTGCAATCCATGGACCAGTTTAGTAGCTCTTCTCTGAACTCTCTCCAAAGTATCAATATCCATCTGGAGATATGGTCTCCAGTACTGAGCACAATACTCCAAATTAGGTCTCACTAGTGCTCTGTAGAGCGGCATGAGCACCTCCCTCTTTCTACTGGTAATTCCTCTCCCTATACACCCAAGCATTCTGCTAGCATTTCCTGCTGCTCTATGACATTGTCTGCCTACCTTTAAGTCTTCTGAAATAATGACCCCTAAATCCCTTTCCTCAGATACTGAGGTTAGGACTGTATCACTGATTGTATATTCTGCTCTTGGGTTTTTACGCCCCAGGTGCATTATCTTGCACTTATCAACATTAAATTTTAGTTGCCATATTTTTGACCATTCCTCTAGTTTTCCTAAATCCTTTTCCATTTGGTGTATCCCTCTAGGAACATCAACCCTGTTACAAATCTTTGTGTCATCAGCAAAAAGACACACCTTACCATCGAGGCCTTCTGCAATTTCGCTGATAAAGATATTAAACAATATGGGTCCCAGAATAGATCCCTGAGGTACCCCACTGGTAAGAAGACCATGGTCTGAATATACTCCATTGACTACAACCCTCTGTTGCCTGTCCCTCAGCCACTGCCTAATCCATTCAACAATATGGGAGTCCAAGCCCCAAGACTGCAATTTATTGATAAGCCTTCTGTGTGGGACAGTATCAAAAGCCTTACTGAAGTCTAGATAAGCGATGTCTACTGCACCTCCTCCATCTATTATTTTAGTCACCCAATCAAAAAAATCAATAAGATTAGTTTGACATGATCTCCCTGAAGTAAACCCATGCTGTTTTTCATCTTTCAATCCATGGGATTTTAGATGTTCCGCAATCCTCTCCTTAAGTATGGTTTCCATTAATTTCCCCACTATTGATGTCAGGCTTACTGGCCTATAGTTGCCCGATTCCTCCCTACTACTTTTCTTGTGAATGGGCACAACATTTGCTAATTTCCAATCTTCTGGGACGACTCCTGTTGCCAGTGATTGGTTAAATAAATCTGTTAATGGTTTTGCTAGTTCACCGCTGAGCTCTTTTAATAGCTTTGGGTGTATCCCATCAGGCCCCTGTGACTTATTTGTATTGATTTTAGACAGCTGACTTAGAACCTCTTCCTCTGTAAAGACACATGCATCAAAAGATTCATTAGTCTTCTTTCCTAACTGAGGTCCTTTTCCTTCATTTTCCTTTGTAAAGATTGAACAGAAGTATTCATTGAGGCAGTCAGCTAGTTCTTTATCTTCTTCCATATACCTTCCTTCTTTTGTTTTTAATTTTGTAATTCCTTGTTTTAGTTTCCTTTTTTCATTTATGTATCTGAAGAATGCCTTCTCGCCTTTTTTCCCTGACTGAGCTAATTTCTCTTCTGCCTGTGCTTTAGAAGCTCTTATAACTTGTTTGGCCTCTCTCTGCCTAATCTTATAAATTTGTCTGTCATCCTCGTTTTGTTTTTTGTTATAATTCCTAAATGCTATCTTTTTGTTTTTAATGATTTTGGCCACTTCTACTGAGTACCACAGTGGTCTCTTCCTTTTTTTACTTTTACTGACAAGCCTAATGCAATTTTCTGTTGCCTTCAATGGTGCCACTTTTAAGTAGTCCCATTTCTCCTGGACTCCAATGAAACTGTTCCAATCTGATAGGGACTCGTATACCACTAATCTAATTTTAGAAAAGTCTGTTTTTTCTAAAATCTAAAACTTTTGTTTTTGTGTGGTGTGACTCAGTTACTGTACTTATAGTAAACCACACTGACTGGTGATCACTAGATCCCAAGCTCTCCTCTACAGTAATATCATACACCAAATTCCCATTTGTGAATACTAAATCTAAAATGGCCTCCTTCCGGGTTGGCTCCTCAACTACTTGCTGTAGAGATAATCCCAGTAGGGAATTTAGAATATCTGTACTCCTGGCAGAACTAGCCATTTTGGTTTTCCAGTTTACATCTGGAAGATTGGAGTCTCCCATAATGATAACTTCCCCCTTCAATGTCATTTTAGCTATTTCCTCAACTAGTAGATCATCTAATTCTTTGACTTGGCTAGGTGGTCTATATATCACACCTACATGAGTTAACTTATGATTATCAAGCTGCAAAGTAACCCAAACTGACTCTAAATTGCTCTCGCTAACTTGTATCAAATTAGATTTTATGCTGTCTTTCACATACAGGGCCACCCCTCCCCCCTTCTCTGTCTTTCCTGTATAGAGAGAAACCCTGGTATTGATATATCCCAGTCATTACTCCCCTTGAACCACGTCTCAGTAACAGCCACTACATCTATATTCTCAGATGCCATTATAGCCTCAAGTTCATTGATCTTATTCCCTAAACTGCGAGCATTTGTAAATAAGAATCTGAGCTTGTCATTTCTTAACCTTTGTGCTACTGGCATCTTCTGGCATTGTTCCGGGGGGCAGTCGGACTGCTGGATTATCACTCTTTTGCCCCCCTTTCCTAGTTTAAATGCTCCTTAGCAAATACTTGGAACTGTTCACCGAGGACATTCGTTCCTTTGAGAGAAAGATGCAAACCATCGTTCTTGTACAGTTCTTTTCCATTCTAACAAGAGCTAACATGAGACACAAAGCCAAACCCTTGGTTCCGACACCATTCACCAAGCCATACATTGAATTCCTTAATGCGCATCTTCCTGTCATGCTGAAGGTTATGCACAGGCAAAACTGCAGAGAATGAAACAGTTGATGCAACTTCTCGTATATCCTTTCCGAGTGTGTGAAAAGCTTCTTTCACCTTTGAAACCTCATTGCAAGCCAGATCGTTTGTCCCAAGATGGACAATAACATCCACTTCCCTTTCCTGCTTTGCTTGCCTAACAATATTAAGGATCCGTCGTCTATCCCTGCTAGCGGTAGCACCAGGGAGACATCTCACAACACCGTTCTCCTCAAACTTCACACCTCTTATGATGGAATCGCCCACCAACAGCTGCTTACTATCAGTCCTCACCTTCTCCTTTTTGTCTTTGGCTGCAGTCTTGCATACTTTAGGCATGGGAGATGACTGTTTCTCCCCCACTGTGCTTGAGCCATCTGCCATGTTGCTCTTGCACTCTGAAAGTGCTGCAAATGAATTATGGAGAGCCACAGACTGTGGAACATGTCTTCTATCCACAATTCTCAGTCTACCAGAACCTACAGTAACCCATCTTCCATTTCTAGGGGGCCTCTGTGGCAGTGGCATTGCAATGTTCTCAGCCTGAGTTTGTTTAATGGTTAATTTACAAATCTCATATTTCAAAAAGGTAATTTTTGTCAAATAGAGAAGCATGATTTGTCACTCCACACATATTTCCACCACTCCAGAGTCGAATGTTGGTTTATACCACTCAGTCTGACGCCTGGCATTGCACATGGTGATGTAAGATTTGCCAGCAGATGCCCAGCCATGAAAACCATGCAATGAAGCTCCTGATTAATGTTACTGCCAAAGGAGGTTTGGAGCTCTAAGCTCAGGGAGTCGGACGAATGTTGGCAACTTTTATCAGCCTCAGCACACTGGCGACCGTCTGTAACTTTATATGGTCTCCACTTCATGATCTGGAAAGACACAGCCCTGTCTATATAAGATCTTATAGCTGACAATGCATATCAGTGCAAAAGACACGAGGAGGAAACTGACTGCAGAGCTCAATGTAAGAACACTTCCTAGAGCTGGCCAAACCCCCACCTCCCCTCTCCCCCCCCCCCCCTCCCAAACTAAGCAATGGGGTTTGAAGGGCTTTGGTAAGAGAGACCACAAAACCAAAGGTCACTCTGGCTAAGCTCGAGATGCTGTATGCAGATGTGAGAAATTTCCATAAGGTCAACCATCACTGTAGCCTCCACCAATCTGGGCTTCATGACAGAGTAGCTAGAAGATGCCTTCCCCAGTAAAAGACACATCAGAGCCACCTCCAGTTTGTAAATAAGCACCTAAAGGAGCCTCAGACTGTGGGAAACCAGATTCTCTGGTCTATTAATGGAACTTTTTTGGATTCACTTATAAGCATCAGGTCTGAAGGAAACCAGTGGCCTTTTAGAGTGGTGGCATGAAGTCAATGAAATCAATAGCAGGTAATTTGCCTTCTGATGGTTTGAGTATGACCTATTTGCCACCCTAGGTTTGGGATGTGATGTCCTATTTCACTTGCAGTACAGAATGGATCACTACGCTACACTTCTAATCAAACTGTCCTTCCATGCAGAGGTTCGCTTCTGTGTACCTATTGCTGTCATTTCAGTCTGCTGTTGTTCTCCCAACCACCGAGACACACAATGTTGTGCAGTGCTGACATCTCGGACTGTGCATATAGTGATCTGCCGGAGTGATAAACCAAGGCATCTCAGTTCAAGGATTCTATACCTCTCAGTTTATGACAAGTGGTAATAACTGGATCATCGAGGAACAGGAAGTATTGCACAATCATCCCATATGACTTAATCCGATTTTTGAGGTTTCATGTGGCTAACTTTGCAATCTGGCTTTAATGACCCTCCCACATGCCACAGATTGGAGCTAGGTGTTTGAAAATGTGATCATTTGCGGATGTTAGTGACACCTGCTACTTCCTTGTTTGCATACATTTATGGCTTGTTCTTCTTGGTGCTGCAATTTCAATGTTGAGGAGTGTATAATGTTAAACTGCCCCAAAAAGGTCTTGTATAACCTTAAAATATATATATATATATATATATATAAAAAGAATGAACCCACTATCTTGCAATGCAGCTTCTAGGCCCAACCCCGTCCACCATAAAAAATATATTCTCTATATCACAAGGAGCATAATTACAACAATGCACTGTACTTAAAAATAATTAAAAATGTCTCTGGTCAGAAAGGTGTGGGGAGGGAGGGTCAAACACATACATAGGCTTAAAAAGTGTATTTCCTTGTAAAACATTTCCCACATTATAAACATCAAAGTGGCTTTTTTTTCCTGTGTCAATTCTCTGATGTTTTATAAGAATGGGTTGATATTTAAAACATTTCCCATATTTTGAAAATAAATATGGCTTCTCTCCTATGTGACATCTCTTCTGTGTAACCAGATATGATATACCGTATTTGTAGAGAAAGTCCCACATAGTAAACATGAATATGGTTTCTCGACTGTGTGAATTCTCTCATTTATAAAAAGTCTTGGTTTATTTCTAAATCACTTTTCACATTCTGAATAGGAGTATCACTCATGTGAATTCTCTCATGTCTAACAAGATGTGAATTATCTGTAAAACACTTTCCACAATCTGAACATCAATATGGCTTCTCTCCTGTGTGAATTCTCTTATGTCTAACAAGATGTGATTTATCTGTAAAGCACCTCCCACATTCTGAGCAAGAATACGGCTTCTCTCCTGTGTGAATTCTCTCATGTTTAACAAGATGTGATTTATCTGTAAAGCACCTCCCACATTCTGAGCAAGAATACGGCTTCTCTCCTGTGTGAATTCTCGAATGTTTCACAAGTTCATATTTCTGTGTAAAAGATTTTCCACATTCCGAACATGAATATGGCTTTTCTTCCTTGTGGATTCTCTCATGTCTAAGAAGACTTGATTTATCTGGAAAGGACTTCATACATTCTGAACATGAAAATGGTTTCTCCCCTGTGTGACTTCTCTTATGTATAACAAGATGTGATTTATCAGTAAAGCACCTCCCACATTCTGAGCAAGAATACGGCTTCTCTCCTGTGTGAATTCTCTCATGTTTAACAAGATGTGATTTATCTGTAAAGCACCTCCCACATTCTGAGCAAGAATACGGCTTCTCTCCTGTGTGAATTCTCGAATGTTTCACAAGTTCTGATTTCTGTGTAAAAGATTTTCCACATTCCGTACATGAATATGGCTTCTCTTCCTTGTGGATTCTCTCATGTCTAAGAAGACTTGATTTATCTGGAAAGGACTTCATACATTCTGAACATGAAAATGGTTTCTCCCCTGTGTGACTTCTCTTATGTATAACAAGATGTGATTTATCAGTAAAACACTTCCCACATTCTAAACATGAAAACAGCTTCTCTCCTGTGTGAAATCTCTGATGTTTAACAAGATCAGATTTTTGTGTAAAAGATTTCCCACATTCTGAACATGGATATGGCTTCTCTCCTGTGTGACTACTCTTATGAGTAACCAGACTTGATTTATTTGTAAAGGATCTTCTACATAGTAAACATGAATATGGCTTCTCTCCTGTGTGAATTCTCTCATGTCTAATAAGACTTGATTTATATGTAAAGGATCTTCTACATTGTAAGCATGAATATGGCTTCTCTCCTGTGTGAATTACCTCATGTTTAACAAGATGTGATTTAGTTCTAAAGCACCTTCCACATTCAGAACATGAATATTTCTTCTCCCCTATGTGGATTCTCTCATGACTAAGAAGACTTGATTTATCCCTAAAGGCCTTTTCACATCGTGAACATAAGAATGGCTTCAACCCTGTGTGAATTCTTTTGTGCGGGAGGTTTTCTCCTGAAGGAAACTGTATATCTTCATCTTCTGCTTTATAATTTAGCGATAACATGACGTTTTCACCAAAGCGATTTTCTGTTAGGATTTAAAAAATATATATATATATATATAAATTGTGGTTTTTTTCCAAACCACAAAGCAGACAAATCTATAATATTCTTATTAGGCTGCAAACACACATGAAGCATCTGATACAGTTTGAGGTCAGAACTGGATCCAGCAGCTTGTAAAATACACCATGAATTAAATAAGTTTTTTCACAAGCGTTCTTTTTTTTAAAACTTTTTTTCTACAGAGAATTCCCATAAAAATTCACCATATCTAGGAAATTTATAGGACCCTCTAACCCCAAGGCCAATCTCTGTACCACTGACACTATACACCTACTGTGCAGGTCGCTGTGAGTGTGGAATATCCTGTATGTTTAACATTTGACTTTGGAGGTTTTTTTTGTTTGTTTTTTAAATTAAAGGGTTAATTCCTCATCCTACAAGTAAAGTGAATGAGTAGGTGGCTATTTTCCATAGTCTCATAGAGATGAATGGAGAACCACACATGCCTGGCCTCCTCTCCATTCCAGGCATTACTACATGTTCTGCTGCCTCTGTGAGGACGAGGAGCCGTCACTATTAAACCAGGATGGAATTTAGGGTGAATTCACCCCGATATGTTACAGAATTTCCCTGAGACTCAGAATCTGCTCTATAGATGAAAATACGGCTGAGATGAGAATAAACCTTTAATGAATATAGAAAGAGAAGTCAGATGCTTCTTACTCCATACCTGTGGTGACATCTCCTCGATTGTCCTCCTCCACCTCACTCTTACATAGGGGATCGTCCATCATGCTCTCTTCTTCATCCTCCACTTTATTATCAGTCAGACCTTCCCCCTGATTTGTCATCTGTAACAATTCAGTACAATACAGCAGACAGGTGGGAAATCTAACAGATCCACAGAAGAGACCCCCACAATCTATGACCCCTCTATGACTGCAGGACCCCCCTATATAGATGTGTATAGGGCTCAGCTCCATCTACCTGAGGGTTCTCTGGGACCTTCTCCTCTGGACAGTCCTGGGAATACAGAGGACGGGGACATCTCTCTGGTGGATTTCTCCTCCTGGATCCACCTGTGGAGACACAAGCACACAATGAATACATGGCCTCCTGTAGATCTGTCTATAGATCAGACGCTTCTCTCAGATCCTTCACTTCTAGTTTTAGTGATCAATGTTCTGCTCCTCACCACCTGTGCCATTAGAGAGTGCGATATATTATTATATGTGAGGCAGTCTTGTGGGATGCTCCTGGTATGTAGAGGTCAGTACCTACCAAAAATGGTCCAAAGAAGAACTGGTGAACAGTAGACAGGATCACGGACGCTCAAGGCTCATTGATTTGTGGGTAGTGAAAGCTAGTGATGATGTCAGGACACACAGGACATCGCAGCTTGGTGTGTGTACGGGTCTGGAAAATCAGAATAGCCCTCTATGGAGGTCAGAGGTGGGTGACATTAAAGGAACAGCAGAGTGGGTGGTCCTACAACATTTCTGCAGCTGATATTTACTTCTATGTGAGAACAGGAAAAGTGTAGGATGGCCACTTGACAATTTCTGTAATGTCACTTCTAGCCACAGCATAGCACAGGTATCCCGATCATAGTCATAAATGGCTGAGATGGAAACGACCCTTTAAAGAGTCTTCTGCCAACATCTTGCAACTGACAACTTCAGAGGTCTTGTGGAGTCCATATGCAGTGACCGGGTTTGGGGTGGCCCCAACTCTACTCTCGGTACCCCGGACACCATTGAGTTGTCACCACATGTTGCTGCGCTCCGGAAGGGATGGTAAGGCATGGTGCACCCCAATGGGAAATAAGTCCAGAGAGTCAGGGTCTGCAGTAAACCAGTGTGCTTCTTTACTGGAGGAATTCAGGTACAAAACAATACAGGCGAGGCATAGGGCTGTCTTCTCCAGTCTCCTCCCTGGTAGAAGAAGGGTCTGATGCTGAGGAAAGGTCTGAGCTAGCTGTCTCTCTCTCTCTCTTCAGAAGGCTGGTAAACTGGTCCAAAGGCTGGAGGACCACGGTCCGTGGCAGAGTATACCCTTCTCAGCATCTTCTTTTGGTCACTCAATAGTCAGCAGAGTCTTCCCCTCCAAGCATTGGTCTCTAACTGCAGCACACTAAGGGCTCTCCTTATATAGCATATCTAGCTAGACTGGAACCTTCTAATGGGAGGGAAACTCAGCACAAACAATTACAAAGTTACCACTCCCGTCTATCATTGGTTTACATTTGAGCTTCAGTGTTACTCAAGAGCAATGACACAGCAGTTTTTCCAGACAAAAACAAGTTTCCAGACATAACAACAGAGCTAAACCAGACATTCAGAAGGTCAGACTCTATGGTTTTGGTGGTAAACAAGTCTGGCCTTCTCCCTCCAAAACATGCTCTTCTTTAAGCTCTATGGCAGCTGTGGAAAATTACCAGCTTCTCATTAAAAGTCCCAAAAGTCTCTCAGTATTCATTAACCCTTTCCACGGAGCCTTGCAAATACAGTGCAAATGAACAAGATATATATCACAAAATACATATAAAATGCAGTTAAACAGTATTAAACAGAGCATCTTAACCCTTTCTAGAGAAATAAAGTAATAAGTTTATAACTTTGCACAGGAGCAAATGTCCACAAATGTCCAGACTTCACATAACCCCTGCTTCAGGGCACTACGCAAACCTCAATTAGTCAAAGATGTTTTAGCAGCATAAGGAGGGCATACACAATATTTGGTGGTTGTAATGTTATGGCTGGATTCAGGAGCCAGAAAATAATATTTCAGACGAGCAGCATATCACCACCGGGATTTAGGCCAAAACTTCTGAGGAGGAGGAAACCAACTGCTCCAAATTAGTGAAAAAAAACTTTCCGACTCCAGATCGGACAACCAAAATAAACCCCTGGATCATTGCCGTCTCCAGGAATCTAGAACCAATAATCTGTGATATTATTATTGTCAAGAGAGATCCAGAACCTTCTAGAACGTATACAATGAACCGACCATCACAACCTCCTGAGGCTCAGAGCTCCAGTCTCAATGCTCTTACAGGAAAGAATCCTGTCTATGATTATAGAGAAACCTTCTGTTCTGTAGACGTAGAGGACATTGTTATATCATGTGAACGGAGCCCTATGGATATGACCGACATATAAACAACACGTAGCCTCTAATGTAATGTGAGAAGAAACGTGGAGCTCCTCCATTACATGTCACTGCACACACGTGTATACACTGCACATGACGGCTCTTACCTTGTGATATAAGAGGCTGGTGCTCCTCCATTACATGTCACTGCACACACGTGTATACACTGCACATGACGGCTCTTACCCTGTGATATAAGAGGCTGGTGCTCCTCCATTACATATCACTGCACACACCTGTATACACTGCACATGACGGCTCTTACCTTGTGATATAAGAGGCTGGTGCTCCTCCATTACATGTCACTGCACACACGTGTATACACTGTACATGACGGCTCTTACCTTGTGATATAAGAGGCTGGTGCTCCTCCATTACATGTCACTGCACACACGTGTATACACTGCACATAACGGCTCTTACCCTGTGATATAAGAGGCTGGTGCTCCTCCATTACATGTCACTGCACACACGTGTATATACTGCACATGACGGCTCTTACCTTGTGATATAAGAGGCTGGTGCTCCTCCATTACATGTCACTGCACACACGTGTATACACTGCACATGACGGCTCTTACCTTGTGATATAAGAGGCTGGTGTTCCTCCATTACATGTCACTGCACAAACGTGTATACACTGCACATGACGGCTCTTACCTTGTGATATAAGAGGCCGGTGCTCCTCCATTACATGTCACTGCACACACGTGTATACACTGCACATGACGGCTCTTACCTTGTGATATAAGAGGCTGGTGCTCCTCCATTACATGTCACTGCACACACGTGTATACACTGCACATGACGGCTCTTACCTTGTGATATAAGAGGCTGGTGCTCCTCCATTACATGTCACTGCACACACGTGTATACACTGCACATAACGGCTCTTACACTGTGATATAAGAGGCTGGTGCTCCTCCATTACATGTCACTGCACACACGTGTATACACTGCACATGACGGCTCTTACCCTGTGATATGAGAGGCTGGTGCTCCTCCATTACATGTCACTGGACACACGTGTATACACTGCACATGACGGCTCTTACCTTGTGATATAAGAGGCTGGTGTTCCTCCATTACATGTCACTGCACACACGTGTATACACTGCACATGACGGCTCTTACCTTGTGATATAAGAGGCCGGTGCTCCTCCATTACATGTCACTGCACACACGTGTATACACTGCACATAACGGCTCTTACCCTGTGATATAAGAGGCTGGTGCTCCTCCATTACATGTCACTGCACACACGTGTATACACTGCACATGACGGCTCTTACCTTGTGATATAAGAGGCTGGTGTTCCTCCATTACATGACACTGCACACACGTGTATACACTGCACATGACGGCTCTTACCTTGTGATATAAGAGGCTGGTGCTCCTCCATTACATGTCACTGCACACACGTGTATACACTGCACATGACGGCTCTTACCTTGTGATATAGGAGGCTGGTGCTCCTCCATTACATGTCACTGCACACACGTGTATACACTGCACATGACGGCTCTTACCCTGTGATATAAGAGGCTGGTGCTCCTCCATTACATGTCACTGCACACACGTGTATACACTGCACATGACGGGTCTTACCTTGTGATATAAGAGGCTGGTGCTCCTCCATTACATGTCACTGCACACACGTGTATACACTGCACATGACGGCTCTTACCTTGTTATATAAGAGGCTGGTGCTCCTCCATTACATGTCACTGCACACACGTGTATACACTGCACATGACGGCTCTTACCTTGTGATATAAGAGGCTGGTGCTCCTCCATTACATGTCACTGCACACACGTGTATACACTGCACATGACGGCTCTTACCTTGTGATATAAGAGGCTGGTGATCCTCCATTACATGTCACTGCACACACGTGTATACACTGCACATGACGGCTCTTACCTTGTGATATAAGAGGCTGGTGCTCCTCCATTACATGTCACTGCACACACGTGTATACACTGCACATGACGGCTCTTACCTTGTGATATAAGAGGCTGGTGCTCCTCCATTACATGTCACTGCACACACGTGTACATACTGCACATGACGGCTCTTACCCTGTGATATAAGAGGCTGGTGCTCCTCCATTACATGTCACTGCACACACGTGTATACACTGCACATGACGGCTCTTACCTTGTGATATAAGAGGCTGGTGCTTCTCCATTACATGTCACTGCACACTCGTGTATACACTGCACATGACGGGTCTTACCCTGTGATATAAGAGGCTGGTGCTCCTCCATTACATGTCACTGCACACACGTGTATACACTGCACATGACGGCTCTTACCTTGTGATATAAGAGGCTGGTGCTCCTCCATCATGGCCTCCTTGTACAGGTCCTTGTGTCCTTCTATATACTCCCACTCCTCCATGGAGAAATAGACAGTGACGTCCTGACACCTTATAGGAACCTGACAACACAATGACACCGTCATCACCCAGACCCCTCCAGTGCTGTTACTGGAGAATTTCCCAGCATTCCCAGCAGTGTCACCTCTCCAGTCAGCAGCTCCATCATCTTGTGGGTGAGTTCTAGGATCTTCTGCTCATGTATCAGGGGGTGAGGGGGAGGCTCTGTGATGGGGGGAGGGGTCCTGCTCCGCCCTCCTGACTCCTGGAGATGGATGATGGGAGTCACACAGTCCCCCGATGTCTTCTTCACTATTGTGTACTCCTGTGGATGGAGAGAGACACTTAGGGAATAAACCGTTCAGGGACCATGTGCTCTCCTCCGGCCCTCTCCTCCTGGTACAACGTGCCTACTTACCTCCTCATGGCTCCTACAACATGACTATTGGTCACTGGTCACATGACACATCACTCACCATATTGGGGGCTGAGCTCCAGGTTCTCCGTCACTTGGAAGGTCTGGAGGCCGTTCTCCAGGACCCTGGACTCTTCCTATCACTTCCTATGATGGATTCTCCTTCCCGATGTCTGACTTGTTACAGAATACAATAAAGAGGAGAGAAATCTAGAAAAGTTTACCTCTCCGCTCAGCAGGGAGATGATCTCCAAGGTGAGGTCTAATATTCTTCTGCTGATCTCCTTCCTGTCCATCCTTGGTGGTCATTCAGGAGAAGAGGAGAGAACTGGAGGAGCTGGAGGCTTCTAGTACTGCAGGCGCCTTTATGAGAAGAGGAGAGGAAATCATCCAGGGGACAAGACCAGATGTCACCTCCAGAACCGCACTTCCTGAGCCTGGAGGGGCCCCGCTTCTCAGAGCCCCCACCACATGGATTCCAGGGGCCCCAACATGGAGATCTCTGGTGGCTCCACAGGAGATAAATGTCTGATAGATGCAGGTCCCACCTCTGGGCTGTGCTCAGCTGTGTCCAGAACTCCTAGAGAAGAGACTGGAGAGAGCTGAGCTCAGGCCGGGCCCCGCTCCATTCATTCTCCTCCTGGAGGCAGGGGCCCCTCACCAGGACAGTCAGGGGCCAGCGAATGATGACAACCCCCACTATCCCCACTACTCCCCCCCCCCATCATACTAAGCTGAGGAGCGGAGAAGGATTCCTTGTGTGTAATGGAGGAGAATCTCCAGAGGTGACATGTCTGAGCTCTCCACCACACTGTCTCCTCACAGCTCATCTTACCTGCAGGCTGGAGGAATGGCTGATACCAGAGAGAACAAGAGCCCTGACTACCGACCAGGACCTGCCCAGTATCTGCTGCACTGCCAGAGCTGAAGGACCTGCGGTGACGTCACCGTCATGTGATCAGTGCAGGAGGCGGGGCTCAGCAGTGACTACCGACCAGGACCTGCCCAGTATCTGCTGCACTGCCAGAGCTGAAGGACCTGCGGTGACGTCACCGTCATGTGATCAGTGCAGGAGGCGGGGCTCAGCAGTGACTACCGACCAGGACCTGTCCAGTATCTGCTGCACTGCCAGAGCTGAAGGACATGGGGTGACGTCACCGTCATGTGATCAGGGGGCGGGGCTCAGCAGTGACTACCGACCAGGACCTGCCCAGTATCTGCTGCACTGCCAGAGCTGAAGGACCTGTGGTGACGTCACCGTCATGTGATCAGTACAGGGGGCGGGGCTCAGAGGTGGAGAAGGACATGGGGGAGTGATATAACCATCATGTGATCAGTTTATGGGGCGGGTCTCAGCAGCCAATAATATAAGAGGTGGTGAAGGACCTGTAATGATGTCACCATCATGTGATCAGTGCAGGGGCGGAGCTCAGCAGTAGAGAGGATAAGAGGTGGCAAAGGATCTGTGATGATGTCACTATCATGTGGGCGGGGCTAAGGTGAGAAGAGGTTGTGAAGGACCTGGGCGTGACGTCACCATCATGTGATCAGTGGAGGGGGCGGGGCTCAGCAGTGGAGAGCAGGTGAAGGACCTGGGGTAACATCACTGTTATGTGATCAGTGCAGGGGGTGGAGTTTAGCAGTGGGCAGGTAAAAATTTCAGAAAGGTGATTTAAAAAAAGAGGGCTGGGCTCAGTGGTATGGATTACATTTGGTGAAGGACCTGTGATGATGTCGGTGTCATGTGATCAGTGACTGAAAGGGCAGAGTTCAGCTGTAATTAGTAGTGGAGAAGGACCTGTGAAGATTTGATTTTGATTTGATTCAACTTTATTGTCATTACACATGTATAAATACAGAGTAACAAAATACAGTTTGCATCCAATCAGAGACAAGTATAGTAGACAAGTAGACAGATGTGCTATGAACAGTTATACAGATGTGCTACGTATATACAAAATTGCAGATGTATAGTAAACAGATCTGCAGCATGTTAGTAATATCGCTCCAGAAGTGGAAGAGCAGCGCTGTGGACAGTGTCAGTCCGTACAGAACAGAGACTTACGCTGTGACAGTGTCCCGGCTATAGCAGTAACCAGTGTGAACATACAGTGAATGTTGAGAATGAATGACAGTCATGATCATGGTGATGGGAGGGAGGAGAAGTGTAGCGCCTTCCGGAAGATGACCTCCACATTGCCTGTCCCTATAATAGTGCCCGCCCCTTTAACAGTAACCTCCACAGTTCCCGCCCCTTTAACAGTGACCTCCACAGTACACGCCCCTTTAACAGTGACTTCCACAGTGCCTGCCCCTTTAACAGTGACTTCCACAGTGCCTGCCCCTTTAACAGTGACCTCCGCAGTGCCTGCCCCTTTAACAGTGACCTCCACATTGCCTGTCCCTATAATAGTGCCCACCCCTTTAACAGTAACCTCCACAGTTCCCGCCCCTTTAACAGTGACCTCCACAGTACACGCCCCTTTAACAGTGACTTCCACAGTGCCTGCCCCTTTAACAGTGACCTCCGCAGTGCCTGCCCCTTTAACAGTGACCTCCGCAGTGCCTGCCCCTTTAACAGTGACCTCCGCAGTGCCCGCCCCTTTAACAGTGACTTCCACAGTGCCTGCCCCTTTAACAGTGACCTCCGCAGTGCCTGCCCCTTTAACAGTGACCTCCGCAGTGCCCGCCCCTTTAACAGTGACCTCCGCAGTGCCCGCCCCTTTAACAGTGAACTCCACAGCGCCCGTCCGTTTAATAGTGGCCCCTGCCCCCCACGCATGTAGCAGTGTAGTTGTGCCGTCATACGTCATATGACTGAATATTTAAGGACCTGCAAACTGCTAAAACCTGTGATCAGTTGTTATGGCAACCTGGAGTAGGACCTGCGAGCTTCTATTGGCTGATAAGGGACATGTGACCGTGTGTATGGCAGTTCGGATAAGTGAAAGGCTTGCCGGCTCCCATTGGCTAACGCAGGTCATTTTCATTTATCTCAGGATCCAGGTAGTGTTACACATATCCGTGCAATAGAATGAAACAGGTGGCTATGTGGGATCGGACGAAGGCTACCACAACATACTAGAGGCGGAGCCTCCGTCCGTGACCACCGGTCAGTGCAGGGTCACACTGTATCCAGGATCCTGGCCCACTTGTCACCACCATTTCAGAGGGTTCTCCTCAAGACCACCTTCCATGTGAATAACACAATATGACCAAAAAAACAATAAACGCTAAAAGACAAACATCCTCTGCAGATTGTATCTCATGACTGCGCGCCATTCCCCGGTGCGGCCTCGAACTTCCCCTCTCCATACTCCGTGGCATACGTGGCATACCATCTATGATAAAGAATACATGAAAATATTATGCTTTTTTTGAGCAGTGTATTATTAATCACACATGGCACCGATGATGACACTGATATCAATGATGTATACATGTAGGATTTTTCATATATAGGTTGTAATTGTGATTGTACTTTTATTACTGTTATATACAATATGTTAATGGGATATCGATAGTTTTAATTACACTTTATTATTATGTGGTTGTACTGTACTTTTATATGATTTTTTGTCAATTGTTATGAATTGAACACACATGTTATGTAAATTGCTATGAATCAGCACACTGCTATATATATTTGGCACTTTGTCTGTATACACTGCTTGAGAAAGGCTCCAGCATAGAGCCGAAACGTTGTCCTGCTTGGGTAAATAAAGGTTTTTAGAATTTTTTTGGAGTGCTGCCCATCTTTTTTGATCTATTGGATTGGCTTATATCCACATTGGGCCAGCTGCACCCTCTTGTTTGCATCAGGGACAGTGCTGCCACTTTTTTTCTTTTTTCTATATATATATATATATATATAGGAGATAAGAGATACAGATAGTTAGTGGGAGATAGTCCGTGTAGGTTATATCCTGATATATATAATACAGATAGTCCGTGTAGGTTATATACTGATATATATAATACAGATAGTCCGTGTAGGTTATATCCTGATATATATAATACAGATAGTCAGGGTAGGTTATATCCTGATATATATAATACAGATAGTCAGTGTAGGTTATATCCTGATATATATAATACAGATAGTCCGTGTAGGTTATATCCTGATATACATAATACAGATAGTCAGTGTAGGTTATATCCTGATATATATAATACAGATAGTCAGTGTAGGTTATATCCTGATATATATAATACAGATAGTCCGTGTAGGTTATATCCTGATATATATAATACAGATAGTCAGTGTAGGTTATATCCTGATATATATAATACAGATAGTCAGGGTAGGTTATATCCTGATATATATATATAATACAGATAGTCAGTGTAGGTTATATCCTGATATATATAATACAGATAGTCCGTGTGTAGGTTATATCCTGATATATATAATACAGATAGTCCGTGTAGGTTATATCCTGATATATATAATACAGATAGTCTCTCAGAATGTAAGGACAACATGGATATGGACTCAAGCACAGAGGGTGAGAAACCATCGACTCCTATGTCTAATGTATGCAACAAAAAAGATAAAGTGAAGTCTCAAAGGAAGCAGCTGTTGCTGGGTGATTCAATCATAAGAAGTGTGGAGCTTAAAGAAAATGGTTTTGTGAGATGTCTCCCTGGGGCTACTGCTAGAAGAGATAGAAGACGTATTATTAATATTGTTAAGCAAGCAAAGCAGGAAGGGGACGTGGATGTTCTTGTCCATCTAGGGACAAATGACCTGGCTTGCAATGAAGTGTCAGAGGTGAAAAAATCTTTTATCACACTTGGTAATGACGTACAGGATTTTGCATCCACCATTTCATTTTCTGAAGTTCTGCCTGTGCATAATGTTCAGAATGATAGGCAGAGGCGCATAAAGGAGTTCAACATATGGCTTGGTAAATGGTGTCAAGAGCAAGGATTTGGCTTTGTTTCTCATGATAGCTCTACTTGGAATAGAAAGGAACTGTACAAAAAAGATGGTTTGCATCTTTCTCTCAAAGGAACAAATGTACTTAGTGAACAACTCCAAGAATTTGCGAAAGAGTATTTAAACTAGGAAGGGGGGCAAAAGAGTGAAAATAAAAGAGTCCAATTGCCCCCCGAAACAATGCCAGAACAGGTCAGAAGCACAGAGGTTAAGAAATGATAAGCTCAGAGTCATGTCTACAAATGCTCGCAGTTTAGGTAAAAAAATCAATGAACTTGGGTCAATAATGGCATCTGAGAATGTAGATTTAGTGGCTGTTACGGAGACATGGTTTAATGAAAGAAATGACTGGGACATAACCATACCAGGGTACTCTTTATACAGAAGAGACAGAGAAGGCAAGAAAGGAGGAGCAGTGGCCCTGTATGTAAAAGATAGCATTAAATCTAACCTAATACAAGTTGGTGAGGCCAACATAGAGTCAGTTTGGGTTACGTTGCAGTTTGCTAACCATGCAGTAACTCGTGTAGGTGTGATATATAGACCACCTGGTCAAGTTAAAGAACTAGATGATCTACTAGTTGAAGAAATAGCTAAAATGACAATGAAAGGAGAAGTTATCATTATGGGAGATTTCAATCTTCCAGATATAAACTGGAAAACCAAAATAGCAAGTTCTACCAGGAGTACAGATATTCTAAATTCCCTACTGGGGTTATCTCTACAACAAGTGGTTGAGGAGCCAACCCGGAGGGAGGCCATTTTGGATTTGGTATTCACAAATGGGGATTCGGTATATGATGTCATTGTAGGCGAAACCTTGGGATCTAGTGATCACCAGTCAGTGTGGTTTAATATAAGAACTGTGAAAGAGTCCCACCACACAAAAACAAAAGTTTTAGATTTTAGAAAAACAGACTTTTCAAAAATGAAATTAGTCATAAATGAGTCCTTATCAGACTGGAACGGATTACATGGAGTCCAGGAGAAATGGGACTACTTAAAAGGTGCATTATTGAAGGCAACAGAAAATTGCATTAGACTTGTCAGTAAAAGCAAAAAAAGGAAGAGACCACTGTGGTACTCAGCAGAAGTGGCCCAAATCATTAAAAATAAAAAGCTAGCATTTTGTAATTATAAAAAAAAACAGAGCAATGAAGATAAGGAAATCTACAAGATTAGGCAGAGAGAGGCCAAGCAAGTTATAAGAACTTCTAAAGCGCAGGCAGAAGAAAAACTAGCTCAGTCTATGAAAAAAGGGGATAAGACATTCTTCAGATATATAAATGAAAAAAGGAAATTAAAACAAGGAATAACTAAATTAAAAACAAAGGACGGAAAGGTATGTAGAAGAGAATAAAGGGCTAGCCGACTGCCTTAATGAATACTTCTGTTCAGTTTTTACAAAAGAAAAAGGAGAAGGACCTCCACTAGAAAGGATGACTAATAAATCGTTTGATGCATGTATCTTTACAGAGGAAGATGTTCTAAGTTTGCTGTCTAAAGTGAAGACAAAAAAGTCACAGGGGCGTGATGAGATAGACCCAAAATTATTAAAAGAGCTTAGTGGTGAGCTGGCAAAACCGTTAACAGATTTATTTAACCAATCATTAGTAACAGGAGTCGTCCCGGAAGATTGGAAATTGGCAAATGTCGTGCCCATTCACAAGAAAGGTAGTAGGGAGGAATCGAGCAACTATAGACCAGTGAGTCTGACATCAATAGTAGGCAAATTAATGGAAACCCTATTAAAGGATAGGATTGTGGAACATCTAAAATCCCATGGATTGCAAGATGAAAAACAACATGGGTTTACTTCAGGGAGATCATGTCAAACAAATCTTATAGATTTTTTTGACTGGGTGATTAAAATAATAGACGGTGGAGGTGCAGTAGACATCGCATATCTAGATTTTAGTAAGGCTTTTGACACTGTCCCACATAGAAGACTTATCAATAAACTGCAGTCATTGAGCATGGACTCCCATGTTGTTGAGTGGATTAGGCAGTGGCTGAGTGACAGACAACAGAGGGTTGTAGTCAATGGAGAACATTCAAAACAAGGTCATGTTACCAGTGGGGTTCCACAGGGATCTGTACTGGGACCAATTTTGTTTAATATCTTCATAAGTGATATTGCAAAAGGCCTCGATGGTAAGGTTTGTCTTTTTGCTGATGACACAAAGATATGTAACAGGGTTGATGTTCCTGGAGGGAAACGCCAAATGGAAAAGGATTTAGGAAAACTAGAAGAATGGTCAGAACTCTGGCAACTGAAATTTAATGTGGATAAGTGCAAGATAATGCACCTGGGGCGTAAAAACCCAAGGGCAGAATATAGAATATTTGACACAGTCCTGACCTCAGTATCTGAGGAAAGGGATTTAGGAGTAATTATTTCAGAAGACTTAAAGGTGGGAAGACAATGTAATAGAGCAGCACGAAATGCCAGCAGAATGCTTGGATGTATAGGGAGAGGTATAAGCAGTAGAAAGAGTGAAGTGCTTATGCCGCTGTACAGAACACTGGTGAGACCTCACTTGGAGTATTGTGCGCAGTACTGGAGGCCATATCTCCAGAAGGATATAGATACTCTAGAGAGAGTTCAGAGAAGAGCTACTAAACTAGTACATGGATTGCAGGATAAAACTTACCAGGAAAGGTTAAAGGACCTTAATATGTATAGCTTGGAAGAAAGAAGAGACAGAGGGGATATGATAGAAACTTTTAAATACATAAAGAGAATCAACTCGGTAAAGGAGGAGAGCATATTTAAAAGAAGAAAAACTACCACAAGAGGACACAGTTTTAAATTAGAGGGGCAAAGGTTTAAAAGTAATATAAGGAAGTATTACTTTACTGAGAGAGTAGTGGATGCATGGAATAGCCTTCCTGCAGAAGTGGTAGCTGCAAATACAGTGAAGGGGTTTAAACATGCATGGGATAGGCATAAGGCTATCCTTCATATAAGATAGGGCCAGGAACTATTCATAGGATTCAGATATATTGGGCAGACTAGATGGGCCAAATGGTTCTTATCTGCCGACACATTCTATGTTTCTATGTATTTGCAGCTACCACTTCTGCAGGAAGGCTATTCCATGCATCCACTACTCTCTCAGTAAAGTAATACTTCCTGATATTACTTTTAAACCTTTGCCCCTCTAATTTAAAACTATGTCCTCTTGTAGCAGTTTTTCTTCTTGTAAATCTTCTCTCCTCTTTTACCTTGTTGATTCCCTTTATGTATTTAGCAGTTTCTCTCATCTCCCCTCTGTCTCGTCTTTCTTCCAAGCTCTACATGTTAAGGTCCTTTAATCTTTCCTGGTAAGTTTTATCCTGCAATCCCTGTACCAGTTTAGTAGCTCTTCTCTGAACTCTCTCCAAAGTATCAATATCCTTCTGGAGATATGGTCTCCAGTACTGCGCACAATCCTCCAAATGAGGTCTCACTAGTGCTCTGTAGAGCGGCATGAGCGCCTCCCTCTGTCTACTGGTAATGCCTCTCCCTATACACCCCAGCATTCTGCTAGCATCTCCTGCTGCTCTATGACATGGTCTGCCTACCTTTAAGTCTTCTGAAATAATGACCCCTAAATCCCTTTCCTCAGATACTGAGGTTAGGACTGTATCACTGATTGTATATTCTGCTCTTGGGCTTTTACGCCCCAGGTGCATTATCTTGCACTTATCAACATTACATTTTAGTTGCCAGATTTTTGACTATTCCTCTAGTTTTCCTAAATCCTTTTCCATTCGGTGTATCCCTCCAGGAACATCAACCCTGTTACAAATCTTTGTGTCATCATCAAAATAACGCACCTTACCATCGAGGCCTTCTGCAATTTCGCTGATAAAGATATTAAACAAAGTGTGTCACGTTACGTGGTAATAACTTTGGAACGCTTTTACTTATCCAAACCATTCTGAGACTGTTTTCTCGTGACACATTGTACTTCAAGACACTGCTAAATTTGAGTCAATATATTTCACCTTTATTTATAAAATAATCCAAAATGTAACAAAAATTTAGAAAAATTAGCAATTTTCTCAATTTCAATTTCTCTTCTTTTAAAACAGAAAGTGATACCTCATAAAATATTTATTACTCAACATTCCCCATATGTCTACAATATGTTGGCAATATATAGAGAGATCCGGCAGCACTACTGTACCCAAAGAACAATTTGGGACAACCATGAACAATACCTTAACTGCGGTAGTGATGGTGCAGGCAGATCGGATCCTGGCTGTTGATCCCAACATCAATGAAAATACAAAAAATCCGCAGCACTCGTCAATTGTATCAAATACGGTGTAGATTTATTCCATCAAAAACAGCAAGATGATGCGACGTTTCGACCGCCCTCGGTCTTTCTCAAGCAATACAGTGGATACATAACATGTGTCTTATATAGTGCCTAGTAAACGGGGTAAACCCTCCCCCAGGTGAATCAATACATCCTCATTAATACATAGTAGTAATACGTCACCATATGTAATCATTAGTAAACAGCTTTCTGGTGCAATGTGTAGTCCGTTAGGTTACCTCTCCTATAGGGGTAGTGTCCACAGGGCCTCATTCCCTCTCCGCAAATTCTTCTGAGACGAACCACGCTCGGCATCCCGGTAATTGTAATGCGCATGCGTCCCCCTCAGTCATCAGCCAATGAGAAAAATTCCCCAACTGACGTCACCTGTTGTCAATGACGTGGGAGCAGATTCTGTTCCACGGCAATTGCAGTGCGTCTACCTTGTCCCTTATCTATGAGGTATTTCTCGCCATGGAGACGCGGTCATCAACATAAACATCCATGTGACGCACGTGTCACCTAACTCATCCCTCTGTAGCTGTTCGATCGGTTCCCGGACATGTCCCGATGGGTGTAAGTCCCTCCTCCTCAGGTCAAAACACCTCCAGTATTCCACTTGGGGTAATTTCTTCACATGTCCGGGAACCGATCGAACAGCTACAGAGGAATAAGTTAGGTGACACGTGCGTCACATGGATGTTTATGTTGACGACCGCGTCTCCATGGCGAGAAATACCTCATAGATAAGGGACAAGGTAGACGCACTGCAATGCCGTGGAACAGAATCTGCTCCCACGTCATTGACAACAGGTGACGTCAGTTGGGGAATTTTTCTCATTGGCTGATGACTGAGGGGGACGTTGTCACCCAATGTCCCCTGATGTCACCCCTTTGTGTCTGTTGCTGTTACCCTACCTCACTTGTATGTTTGGTGTGGGTTTATGTTTGGGGTTTGGTGTTATGTCTAGTTTGGTGTTTCATGTCTGGCCTGTTTGGTGTTTCAGGTCAGCATGGATGCCAGACAAATCCTTTGTATGTCCTTACCTCCGGAAGGGGGTCCAGGTTGTTATTACTGGTGTTTGTGTTTGGTGTTTTTGTTGGGTCCTGCCTGGTGTGTGTTTGGGCCTATGCGCATTACCAGCATCCAGTGGTAGCGGCGTGGACGGCTCGAGTTCCTGTTACAGCTGTTTCAGGTAGGTGTCCATGTTGGTCCAGTTGGCAGTGGTGTTTTCTGCCTCTGGATACTTACCTGTCGTGTCATCCACTGCTGGCTGCTTTCTTCCCCTTTGTTGCTAGTCCTGTTGGAGACTCCGGTTCCTCCGTGCCGTGGAGGAATTGGTTGTCTCCACCTTCTGACACCATATTGAAGGGACTGTTAGGGTCAGTAGGGCCCAGGTTCAAGAGTATGAGCCCCCCTGCCACCGAGCGTGGCTCATATAGTCAGGAGGTCAGGGATAGGATTTAGGGATGCTTAGTTGGTTACCAGTTCGCTTTTCCCTGTTCCAAGGCCTAGCTGCTACCTTATTTTCCCCACATTGTACGGTTTCCCCCACTCTCCCCGTGACAATTAAATTTTTTTGTGAGGCGAGGTAACCAAAAAATGGCTGTTTTGGCACCGTTTTTATTTTTTTACAACATTTATCTGACAGGGTAGATCATGCGCTATTTTATAGAACAAGTAGTTACGGACTTAATGATATCAAATATGTCTACTATCTTTGTTTGTTTGTTTTAGTTTTACATAATAAAGCATTTTCTGAACGCATATGTTTTTTTATTTTTCTGCCGATCGTCTGGTGCGGGGGGCTAGTTTTTTGCAGGAAGAGTTGATGTTTTTATTGGTACCATTTTTGGGTATATATGATTTTTTGATCATTCATTATTTCACTTTATGGGGCAAGGTGACCAAAACATTTGTTGTTTTAGCACAGTTTTTATTTATTTATTTTTACAGTGTTCACTGTCATGTGACATTTTTATAGAGCAGATCGTTACGGACGTGGCAATACCTTATATGTATACTTTTTCTTATTTATTTCACTTTAACACAATAATAATTTTTTGGGTTTCAAAAATGCTATGTTTTAGTGCCTCCACAGTCTGAGAGCCATAGCTTTTTTATTGTTTGACCGATTGTCTTAGTGAGGGTCTAATCTTTCAAATGATAAGGTGATGGTTTGATTGCTACTATTTTGGGGGGCATACGCCTTTTTGATCGCTTGGTGTTGCAATTTTTGTTATGTAAGGTGACAAAAAATGGCTTTTTTTGGCACTGTTTCTATTTTTTATGGTGTTCACCTGAGGGGTTAGGTCATGTGATATTTTTATTGAGATGGTCGTTACGGACGCAGCGATACCTAATATGTCTACTTTTTATTTTATTTATTTCACTTTAACAGAATAATAGCATTTTTGAAACAAATAAATTATGTTTTAATGTCTCCATGTTCTGAGAGCCATATATATATATTTTGGAGCAATTTTCTTATGTAGAGGCTCATTTTTTTTCAGGATGAGGTGACTGTTTTATTGGTACCATTTTGTGGGACATACGCCTTTTTGATCACTTGGAGTTGCATTTTTTGTGATGTAAGGTGACAAAAATTGCTTTTTTGGACACAGTTTTCTTTTTATGGCATTTATCGGACGGGGTGGATCATGTGATATATTTATAGAGCCGGTCATTACAGATGTGGCAATACCAAATCTGTCCATTTTATTTATTTTTTATTCTATTTTTAATATATATTTTTTAAATTACTTAATTGGGGATTTTTATTTTTTCTATGTGAAACCTTTTTTTTTTTCTTTTTTTTATAAAACACTTTGCATTCCCCATAAAGTCATACAAGACATCTTGGGGACATTTGACTTTATTTAAAAAAAATTTCACCATTGATTTCTCCTGTAACTAGGCCTGACATAGTAGCCCCAGTTACAGGGGAAATACACCCCCCATAGAGGCTGTAGAAACATAGAATGTGTCGGCAGATAAGAACCATTTGGCCCATCTAGTCTGCCCAATATACTGAATACTATGGATAGCCCCTGGCCCTATCTTATATGAAGGATGGCCTTATGCCTATCCCATGCATGCTTAAACTCCTTCACTGTATTTGCAGCTACCACTTCTGCAGGAAGGCTATTCCATGCATCCACTACTCTCTCAGTAAAGTAATACTTCCTTATATTACTTTTAAACCTTTGCCCCTCTAATTTAAAACTGTGTCCTCTTGTAGCAGTTTTCCTTCTTTTAAATATGCTCTCCTCCTTTACCGAGTTGATTCCCTTTATGTATTTAAGAGTTTCTATCATATCCCCTCTGTCTCTTCTTTCTTCCAAGCTCTACATGTTAAGGTCCTTTAACCTTTCCTGGTAAGTTTTATCCTGCAATCCATGTACCAGTTTAGTAGCTCTTCTCTGAACTCTCTCTAGAGTATCTATATCCTTCTGGAGATATGGCCTCCAGTACTGCGCACAATACTCCAAGTGAGGTCTCACCAGTGTTCTGTACAGCCTCAGTGCAGGGCTGATCGAGGTCTATGGAAGATCAGACAGCTCCTGCACTCTCCCGGCCCCAGCGTTCACATGACCACCGGGCCGGGACATGAAGCGCACAGTGCTTTCTGAGCTATATACATAGCGCTTTGTGATCTGTGAATACAGCAATCTAGAAGGCAGGTGCAGCTGCCATCTCTGAATGGACATTCCAGAACATCCACCCATATGACGTTTATATCCTATGGACGGATGTGAAGTGGTTAAAGAAACTCCCCAGTTTATTATAGACACGATCAGAGCGGAGATGACTTCTAGATATAGAGGAGACCTGCCAGTGTCCTCTTCTCCCCAGGACCTACCTTCTACAAGTTACGGCAGGGGCCCCCATATTCAATCATTGCTGTGTGAGCAAGTAATATTTAAATATATACGTACAGTGGGCCCCCAAAATAAAGTTTTACTGGTGGGCCCTAGGCACCCCAGTCCAACACTGTTCAACTCTCATCCTCTCAACTGCTTAGTTCCGCTCTCTGTGCTGATCACATGACAGTGACATCGCCACAGGTCCTTCACCACCTTTTTGCTTCTGCTAAGCCCCACCCCCTAAAATGATCACATGATGGTGATATCACCCCAGTTCCTTCACCAACTCTTCTTCTATCAACTGCTTAGTTCTGCCCTCTGCACTGATCACATGACAGTTACATCATCACAGGTCTTTCACCACCTCTTCTCCTCTCCAATGGTAAAGCCGCCCTTGAACTGATCACCTGATGGTGACGTCACCGCAGGTCCTTCACACCTTCTCTCAACCGCTTAGTTCCGCCCTCTGCACTGATCACATGACAATGACATCAACCCAGGTCCTTCACCACCTCCTGTCCACTGCTAAGCCCCGCCCACTGCACAGATCACATGACAGTGCAATGACGTCACCACAGGTCCTTCACCCACCTCTTCTTCTATCAAGTACTGTGCCCGGCCCCTGTACTGATCACATGACAGTGACATCATCTCCTTAGCCCCGCCCCGTGTTCTGATCACATGACGGTGACGTCACCCCCAGGTCCTTCAGCTCTGGCAGTGCAGCAGATACTGGGCAGGTCCTGGTCGGTAGTCAGGGCTCTTGTTCTCTCTGGTATCAGCCATTCCTCCAGCCTGCAGGTAAGATGAGCTGTGAGGAGACAGTGTGGTGGAGAGCTCAGACATGTCACCTCTGGAGATTCTCCTCCATTACACACAAGGAATCCTTCTCCGCTCCTCAGACTAGTATGATGGGGGGAGGAGTAGTGGGGATAGTGGGGGTTGTCATCATTCGCTGGCCCCTGATTGTCCTGGTGAGGGGCCCCTGCCTCCAGGAGGAGAATGAATGGAGCGGGGCCCGGCCTGAGCTCAGCTCTCTCCAGTCTCTTCTCTAGGAGTTCTGGACACAGCTGAGCACAGCCCAGAGGTGGGACCTGCATCTATCAGACATTTATCTCCTGTGGAGCCACCAGAGATCTCCATGTTGGGGCCCCTGGAATCCATGTGGTGGGGGCTCTGAGAAGCGGGGCCCCTCCAGGCTCAGGAAGTGCGGTTCTGGAGGTGACATCTGGTCTTGTCCCCTGGATGATTTCCTCTCCTCTTCTCATAAAGGCGCCTGCAGTACTAGAAGCCTCCAGCTCCTCCAGTTCTCTCCTCTTCTCCTGAATGACCACCAAGGATGGACAGGAAGGAGATCAGCAGAAGAATATTAGACCTCACCTTGGAGATCATCTCCCTGCTGAGCGGAGAGGTAAACTTTTCTAGATTTCTCTCCTCTTTATTGTATTCTGTAACAAGTCAGACATCGGGAAGGAGAATCCATCATAGGAAGTGATAGGAAGAGTCCAGGGTCCTGGAGAACGGCCTCCAGACCTTCCAAGTGATGGAGAACCTGAAGATCAGCCCCAATATGGTGAGTGATGTGTCATGTGACCAGTGACCAATAGTCATGTTGTAGGAGCCATGAGAAGGTAAGTAGGCACGTTGTACCAGGAGGAGAGGGCCGGAGGAGACCACATGGCCCCTGAAGGGTTTATTCCCTAAGTGTCTCTCTCCATCCACAGGAGTACACAATAGTGAAGAAGACATCGGGGGACTGTGTGACTCCCATCATCCATCTCCAGGAGTCAGGAGGGCGGAGCAGGACCCCTCCCCCCATCACAGAGCCTCCCCCTCACCCCCTGATACATGAGCAGAAGGTCCTAGAACTCACCCACAAGATGATGGAGCTGCTGACTGGAGAGGTGACACTGCTGGGAATGCTGGGAAATTCTCCAGTAACAGCACTGGAGGGGTCTGGGTGATGACGGTGTCATTGTGTTGTCAGGTTCCTATAAGGTGTCAGGACGTCACTGTCTATTTCTCCATGGAGGAGTGGGAGTATATAGAAGGACACAAGGACCTGTACAAGGAGGCCATGATGGAGGAGCATCAGCCTCTTATATCACAAGGTAAGACCCGTCATGTGCAGTGTGTACACGTGTGTGCAGTGACATGTAATGGAGGAGCACCAGCCTCTTATATCACAGGGTAAGAGCCGTCATGTGCAGTGTATACACGTGTGTGCAGTGACATGTAATGGAGGAGCACCAGCCTCTTATATCACAGGGTAAGAGCCGTCATGTGCAGTGTATACACGTGTGTGCAGTGACATGTAATGGAGGAGCACCAGCCTCTTATATCACAGGGTAAGAGCCGTCATGTGCAGTGTATACACGTGTGTGCAGTGACATGTAATGGAGGAGCACCAGCCTCTTATATCACAAGGTAAGAGCCGTCATGTGCAGTGTATACACATGTGTGCAGTGACATGTAATGGAGGAGCACCAGCCTCTTATATCACAAGGTAAGAGCCGTCATGTGCAGTGTATACACGTGTGTGCAGTGACATGTAATGGAGGAGCACCAGCCTCTTATATCACAGGGTAAGAGCCGTCATGTGCAGTGTATACACGTGTGTGCAGTGACATGTAATGGAGGAGCACCAGCCTCTTATATCACAAGGTAAGAGCCGTCATGTGCAGTGTATACACATGTGTGCAGTGACATGTAATGGAGGAGCACCAGCCTCTTATATCACAAGGTAAGAGCCGTCATGTGCAGTGTATACACGTGTGTGCAGTGACATGTAATGGAGGAGCACCAGCCTCTTATATCACAAGGTAAGAGCCGTCATGTGCAGTGTGTACACGTGTGTGCAGTGACATGTAATGGAGGAGCACCAGCCTCTTATAACACAAGGTAAGACCCGTCATGTGCAGTGTATACACGTGTGTGCAGTGACATGTAATGGAGGAGCACCAGCCTCTTATATCACAAGGTAAGAGCCGTCATGTGCAGTGTATACACGTGTGTGCAGTGACATGTAATGGAGGAGCACCAACCTCTTATATCACAAGGTAAGAGCCGTCATGTGCAGTGTATACACGTGTGTGCAGTGACATGTAATGGAGGAGCACCAGCCTCTTATATCACAGGGTAAGAGCCGTCATGTGCAGTGTGTACACGTGTGTGCAGTGACATGTAATGGAGGAGAACCAGCCTCTTATATCACAGGGTAAGAGCCGTCATGTGCAGTGTGTACACGTGTGTGCAGTGACATGTAATGGAGGATCACCAGCCTCTTATATCACAGGGTAAGAGCCGTCATGTGCAGTGTATACACGTGTGTGCAGTGATATGTAATGGAGGAGCACCAGCCTCTTATATCACAGGGTAAGAGCCGTCATGTGCAGTGTATACATGTGTGTGCAGTGACATGTAATGGAGGAGCACCAGCCTCTTATATCACTAGGTAAGAGCCGTCATGTGCAGTGTATACACGTGTGTGCAGTGACATGTAATGGAGGAGCACCAGCCTCTTATATCACAAGGTAAGAGCCGTCATGTGCAGTGTATACACGTGTGTGCAGTGACATGTAATGGAGGAGCACCAGCCTCTTATATCACAAGGTAAGAGCCGTCATGTGCAGTGTATACACGTGTGTGCAGTGACATGTAATGGAGGAGCACCAGCCTCTTATATCACAGGGTAAGAGCCGTCATGTGCAGTGTATACACGTGTGTGCAGTGTCATGTAATGGAGAAGCACCAGCCTCTTATATCACAGGGTAAGAGCCGTCATGTGCAGTGTGTACACGTGTGTGCAGTGACATGTAATGGAGGAGCACCAGCCTCTTATATCACAGGGTAAGACCCGTCATGTGCAGTGTATACACGTGTGTGCAGTGACATGTAATGGAGGAGCACCAGCCTCTTATATCACAAGGTAAGACCCGTCATGTGCAGTGTATACACGTGTGTGCAGTGACATGTAATGGAGGAGCACCAGCCTCTTATATCACAGGGTAAGAGCCGTCATGTGCAGTGTATACACGTGTGTGCAGTGACATGTAATGGAGGAGCACCAGCCTCTTATATCACAGGGTAAGAGCCGTCATGTGCAGTGTGTACACGTGTGTGCAGTGACATGTAATGGAGAAGCACCAGCCTCTTATATCACAGGGTAAGAGCCGTCATGTGCAGTGTGTACACGTGTGTGCAGTGTCATGTAATGGAGAAGCACCAGCCTCTTATATCACAGGGTAAGAGCCGTCATGTGCAGTGTGTACACGTGTGTGCAGTGACATGTAATGGAGGAGCACCAGCCTCTTATATCACAGGGTAAGACCCGTCATGTGCAGTGTATACACGTGTGTGCAGTGACATGTAATGGAGGAGCACCAGCCTCTTATATCACAAGGTAAGACCCGTCATGTGCAGTGTATACACGTGTGTGCAGTGACATGTAATGGAGGAGCACCAGCCTCTTATATCACAGGGTAAGAGCCGTCATGTGCAGTGTGTACACGTGTGTGCAGTGACATGTAATGGAGGAGCACCAGCCTCTTATATCACAGGGTAAGAGCCGTCATGTGCAGTGTGTACACGTGTGTGCAGTGACATGTAATGGAGGAGCACCAGCCTCTTATATCACAAGGTAAGACCCGTCATGTGCAGTGTATACACGTGTGTGCAGTGACATGTAATGGAGGAGCACCAGCCTCTTATATCACAGGGTAAGAGCCGTCATGTGCAGTGTGTACACGTGTGTGCAGTGACATGTAATGGAGGAGCACCAGCCTCTTATATCACAAGGTAAGACCCGTCATGTGCAGTGTATACACGTGTGTGCAGTGACATGTAATGGAGGAGCACCAGCCTCTTATATCACAAGGTAAGAGCCGTCATGTGCAGTGTATACACGTGTGTGCAGTGACATGTAATGGAGGAGCACCAGCCTCTTATATCACAGGGTAAGACCCGTCATGTGCAGTGTATACACGTGTGTGCAGTGACATGTAATGGAGGAGCACCAGCCTCTTATATCACAAGGTCAGAGCCGTCATGTGCAGTGTATACACGTGTGTGCAGTGACATGTAATGGAGGAGCACCAGCCTCTTATATCACAGGGTAAGAGCTGTCATGTGCAGTGTATACACGTGTGTGCAGTGACATGTAATGGAGGAGCACCAGCCTCTTATAACACAAGGTAAGACCCGTCATGTGCAGTGTGTACACGTGTGTGCAGTGACATGTAATGGAGGAGCACCAGCCTCTTATATCACAAGGTAAGAGCCGTCATGTGCAGTGTATACACGTGTGTGCAGTGACATGTAATTGAGGACCTCCACAGTTTCTTCTCACATTACATTAGAGCAGGGGTACTCAAGTACTCTTTGTAAAGGTCCGCATACTTAGGTCTGCCTCTGGATGAAAGTCTGAGGCACAAAAACATTTTTTCTTCTGTAAAATAGGAATACCTTTTTTCCCACCGAATCCCCTGAGGTCCCCAACACAATAAGAATGTACCCTTAGTGCCCCTCAGACAATATGATGCTTTTTAGTGTCCCCCTCAGAGTATGATGCCCCCATCTCACAATATGATGCCTCCTCGCAGAATTTGATGTCCTCTTAGTACCTTCCTTCACAGTATGATGCCCCCGTAGTACCTCCCCTAATAGTATAATGCCCCTTTTAATGCTTCCTCTCATAGCATGATGCCTTCTTAGTGTCCCCATTGAGTATGATGCCCCCTTAGTGCCTCCTCACAATATGATGCCTCTTTGGTGCCTCCCCTCACAGTTTGATGCCCCCTTAGTTCCTCCTCTCACAATATGATCCTCTTCTGACCCCCTCCAAAGAATGATGCCCCACATTGCCTCCACTTTATATACTCGCCTTCCCCACTATCAATTTGCTGCTTCTTCATCAATGTGCCGGCAATGTGATGCAATGACATTATCATGCCTGCCGCCGAGCCAAAGATGGCACCGTGCCCGACCTTCACTCTGGTTCAGTGCAGCAGGCATGATGACATGATCGCATTGCGCTTGCCGGCACTGAATCACCGGTGGGAGCCGATGGCTTCCTGCTTCACCAGTTTATTCAACTGTATCTGTTCCCCAAGGGCACAGATACAGTTGAGAGGAGGGGTCCGGACTCGGACCGCGGTCTGCCAGTTGAGTACCCCTGCATTAGAGGCTACATGTTCTTTATATGTCAGTCATATCCATAGGGCTCCAGTCACATGATGGGAGCGTGTCCTTCTGGCCTCCATCGGGCCGGTATAGTAGACCACACTGCTCTATCAGAGTCGTCCTGTAAAGTCCGTGTTCTGTAGATTATACATGGAGCTTCTGGGCAATGTCTGCCCCTGTGTGAATCTATAGAGCAGGGTACGCAAGTATATTTTGTAAAGGTCAAAATACCTGGGTCTACCGTCTAAGGAAGGTCCGAGCCGCAGTAAAACCTAAGGACAACACCAGTGGCGTGTTCCCCACTGTAGCAAATTTTGCCTCTAATCCCATCCCATCTCCTCTGTGCCCCCATAACAGGATGTCCACGCAGTGTCCCCCACACAGTGATGCACTCTTAAGTGTGTCACACACAAATTAATCAGCCCTTAAGTGCCCCCACGGTGTAATGCCCATTAAGTGCCCCCACGCTTTAGTTATGCCACCTTAAGGCCCCCTCTCTGTAGACACTCCTCTTAGTGCCCCGATCGTGATGCCCTTGTAGTTTTGATAAAACAAAGAAGCATTACTTACCCCGCCATGGCTCCTCCGATGACCGGAGCACATCATCCTGGAGCTTGTCACTTCATCGCACCTGCTGCTTGAGTCATCGGCCGGTGAAGGGTGGAGCAAGGGGCTTCCTGCGTCACTGCTCTCAGATACAGTTTAATGAGGGACATGTAGGGGGTCACTAAACCTAGAAGTGAAGGAGCTGAGAGAAGAGTCTTATCTATAGACAGATCCACAGGAGGCCATGTATTCAGTCACTGTGGTGTGCTTGTGTCTCCACAGATGGATCCAGGAGGAGAAATCCCACCAATCGATGTCCACGGAAGGTCCCAGAGAACCTTCAGGTAGATGGAGCTGAAGTCTCACCAGAATCTGACCAGAAAGGGATTGAACCAAAGACCATTTTACATTTCTTTTCTTTAGGATGAAAATCTGATGGATATTAAGGTTAAGGTTAAAGAAAAAACAGAAGAGGAGACGGATTTATGGGGCGATCAGCCGTGTAAGGAGGGGGGGGGGGGGGCTGTCATGGCGGTTTTCAGTGTCACATAGATACAATTTCCATCATCTCATCATCACATGTAATATTCTATTCTGTCACTGTGTTTCCTACAGATGGATCCAGGAGGAGAAATCCACCAGAGAGATGTCCCCGTCCTCTGTATTCCCAGGACTGTCCAGAGGAGACGGTCCCAGAGGACCCTCAGGTAGATGGTGTTAAAGGAATCTGTCAGCACTTACCTCTCACCAGTCCAGCTGCTGTGGGAGTCGTGCTCTTCTCAGCTGAATCAGATGCTGTTGGTCCCATCTCGATCGGTGGCCGCAATGTGGAGAAATCAGCGTTTTTCTAATATGCAGATTGGCCCCTTGGTGCAATGAGGGCGGTGCCATTGCCTACTCGCTTGTAGTCCATGCCCCCCCACTATGACAGGGCCAGGCAGTGAAGATGTGATCCCGTCTGTCCCGAAGTCTCGCACCTGCGCGTTTGACTGAGCAGTCGTCACATGAATTCTGTATCTGCGACCTTCTTCACTGTACTGCAGCCAGAACCGCACAGGCGCGAGACTTCAGGACATGCGCGGTTACGTCTTCACTGCATGTTCAGACTAGAAATGAGTGAGAGGAGCACTTCGGTGCAATGACGTCACCCTTGTTGCACCAAGGTGCTAATGAGCATATTATAAAAACCTTGATTTCTCCTCATCGAGATGGGACCAACAGCATCTGATTGGGCTGAGAAGGTCACGTCTCCCACATCAGCTGGATTCCCTGAGACGTGAGAAGTGACTGACCCCCCAGGATCTGACCGTACAGTGACTGTATCCAAGTCCATCTTACTTCATGTCTCTTATCGTTTAGGATGAAAATCTGATTGATATCAAGATTATCGTTAAAGATGAACCTGAAGAGGAGACGGATGTAATGGACGATCTGCAATGTGAGGAGGGGGAGACCTTCACTGGTCATCTGGATACTACTCCCATCATCTCATCATCACATGTAATAATCTGTCACTGTGTTTCCTACAGATGGACTCATAGAAGGAAATCCACCAGAGAGATGTTCCCAAGAAGAGTGGATGATGGACGATCCCCCCTGTAAGAGTGAGGTGGAGGAGGACATTCCAGGAGATGTCACCACAGGTAAGGAGTAAGAAGCCTCTGACTTCTCTTTCTAGATTCATGAAAGGTTTATTCCTATCTCAGCCGTATTCACATCTTTGGAGCGGATTCTGAGTCTCAGGGAAATTCTGTAACATATCGGGGTGAATTCACCCTAAATTCCAGGCGGATGGATTAATAGTGACGGCTCCTCGTCCTCACAGAGGCCCCAGGACGTGTAGTAATGTCTGTTAGACCTCAGGTACAATGGACCCCGCAGTGAATGGAGGCCGGGCGTGCGTGGTTCTCTGTTCACCTGAACGTCCCTCCACCTCCCCAATCACTGCAGCCGCCGGACGGGGAATTAACCCTTTAATAGTCAAACCCAGAACATACATAATATTCCACACAGTGACCTGTACAGTAAGTGTCAGTGTAACAGAGGCTGGCTGCGGGGTCAGAGGTCCTATAAATATAGCAGAAGATATATTCACCTCCACCCATCCCCCAATGCTGCTGGGTCCCCGCTGCTCGTTACTTCCGGCTTCCGTCCAAACATGCAGGAAATGCCTCGACACGCCGGGTCATTATTATTATTTAATGGAAAGCGCCATTAATTCCATGTACGTCCAGAGCGACAACAAGCAGCTGCGTCAGTGTCATGACAGGAGGATATGGTGGAAAGTGGTGAGAGAGAGAGTCCGAGTGTGGGAACGGAGGTGTCTGAGATTTCTTCCAGGATGTGTTAGTTTATGGACTGGAGGGAGTGGGTGTAAGAGGATTGTGATGTGAGAGGGGCAGAGGAGAGTTTGAGAGATTAGATAGGGAGCAGAGGCAGGTAAAGACAGGGTGTCCGTCTCTGTGGGTGGCTGTGGAGGACCATTGTGTGAGTCCAAAGGAGGCAGTAAGAGAGAGGAGTTTGGAGGCGGTTCATAGGGATGTTGAAATCCATGATGGAGGGGATGTCTGCAGAGAGGAAGTGAAGAAGCCAGGTATTGAAATGGTAGAAAAAAGTAGTAGCAGGGCTTGGTGGGGGGTAGATGAAGGTTGCATGGAGATGCAGACAGAGTGGACTTCGAAAGAGGGGTTATGAAAGAGTAGAGATGGGTTGAAGGAGCAGTTCCCTGATAAGAGGAGACCGACACCATCACCATGTCGGTCTGGGCGGGTGAGTAAACTGAAGGTTCTCATAGGATAGTGCAGCACGTTTCTGTGAGGCCCAGGAATAAAAGGTTCTTGGAGATAAAGAGGTCGTGGATGTAGGAAAGTTTGCCGCACATTAACACGAGTTCCATAATTCTCTGGATAGAGGGAGTGGGGGAGCAGGGTGTCAGGTGGATGGGTAGGAGGTTAGTGGTGGGGGCTTTGTTATGGAGGGGAGATAGAATATGGGGGGCCTGGATTAGGAGATATGTCTCCAGCAGTAAGGAGAAGTAGAGCGAGGGATAGCTAGTGAAAGCAATAGGTGGCTGACCATGAGGTCTGAGTCGGAGGAGTGGAGAAGAAGTGGCCGGGGGACAGGATAGTAGGAGAGGTGAGAGAAATAGCTCTTTGGTTTAGGAATAGTCTGAGGGGTATGAAGATAAGTGAAGACATGTTTATGCAGTGGTGCAGAAGATGATTGTGTCAAGAAATTGTAAGCAAATGGAATTACCTTCTGTTCACTCCTGGTATAATCCACGAATGCTCTGAAATGACCACCTACCTGCAATATATACAAATAAGGAATGCTAATTAAAGGGGTTGCTGAACCCCTGAACATGTCCCCATCGTCACCCAGGCAGCCCTGCTATGATGCTGCCCCTTGTCCTGTGCTGAATGTTTTGTTTATGTTTTTACACTGCCAGGCGGAGTCTTCCACCTAGCAGTGACCCCGGTGACATCACCAGCCCTGATGGGCGCGCTTTAACGTTGCGCTAGCCGTTATACATTAGTGCCGGTGACGTCACCGGGGTCACTAATAAACGGAAGCCTCCGCCTAGCAGTCCCTTTTCTTGGTAGTATTTTGGGGTGTATACAGCTATTTGATCTCTTTTTATTACATTTTTTGAGAAGGGTAAGGTGAATTATTTTTTTTTTGTTATTGTATTCTCCGCACATGGCAAATATTATTATATTTTATTAGTTCTGACATTTTTGGACCCGGCAATACCAGTGATGTAAAAAAATGTATTATTGTTATTTATTTTTAAATATAAAATTTGGAAAAGGAGGTGATTGAAAAAAAAATTTTTTATTTCTTTTACTTTTTTTTTTCACTGCAATTTTTAGTCCCCTTAAAGGGGTTATCCGAGTTATGGGAAAAAAAATAAAACCTAACAAAATTAATCAGGATATACATATACATTAGTCAAGCTTGATTTTTAAAAAAAAAAACCGATCTTTACACCTTTTCTAGGTTCTGTTATTGCTGTGTTTACATGCAGCAGTAACAACAATGACTCATCTCTCCCTCATGAATATTTGTGGGAGGGGATCTGTGGATGGCACTGTTTAGGGGGGAGATCTGTGTGGATGGCACTGTTTAGGGGAGGGGGGATCTGTGGATGGCACTGTAGGGGGATCTGTGGATGGCACTGCCTGCCATCCACAGACCACAGATCCCCCTACAGTGCCATCCACAGATCCCCCTCCCCGACGCTCACAGCAGCAGTACTAATCATTCACTTCATTTTTCTATGCAGAGCTATTTTCTTATTATTTTGAAATCTCTGAGTCTCTGACTCTTACTTTGGCTGAGCTCCGGTAACAACAGCAGGCAGTGCAGGCGGCGTTCATTCACTGACTTCACGCGCCTGCTCCGCCTAGTGGGAGGAGCAGGCGCGTGACGTCAGTGACAGTGAGTGAGCGCCGCCCCCCGAACTGCCTGCTCTGCTATTACCGGAGTACAGAGCTAAGAATGCAAGTAAAGAGCTCACTACAGCGCCCTGTATATTCTAACCCCCAGGCAAGCGTCCCTGTCACCATGGGAACGCTTGGGGGTTAGAATATACCATCGGATTTGAGTTTTTTTACGATCTCACTGAGCTCGAAAAACTCAGATCCGATGGTATATTCTAACCAGGCAAGCGTCCCCGTCACCATGGGAACGCCTGGGGGATAGAATATTTTATACCATTGGATCTTCTGACTTTTACTCTGCTTGGCCAGCTCGGGGCCCCAACCAGTTCGGGGCCCCAAGCTATTGCTGGTTTTGCCTGGCCTGATGATCGCGCATATGCGATCACCTATTAGCCGCAGGGAGGAACTTTGAGGTAGCCGCGGCACAAGTGAGGATCGCGCATGCGCGATCAACTTACAGCCGCACGGACTGTAATCCAGAGAGGTGGGGGCGTGGCCAAGGCTGATGACGTTCCGTTTACATGGCTTAGTCACTCCGACAAGCAGAGAGCTCCATGTAAACGGAACGTCACAGCTGATGACGTGGGCAGTCACATGACTGTTTAGTGTAGCAGAGAAACGGCACAAGATAGGTACAGAAAGTGATTTAGGAAAACTAATGTATAGGGGAAATAAAGCCATAGAGAGAAATTAAGTTAACTCGGATAACCCCTTTAAGTAATTTGAACATGCGGTCTTCTTCTGATCACTTGCACTGTAGCCTTCAGTTTTCGGTATTTTACCGGCTCTCTCAGGCAGCTCGCTCTGATTGTGCTGGGGACTTTCATAAGACCCCAGGTTGTCATGGTAACTGAGCGCAGCCCTGTGACTTTGCTGTGGAGGCACCGATCAGAGGACAGAGGGCGTCTCCTCCCTCGGTCTAACCCCACGGCATGTAAGGGGTTAATGACTGGGATCAGCCATCTCTCTGATCGTGTGTGGAGTGGGATCAGCTGATGACCCCGCTCCATACACCTTGCGCCCCACTGACGTGCGACAAAAATTGGGGGATGAGAAGGGGTTAAAGAATGCATTTTATTCTTTCAAAACTAAGACGATAAACTGTGTTTGGTCACAATCGTAATGACAGAATAAATAAGGCCTCTTTCACACTTGCGTTGTCCGGATCCGGCGTGTACTCCACTTGCCGGAATTACACGCCGGATCCGGAAAAACGCTAGTGTACTGAAAGCATTTGAAGACGGAACCGTCTTCCAAATGCGTTCAGTGTTACTATGGCACCCAGGACGCTATTAAAGTCCTGGTTGCCATAGTAGTAGTGGGGAGCGGGGGAGCAGCATACTTACCGTCCGTGCGGCTCCCCGGGCGCTCCAGAGTGACGTCAGAGCGCCCCATGCGCATGGATGACGTGATCCATGTGATCACATGATCCATGCGCTTGGGGCGCCCTGACGTCACTCTGGAGCGCCCGGGGAGCCGCACGGACGGTAAGTATGCTGCTCCCCCGCTCCCCGCTACACTTTACCATGGCTGCCAGGACTTTAGCGTCCTGGCAGCCATGGTAACCACTCTGAAAAAGCTAAATGTCGGCTCCGGCAATGCGCCGAAACGACGTTTAGCTTAAGGCCGGATCCGGATCAATGCCTTTCAATGGGCATTAATTCCGGATCCGGCCTTGCGGCAAGTGTTCCGGATTTTTGGCCGGAGCAAAAAGCGCAGCATGCTGCGGTATTTTCTCCGGCCAAAAAACGTTCCGTTCCGGAACTGAAGACATCCTGATGCATCCTGAACGGATTTCTCTCCATTCAGAATGCATTAGGATAATCCTGATCAGGATTCTTCCGGCATAGAGCCCCGACGACGGTACTCTATGCCGGAAGACAAGAACGCAAGTGTGAAAGAGCCCTAACGTATACTCCGCGCGCGGCACCGACGATTCCCTGGCTTTATCCTCCCCCAATACAAGACCGACAAAACGGCGAGACCGACAAAACGACGAGACCGACAAAACGACGAGACCGACAAAACGGCGAGACCGATAAAACGGCGAGACCGATAAAACGGCGAGAACGGCGAGACCGACAAAACGACAAGACCCCTCTCGATTTTGGTGACACAGAAATGAGTTTTTGATATCAAACAAATACTAAAGCAACACCGGATCCGGTATTTTTGCTATCGTTCTACAATCTCTCCATATATATAATGTATAATTATTGGCGCCACTTCTTGGTCTATCTCTATATATATTTGTATATAAGAGACCAGCAGGAGGAGGCGGCTTTGCACGGGTATATTTCCACTATTTCATGTAATGTTTGTGTGTGAGGTTAAAAGATATCAATAGTGTTCCCCATAACTTAAAGGGGTTGCCTCACCATGGACAATGGGGGCATATCGCTAGGATATGCCCCCATTGTCTTATAGGTGCGGGTCCCAGCGGTATATCGAGAATGGAGCCCCGCGAGGTGTTGGCTGAAGGACTCCGGTCCGGCCACCACCAAGCCGGCTCCCCATTGAAGTGAATGGGAGTGTACCGCGCATGCGTGGCCCCTGCTCCCATTCATTTCTATGGGGCCGACAGAAATAGCCGAACCATAGCGATATGCCCCTACATTGTCCATGATGAGACAACTCCTTTAACAGTGACCTCCACAGTACCCCTCCCCCTTAACAGTGACCTCCACAGAGCCGCCCCCTTAACAGTGACCTCCACAGTACCCCTCCCCCTTAACAGTGACCTCCACAGCACCCCGCCCCTTAATACTGACCTCCACAGCACCTCACCCCTTAATACTGACCTCCACAGCACCCCTTCCCCTTAACAGTGACCTCTACAGTGCCTGCCCCCCTATAACAGTGACCTTCACAGCTTCCCCCCCACTGAACTGTGACCTCCGCAGCGTTCCCCCCCCCCCACTGAACTGTGACCTCCACAGCACCCCACCCCTTAATTGTGACTTCCACAATACCCCACCCATTCACAATGATATCCACGGCAGCCCGTCCCCTTAACTGTGACCTCCATAGCATTCGCCCCCTTAACTGTGACCTCCACAGCACCACGCCCCTTTAACTGTGACCTCCACAGCACCACGCCCCCTTAACAGTGACCTGTAACAGTGAAAAAAAATGGCTGTGTTGTCATGGAAACCTGGTGTAACTGTGTGTATGTCAAGGCTGAATGACCTGTGAGCTTCTGTTGGCTGATAAGGGTCATGTGACCATGTGAATGGCAGTTAGAATGTAAGGGAAGCTGCAAGCTCCTATTGGCTAATAAAAAATTCTGAGAATATCTCAGGAACGGTACGTCCTAGAGAGCTGAGACCCCATCTAAAACCTTTCCGGACACCCGATGTACCTGTGTGCCAAATGTCCTGCAGATCGGTCCAGTCGTTTGGCCATGCAGAAAAAACAGACAGACAACAGGAAGAAATGTATTTTTATATATAAGAGATAATAGCACAGGATCCGCCACTCCTGTGCGTGGTTCATGGCAGGCCGACGATGCCGGTGCGCTGGAAGCCATTGGCAGAGTGTCCCGGCAGTTGTCGACAGCTTACCTCGGATGTCGTTGTCAGGAGCATTCCCTCCACTTGCAGATTCTATATGGGAATCACTGACCGGAGGGGGGAAGCTGTCGTCCAGAGAATGTAGGTAAGTCCTCCACTTATCTCCTGGATTCCTCGGACAGCCCCTCAGGATGTCTACCTGCTCAAGAGGTAGTAGATTCTTACAGGACCTTCTGCTATGTCTGAATTAATTCCCATCATTAGGGAAGTGCTCTAAGGGCGATTTCACCGAACGTACTAGGTCCGGAAAACACGCTTAGTTTGAGAGCAGAACTTCCGAGGCTGAACGCTGATCCTGAGGCATTTTAATTCCAGTCTGACCATGGCTGTACTGAATAGTACTCATGACATTATGTCAGTACAGTTCAGTACAGCGGTGGTCGGGAAGGAACACAGATCATTATAAATCATTTTAATGCCGTGAGTTTGTGTCACAGGAGCAGCGTTCCGCCCAGAAAACTCTGCTCAGACACGAGCATGATTCCCAGAGTGAATACGCTCATGTGAAATGTCCCTAAGGAAACGGATTCAGATTTCCTGAAGCCAAAATCAGGAGTAAATAAATAAAAAAAGAGAGAGAAGTGGTGTCTGTCCTTTATACGTCCTCTCCTTTTATGAGCCACTGCTGCATCAAGAAGCCTGAACCTGTGGCCATACCCCTACTAATCATCTGGATCACCTGAGCTCCCTTCTGCCCTGTGTGCCTCTACCTCTGGGAGTGACCTCCTATAAATCCTGATATCTGTTCTGGTACCTGGACCTTTTGCCATAATCTGTACCAGCTGTTACTTCAAAGTCTCTTTCTGATCGGGTTATCATGTAAACCAGCCTGTAAGAACAGTCTGCTATGATAAATGTATTAGAAGGCACAGACAACCTGCTGCACCTTCTACATAGACAACCTGCTGCACCTTCTACATCAGGCATGCTCAACCTGCGGACCTCCATCTGTTGCAAAACTACAACTCCCAGCATGCCAGAACAGTCTACAGCAGGGCATTGTGGGAGTTGTAGTTTTACAACAGCTGGAGGGCCGCAGGTTGAGCATGCCTGTTCTTCATAGACAACCTTGTGCGCCTTCTTCATAGACAGCCTTGTGCGCCTTCTTCATAGACAGCCTTGTGCGCCTTCTTCATAGACAGCCTTGTGCGCCTTCTTCATAGACAGCCTTGTGCGCCTTCTTCATAGACAGCCTTGTGCGCCTTCTTCATAGACAGCCTTGTGCGCCTTCTTCATAGACAGCCTTGTGCGCCTTCTTCATAGACAGCCTTGTGCGCCTTCTTCATAGACAGCCTTGTGCGCCTTCTTCATAGACAGCCTTGTGCGCCTTCTTCATAGACAGCCTTGTGCGCCTTCTTCATAGACAGCCTTGTGCGCCTTCTTCATAGACAGCCTTGTGCGCCTCGTCCATAGACATCCTTCTGCGCCTCGTCCATAGACAACCTTGTGCGCCTCGTCCATAGACCACCTTGTGCGCCTCGTCCATAGACCACCTTGTGCGCCTCGTCCATAGACCACCTTGTGCGCCTCGTCCATAGACCACCTTGTGCGCCTCGTCCATAGACCACCTTGTGCGCCTCGTCCATAGACCACCTTGTGCGCCTCGTCCATAGACCACCTTGTGCGCCTCGTCCATAGACAACCTTCTGCGCCTTGTCCATAGACAACCTTCTCCAATTTCATCCTCCTTCCTGTTAACAATGTTCTGTAATAAGTATCTTAGAACTAAAGGGCGCCCATTACCACTAAGAAGACTTATTCCTTTAATTTGACGGGCAGTTCTCGAATAACATGAAATCTTGTAACTTCTCAGATGAGATGATCTGTCCGGCTGAGACGATGCCTGGGAAGGTTGTCTTTTAGGCTACTGTATCTTCACTTTTTCCCCAGAGCCTAGTAATATGGTACTGCTCGTGTGGTGCTGTCATAAGTGATGTCCTCGAAAGTAGGAATTAGTCGTACCGGTAATTGAATTTCCAGGAGGAGCCTTTTAACCCTTCTATCTTCCTGTCCTGACAAGTGCAAGAGGTATCTCCTCCTGTGGAGCTGTCATGATGGACTTCTGGAAATCCAGTTACTAGTAGGACCGATTCTAGAAACTATTTTCTTTAAATAATAACAGCACAGAAGAAAGCTCCTCCTTTTAGAGCTATATATGAGACTGGGGGTAAGAACTGAGGAGCTATCTGACAACACATGGGTCTCCTAAAACTCTGCACACAACCCGACATGTCTCCAGGATATTTCTATAGTACAACCTTAGTCTATGATATCAAGCAGTGAGATCTCCGCTACGACCTAGTGCATACTTATAGCTCTCCAGGAGCACATCTTCTGGGAGGTCTCCTATAAGGGTGGTTAATATGCTTTTAAACATCTATTGGTTGCTCTCTTTTTTTTTTATTCTTTTGATGTTCTCCAGTCTTCCAGATCCATAATTGTTAAAAATAATCTATTTTATGTTCAATTATAGTGCACACAGACGTCTCAGTGATGGTTACCTGCACTCACAGGACACTTCATTAGCTCCAGCTTTTAGTTCTTCACAGGACAACTTTAAATGTGTTTTATTTTTTCTTCTATAGAGAAACCTATGGGGAAAAATCATCAGAAGCAAAGCTATAGCTAGAGCCTGTTCTGTAAAAAAAAAAAAAAAAGATATATAAACCTCCCACAATACTAAAAATCCTCAGATATAATGCACTGTAGATGTAAATGACAAAGCAGAAGCCTCGTGGTCCGGATAGAAGGTTGGTTCCGACACTGCTCTTGTGTCTGTACTCTGGTCAGGGCTCCTGTTTGGAGCCAGCTATACATAGGTAGATTAGGTGGAGCCCAGCGGGTTAGATCCAATCTTTAATAGTGACGCACAGTCCAAGAAGAAGCCGCAACGCTCTTCATCCGATACAACTGTTCTCTACTGAAGCATGGTCAGAGAGGACACAGGAGACGTTTCACACTTCATCGAGGCCTCAGCATCATCACCGGTCCCGCTTCTTTATATACAAGGGGATGAGATTGGTGATGACACTGAGGCCTGGATGAAACGGCCTATGCCTGTACTAGATCTGTATTCTGTGACCGTGCTTCACTAAAGAAGAGTTGTATCGGATGTGAGGCTGCGGTTTCTTGGGCGATGAGAAAACTAATTGTCACACCACCCTGGTATGGTCGAGCTTTTCTTCGAAAATTCTATACTGAAAAATAATATGTCTGATCAAAAAATAATGCAAAACAACACTTGTAAAAACTGTATTTCCTTCATGTCATTTTTAACAAGCCCAAAATAACTGCTATACAAAGGTGTCCAAAAAAAAGCTTTAAATCCACCCCAAGGTCAGAATCACAGATGTCGTTTTGGTGCAATATTTTAGCCAGAGCCAGGAGTGGATTGCTCATACCGCACCTTCCTCCTGGATCCAGTTCTGACCTCACACTGTATCAGATGCTTCATGTGTGTTTGCAGCCTAAGGCCTCTTTCACACGGGCGTTGCGGGAAAATGTGTGGGTGCGTTGCGGGAACACCCGTGATTTTTCCGCGCGAGTGCAAAACATTGTAATGCGTTTTGCACTCGCGTGAGAAAAATCGCGCATGTTTGGTACCCAAAGTTCGGGCTTGGGATCGGTGTTCTGTAGATTGTATTATTTTCCCTTATAACATGGTTATAAGGGAAAATAATAGCATTCTGATTACAGAATGCATATTAAAACAGCGCTGGAGGGGTTAAAAAAAATAAAAAATTATTTAACTCACCTTAGTCCACTTGATCGCGTAGCCCGGCATCTCCTTCTGTCTCCTTTGTTGAACAGGACCTATGGTGAGCATTAATTACAGGAACAGGACCTTTGATGACGTCACTCCGGTCATCACATGATCCATCACCATGGTAAAAGATCATGTGACGTACCATGTGATGACCAGAGTGACGTCATCAAAGGTCCTTTACCTGTAATTAATGCTCACCACAGGTCCTGTTCAGCAAAGGAGACAGAAGGAGATGCCGGGCTACGCGATCAAGTGGACTAAGGTGAGTTAAAAAAATTTTTTATTTTTTTTTAACCCCTCCAGCGCTGTTTTACTATGCATTCTGTATTCAGAATGCTATTATTTTCCCTTATAACCATGTTATAAGGGAAAATAATAATGATCGGGTCTCCATCCCGATCGTCTCCTAGCAACCGTGCGTGAAAATCGCACCGCATCAGCACTTGCTTGCGGATGCTTGCGATTTTCACGCAACCCCATTCACTTCTATGGGGCCTGCGTTGCGTGAAAAACGCTGAATATAGAGCATGCTGCGATTTTTCATGCAACGCACAAGTGATGCGTGAAAATCACTGCTCATGTGAACAGCCCCATAGAAATGAATGGGTCGGTATTCAGTGCGGGTGCAATGCGTTCAACTCACGCATTGCATCCGCGCGGAATACTCGCCCGTGTGAAAGGGGCCTAATAAAAAATAATATATGTGTCTGATTTGTGGATTGGAAAAAAACACTGTCCATTTTTAATCCAAACAGAAAGTCCCAGTAAGAATTCTGAACCAAGCGTCCTGTTATCCTGTTATGAAGACGAAGATATCATGCAGTGCTCTTCAGGAGAAAACCTCATTATCCTTAAAGTACCTCCAGGACCTCACAGTACAGATCTGTCATATAATCCCCCTAATCATGAGGAACCTTCTTCTGACCAATCACCGATTGTTAACACAAGTACAAGTCAGAAAGGCTTTCAATGTCCTACTGAGGAGAAGCGATACTCCTGTTCAGAATGTGGAAAGTGCTTTACAGATGAACCAAGTCTTGTTGTACATGAGAGAATTCACAAAGGAGAGAAACCATATTCATGTTCAGAGTGTGATAAATGCTTTGCAGATAAATCAAGTCTTAGTAGACATAAGAAACTTCATACAGGTGGGAAGCCATATGCATGTTCAGAATGTGAGAAGTGTTTTACAGATAAATCAAATCTCCTTAGACATAGTAGAAGCCACACAGGAGAGAAACCGTATGCATGTTCAGAATGTGGGAAATCTTTTACACAAAAATCAGATCTTGGTAAACATGAGAGAATTCACACAGGAGAGAAGCCATATGCATGTTCACGATGTAGAAAATCCTTCACAGATAAATCAAGTCTTGTTAGACATAAGAGAGTTCACACAGGAGAGAAGCCGTATTCATGTTCAGAATGTGGTAAAAGTTTTACACGTAAATCAAGTCTTGTTACGCATAAGAGACACCACACAGGAGAGAAGCCGTATTCCTGTACAGAATGTGGGAAATGTTTTAGAGATAAATCATATCTGCTTACACATCAGAGAATTCACTTAGGAGAGAAGCCGCATTCATGTTCAGAATGTGGGAAATGTTTAACTACAAAAGCCATAGATCACCAAAGTCACACCGGAGAGAAGCCACTTTGATGTTTATTATATGGAAAATACAGTTTTGAAACTCAACAGAGAATTCACACAAAGAGGAAACTGTATTCTTATTTGTAATGTTGAAAATGCTAAAGAGCAAAAAAAAATTAAATAAATGCATCATATCAGCTTTTCGAAATTATAACACTAAGATGGTTTATTTTTGGGTGGGGTTAGTCTGGATCTGCCATAGGAACCAATTCTATATTTTTTTTTTTGTTTAACAAATTAGTGTGAATTTTTTTTTATTCCATCACCTTAATCTTTATATACTGTTCAAATGAAGATCAAACATCGATTCACATTAGAAAATAATTACATGGGGCATCCTTAGGTTTTTATGTGACACGTCACACTCCATGTAAGGCAGAGGGATGATTGTACAGGAACCTAAATTGACATTGAGTGTTTTACTGAAGAAAATGGATGTCATTTTAAAAATCCATAACATTTCCTGTCTTCTCAACTGTTAGAAATGTTCAAGAAGTTCCTCTGGGATTTGTACTATTGGACAGATGGACCACACTTCGTCACATTCCACCAATGCTTATTTATCCTCGCATGGTCCGTTTGCTTTGCGCCCGATGTACTGAAGCCTGCATTCCAATGAATAAATTACATGAGGATAAACAAGTTAGGGCCCATCCACACAACCATAGGCCGTCCATGCCTATATTGCAGAGCGTAAATGGCGGGTCCGCAATATACGGGCATCAGCCATGTGAATCTCGTTGACTTAAATGGGTCCGCAACATACAGCGTGGAGGCACGGATCGGAAGCCCATGGAAACACTACAAAGCGCTTCCATGGCTTTTTGGTCCATGCCTCCGCACCACAAAAGATAGAACGTGTCCTGTCTTTTGCCATATATTGTGGATTGCGGACCCATTCAAGTCATTTCATACGGTCAGTGCCTGAGCATTGCGGAGCGCAGCATGGGCACAGATGGCCTATGGATCATGTGAATGAGCCCATAAAAGGGTTGTTCAGCCCCAAAATATATTTTAGAAGCACCCATTCAATGCGGCTCCAATCCAGCTCTGAGGCTTTAGTCCCTGCTCCTTCTGAGCTCTGGCATCGGTGATGTGTCTCCTAGTGACAAGTCACTGCTGAACCTCTATGATCTCATGCTGCTTAGGTACACATCACCACTGAGGGCAGTGAATGCTTGCAGCGGTGCACGTGACCTTGAACAGGACATGACACTTCCCATGTGCTGGAACTCCAAAGAAGCAGGGACAGAAGCCTCAGCACTCGATCAGGGTGGCATTAAATGGATGAGTGCATTATTTTTGTTGAAAGGGTACTTTTTTTTTTTATCAGTTTCTGATTGGACGCGGTTTTACACCTAGGATCCCCGCAGCTGTTTGATGAGTCCACAGCACGTGAGCACCACAGCCTCCTCCTCACAGTTAACCAAGCAAAGGACTGTACATTGTATAGCGGCTGTGCTCGGTATCGCAGCCCAAGTATAGGACTGTACATTGTATAGCAGCTGTGCTCGGTATCGCAGCCCAAGCATAGGACTGTACATTGTATAGCGGCTGTGCTCGGTATCGCAGCCCAAGCATAGGACTGTACATTGTATAGCGGCTGTGCTCGGTATCGCAGCCCAAGCATAGGACTAGAGTTGTTGCGATACCAAATTTTTGATTCGGTTTCGATACCATGAAAAAGTATTGCGATACTCGATACCATTCGATACCACGCGAAAAAAATAAACAAAAAAAGCCACGTGCATTCCTCATTTTTAAAAATGGCGAATCGCGCAGTTTTTATTTTATTTTTTCTGTTCCGGCATTCACCACCTAGATTTTTTTTTTATATTTTAATAGTTTGGACTTTTCTGACGTGGCGATGTAATATGTTTATTTATATATTTTATATGTGAAATTGGGAAAAGGGGGGTGATTTATACTTCATATTTTAGTGTTTTTTTTTTTTTCACTTTTTATTTAATAACTATTTCCCCCCTTAGGGGCTAGAACCTGGGATCTTTCATCCCTTTTCCTATTCACCCTGATAGATCTCTATCAGGGTGAATAGGACTCCACACTGTCCCTGCTGCTCTGTGCTTTGTGCACACAGCATCAGGGATGTTACCATGGCAACCAGGGCTTCCTGGCTGCCATGGTAACCGATCGGAGCCCCAGGCTTACACAGCTGGGGCTCCGATCAGAAGCTGCCACTGCACCACCAATGAGGGGGAGTGGAGAGGTCCCTGTGGCCACTGCCACCAATGATTTTAATACTGGAGGGTTGAGAGGGGCCGGCGCACTGTGCCACCAATGATTTTAATGGGATGGGGGGATTGAGGGGGGGGGCACACTGCACCACCAATGATTTTACCCCTTTATACAGGAGGCGGGTACTAGCAGATCAGCGGCAGTTAACTGCCGCTGATCGCAGCTCCCTGTCAGGGGCAGGGTGCCGGCAATGCGATTCTGCTGCCGGCACCCGCCTCCTGTATTGTGTTAAAGACTGACTTTCACTATCAGGCCACACAGAGCGGCGCCCAGCGATGTCTCAGCACTCACCATTTAGTCCTGGGCGCCGCTCCGTTCGCCTGCAGTGCCCCATTACTGTCTCCTCTCCTGCTCCACATGCTGCTGATTACTATGGAGCGATGGGAGGAGACATCAGCTTCACTAGTGGGCGTTCCTTCTCCCTGGCTGTAGCGCTGTCCAATCGCAGCGCAGGAAGAAGGAACGCCCACTAGTGAAGCTGATGTCTCCTCCCATCGCTCCGATAGTAATCCTATCATTGGTGGCGCAGTGCGCCCGCCCCTCCTCCGCCCCTCTCTTCTCATTGCCGCCCCTCCTCCACCCCCTCTCTTCTCATTGCCGCCCCTCCTCCGCCCCTCTCTTCTCATTGCCGCCCCTCCTCCGCCCCTCTCTTCTCATTGGTGGCAGCGGCAGCAGCACAGGGGGAGGGAGGACAGCTTCCTTCTCCCCGTGCTGCTGAGAGAGAACATGAGCGCGCCGATAGCAGCGCGCTCATGTTCAGAGATACTAGACTGCGCAGAAGCGCAGCCCAGTATCGAAAAAACGGAAATCCCGGTATCGTATCGATACCGGGACAAAAGTATCGATTGGGTATCGAAATTTCGATACCCGCAACAACCCTACATAGGACTGTACATTGTATAGCGGCTGTGCTCGGTATCGCAGCCCAAGCATATAGGACTGTACATTGTATAGCGGCTGTGCTCGGTATCGCAGCCCAAGCATAGGACTGTACATTGTATAGCGGCTGTGCTCGGTATCTCAGCCCAAGCATAGGACTGTACATTGTATAGCGGCTGTGCTCGGTATCGCAGCCCAAGCATAGGACTGTACATTGTACAGCGGCTGTGCTCGGTATTGCAGCCCAAGCATAGGACTGTACATTGTATAGCGGCTGTGCTCGGTTTTGCAGCTAATCATCATTCACTTGAATGGAACTGAGCTGTGCCTTGGCCGATGTGACCGATGAATGTGATGTCACTTGCCTATGGTAAGCTGTTAGAAGGCACAGGACTGCTGCGGCCTTCTCAAACAGCTGATTGGTGGAGGTCCCAGATGTTGAACCCCACTGATCAGGTACTGATAACCAATTCAGTGGATATACCAGGGGTGATTATGTTTTCACTGCCTGACCTGTCAGTCTTAGCAGTGGGGGGGGGGGCATAGGTGACAGGAAGTAGAGTAATCACTGAGTCTACAAATATTGAAAAGGACCCTTGCTAATATATGTTGTGTTTTACTGAAGGCAAAGTCCTAAAACGTAACTTTTATTATATTGCTTTATAGAAAATTAAATTACAACTTGGATTGAAACATCCTATTTAGTGTGTAGAAAGCCATCAAGGGTTATAAATAAGCGGTGGGAGGCTGAGATGTTGGGATACTGGAAAGGGAGTTAATTGTCCCTAATCTTACCCTCCACAATCTGCTCAGCCCAGAGATACACCTCAGTAGTAAGAGGGTATATTTTTCGTCAAAGTGACAGGTACCACACCCCGTTTTGTATCGCTTGATATTAATTTTATATCGCTTGATATTAATTTTATATTGCATGATATTAGGTTTATATCGCTTGATATTACGTTTATAGTGCAGGCTATTAAAATTTATATTGTTTGATATAAAATTTATAGTGCGTGCTATTTGATATTAAAATTTATATTGCCTGATATTAATTTAATATAATCGCATTAAAAATCAAACGATGACAAATATAATTCGTTTAAAAAGCTTTATTCATTTTCCTTATTTGCAACAGTCCCGTAGGGACAGACACGTTTGATTGTAATTACAGCATCGTATACATAAGCGTTTCATGCGTTTTGTTACAAATGATCGCACAATACGGTCATTTTTTCTAAAATCGTTAGTGAAAATTTTTAACACATTTTCAAAAGATATTCCTTTAGCGAGACATTGTAAGATATAGATACAGTAATGGCCGCAGACTGTACTAACGGCATCTTGTATTTGTCTGTTTTGATACCTTATAGTTTTAGAATTTTTATATAAAAACTGCATAAAGTCGCCAGGAAATATTTCATTTGCGGGTGATAAACCATAACTATCAAAAAAAATAGATATATCATTCGGGTATACTATAATTAAAATTCAATGCTTCCCCCGCTGATACGAATTATCCGTATTTACAATGTATGCCGCGGGCCTGTCGATGATTTTAATAATAATCGCACGGGAACACACCTTTAAATATGCGCCTGGCGTTAATATCAGCTTTAATAACACAGGCAATTTCATAATTATTCATGTTTATTGAAAATCATATAATACCTCCCGCCGATTATTTATTTCAATAATATTTTCATGAACTGAATATACAATCATGTTAATTGTGTTCGCAATCGGTTCAGCAAATCTAATTTCAGCTCGCAGATTGGCAGTTTTTACTAAAGAGAAATGACCGCTGGCTCTTGATCCAGTGATAAATCAAAAGCGAACAAAGTGTAACCGTTCAAAAACTCGTTCCGATCGACGGATAAAGCGTTGTCTGCCTTGTGTTTCCCCGAAATATGTACTAGGGACATATATTCACGAACAGCTGATTCGTCTTGGAAGTTAGGTTGAAAAGGTTTTGCGGGGATCTGTTGACCATCCAAATATAAGGCTGCATAATTCACATTATAGTGGTTGAAGCACAAAGGATTTCTTTGGTAACTCCCGGAAAATGATTCGTTATCCACAAACGCTAGTATTACTGTTTTTGGTAGGTTTCCGAGGAAAAGATTCTCGTGGTTAGATATGCGCGTACCGGCTGGTACGCTATACACTTTAAGCGACGCCCGATCGATCGAGTACTTTGCGTTAGCTGTTAACAGAGCGCGAATGTGACCGATTCTTACAGCGGGCGATACTTGTACTCTTTTGACAAACAGGGAAGCGTGCTGTATTTGGACTTTAAAATGGGGCGCCTCGGCTGACATAAGGCAGAAAGTGTCTTTGTTTCTGGTCAATTTTATCTTTAGATCTAAACCGTTCAGTATTAACTTCGGTTGATTAAATATATCGGCGTAAATGGGGCCTATTAATTCAACACTTCTAGATCGGGCTGAATACTTTGCTCTCTTGCTGAAGCCTTCATTACGTCCGTCGAGAACCCTGTCATCATGATGTCCCGCTGTGTCTTTATAGAATAAACCGGCTGTAAATTGGGACGCTAAAGTTTGTGAATTATAATTTATTAGGGACTCTATATACGCTCTATACGTATAAAGGTTGTCGCTTCTTGAAATCAACGTGTCACCGAGCGTTATATCCAGTTGATTAAAAAGACTCGCTATAGGGTAGTTAATAAGTGCAACGCGGGATCATTCTGGTATGGGTGTGTTATCAGGATTAACGATTCTGCAAACGACGTGTAACAATGTGTTATTAAGGTCGTAATAATATTCACTGCTGCCCGTGATGTAGAATTCCAAAGGGGCATTGTCAGTGATTGCGGCGATTGGCTGCACCTCTACATAAAGCGATTTTTCAATGCTTGTTTGTGTAGGCGGTATTTGAAAGATATCCAACTCTGATTGGCGAACTCGGCGGAGGCGTCATGCACGAAAGTCATAGCGTCTGACTAGAAGATGTCGCTCGGTGAACGACTTCTTGTTTTCTGGCGGCGACGTCTCTTAGGTTGTGCTACTTTATTCATGAAAGTTGGTAAGACAACGGCAGCGCGTGCACGTTTTCTTTTACGCACTTTTTAACGTATTTGTACGACACCAGAGCCCTCCTGACCCTGCGTCGACCTATTTATACGATCCATAAAGGCGGTCAAAGCCGTAGTGACAGCGTCTTTAGCGATGTTACGGGCGGCTGTTTTCACGTGCGGTTTTACAAGCTCCACACCTTTCTTAAATAGGGGAACGACACGACGGAACAGCCCCCGAAATAACCCGGCGAGGCCAGAACCATGCATGAATTCGGTACCGTGAAATCCGTCCAAACCATGACCGGCTTGCATTATGTAATAATGCGTATATGCGTCCGGGTCACCGTACACTCTCTGGGACAACATTTTAGTGCGTCGTCACAGCGCGCGGTCTAAAGTGTAATCGCACAATAGTCTTGCCGTATTTGAATTTAGCAGGTTTAGACTGATCCGTGAGTATCGATATTGTAACCGTGTCAAAATGATGTTTACAAACAGGTATATTGTCCGGCCGGTGATACTTTTGCGTGACTATCTCACCATTTTTACCGCCTAACTCGACAGTTCTTAAAAGTTGTACGTAACTATCGCCAACAAGTTGATGTTGGACGATATCTGTACAAACAAACATTGTATAAAAACCGGCTTTAATATCGGGATTAATTTTTTTTCTCTTTTGATGAAACTAGAGCAAGCCCCTTTATACCACCAGCATGATGTTCTAAAACAGGTAAGCCGGGTCCTTTGTAGCGAAGAGCGATGTGCTCAGTGTCTACATTCTTGAGCGACGGAGCTTGTGAATACCCCGGCAGCCCCAAAATATTCCCCAACTTCACACAAGGCATGAACTTGTATACTGGTGAATTCATTACATAAACGGTTCTGTCAATATCGTCGTATCTTAGACGCAGTTGATCGGGAGGTATTTTTATAGATTCAAGTTTGCTATTAATGGCTTTGATGAGGTTGTACATATTGGAGTAATAACCCGATTTAACAAAAAGCTCGCTGATCGGCTGGTCGCGCTGAGCGACGTAGAATACACCATCTCCGGGGCCAAAGGTTTCCCACATATGTGGATACTGAATCTCCACTAAAGCCACTTCGTAAGGGCCGCGAAGATGGACCGCTTTTGCTAAATTAGTGGTGTAATCGGCGATGCTGTTTTCGGGGTAAAGTTTGGCGGATGCGTTGCAGGGCAGCGTGATAAAAAACGATCCGTCTTCCATAGTTTACAGACGCATCAACAGTTTTTCAGGCACCCAAGAGTTTAACTTGTTAGGGTAGCCTATCCACTTTACAAAACACAACGTTTTACCCCGAACTTTCTTCTTTTTCAGTATTTTTTTTATCCTGTAAACTCGTAGCTTGTCGAGAGTTACTTTTTGGACTTCCTCCGGGTAGAACGAGCCTTCAATGAACTCATCGGACAGGTCTTTCAACTTATAAAGGGGTTTGAGGCTCCTAGTGTTTACAGCGTGAATTTTAAATATCTCATCCGTATAGGTTTGTTCATACCCCTTTGTAAAACCCCCCTTATAGCGCACAATTCTGACGTGATCACCTATATTTAATACCGGTTTAACTTTTTTAATAGTATCGTAATACCCGTAGATATTTTTCCAAATGGCTAAAGAGTTCTCTTTTGTCACATCGACGGGGCGCCGCCTTATAGTTCTGTGGTATGTGCGGTTAGAACTATACATTAGGTCTTGTAACTTGTCGATGTACCTGTACGTGTTTTGTTCTCTAAGATAGCGCCACATTTTAGTTTTCAGCGTTCTATTAAAACGTTCGACCAACGCTGCCTTAACAGCATTTGTAGTTAAAGAGGACCTTTCATCAGAATCAAGTATGTAAACTGAATATACATACATGGAGAGCGGCGCCCAGGGATCCCCCTGCACTTACTATTATCCCCGGGCGCCGCTCTGTTCTCCGGTTATAGGCTCCGGTAAAGTCATAGTTAGGCTCCACCCATTTGAGCCTGCCGCAGTCTCCTTCTCCTATGCTGTAGCGCTGGCCAATCGCAGCGCTCAGCTCTTAGCCATGCTATTGATTTGTTTTGACTAATGCTTTTAAAAGATCCCAATTACGCCGGATCCTGTTCGACATCCTTACAGCACCAGCGCCGCTATCAAAAATAACCGTAAAGATGTGTGATACCTCATTTTAGAGCTTCTTTTTGCACACATAAGCCACCGGCAGATCTGGTGGGAACAGACCGGTTCTGAGTCGTAGGTCCTCAGGCGTGTCAAATCTTAAATCTACAAGTAAATAGCCGTAAGGCTTGTGTGTAGCATCTTAAAAAGCTTCTAAAAAGACACGTGTTTTACCGGGGTACATCTGCCGAGCCAACGTAATAACCTGTAATTTATCACGAGGGTTCTTAAAAAGGACCATGTATTTAGTGTTTAAATTTATGGTTCAGCTTTTCTTACCCTGACAAAAAACGTTTTGAACGAGATACATAATGCTCAAATTTCTGTGGTGTACGTATTTGGTGAATGCGTTTTGTATTTCAAGATTTTCACAAACCGCCTCCATAAGATCATCAACAACCGCCAAATTTACCTTATCCGTTGGAAATAGATCAGCGTCTGTAAAATTTTGTGGGACCCCCTTGATAAACCTGATATTTGTAAACAAACGGGTTAGTTCATCATACAATTTCTGCCAACATGCGTAAAACCAAATGGCATTATCAGGTTTGTGCGACATTAACGCATCCTTGTGCATTAATACATTTTTAACAAAAAAACTCTTTCCAGAATTTGAGGGCCCTGCTAGGATACACGTAAAAGGGTGTTGAAATTGCGCAGTCATGTTTAATAGCCAAAAGGCAACATTGTAAAGTCAGCCGTCAGCTGTCTCTTTGTGTAGACGCACTTTTGCGTTTTACGTAATGGTCTTGTCTCTATGGTCAAGCGCTTCCTATTTCTGTAAATGCCGTCTTGCTCGATACCTATTGTTTTCTGCATCTCGGGGTCGTTGTGTGAGTAATCCAACACAAGGTCTTTTAAACTGTCAAAATTAACAAGCCGTGTGTTAGCGACATTGACATACCCTTAACCTTCAATACGGTTTTCCCGTTAAGTTTGTAGCTGTAAGTCTTTGGGCCAGCGGATACAAACTCGGTAATGTGGGCATCGTCGGGTATTTCACTAGTTAGTTCACCGATAAAATCACCCAAGGGTGGCGTCCATTCAGACCCCTTACTAACGAATATGACGGAGTCTGTGTCGTGATAAAGGTAACGTTCCTGTAGCCTGTCTAGGAGCTTGTATAATTCGAGTCTGGCATAGGCGGTTGTAAAACAGGCTATAAAAATATTTGTGTTTTTGTTGTGGGTGTAGCACTCTTTTACATAGCGCCAATTGACTACTGCCGTATCGTCATCGATGAAATTAACCTCGGAGAGGTCGTAGTATGGCACAAAAGCTAATTTGAAAAGTTTGTCAGGGTCCGTGACTATGCTGGTACGTGGCAAGTTAGAACGCTGGCCAAACTTACCCCACAAAGAGTTTAGGAACAGTTTTGAAATTTGTCTTTTTGCTGGGTTTACAGCTATCTTATCAGATCGCAAGCAGACATCTTCTTTTTTTTTTAAATGCCGCTATGTAAGCCGTTTTTTCAGAATCCGTTTTACACCAACTGGGATAACCGGAAGCCTCCTGTTTATCTCTGAGGTGTAATTTGATGTACGGGGCGAACAGATCGTCTTTTGTGTTTGGAAAATGCCAGATCTCGTAGATCTCGGCAATCCTGTAACCTTTTTCAACAGCTAAAACTAGTTCTATGGTGCACCATGTACCGGTTAGGGAACGCTCATCGTCTGTGTGACTGAAAATGTCTTTCTGACAGCTCAAGGCGCATGTGTAACATAGCGGGAACATTAGTTTTTTATTTAGCTTTACAGGCAGGACCGTAAAAAATAAATCTCTGGGCGGGTACACTTTAACTTTGGCAATGCCAAAGTATTTTTTGATGTAGCCCAAATTATCATAAATGATTTTTGGGTGTCCTACAGGGTAAGTCTTAGTTTTATTAACAAAAGGGTACAGACTGGTGAAATCGTAATAATGTTTCATCGGCCTGCACCTGTTTAATGGCGTTAGTGCGCCAGCCGTAAAGCGCGTCACGAGGATCCAAAGGAGTCGGAAATTTCATTTTAATCAGAAAGTCTTTGACCCCCGAATCGTTTGCAATCATTTCCCGCCACTCGTGTTCCCACAGGACGCGGACCGTAAAGCCTTGTCTCTGTAGTCGGCTTTTCCTGACTAGGAAAGATTGGTATAGCTGCCCGTAGGACGATTTAGTAAGCTCGTTGCTGTCCTGCTCGTTATAGCACACAGGACACCCGTGATAAAAACAGCCCTGATTTTGATCACTTATAATAAAAGACCTTTGAATATCAGTTAGCTTTTTATTTTTTATTTTTATTTTTCCCTCTTCCTCTAATTTCCCTCATGTGTCGTGTCGTTGTAATTGTCCTATGTCCTTTTGTTGTTTCAACTCTCAATGCGTCTATTGGCTTCAGATGCAAAATGTATGTTTTATATACTAATGTACATTTTTGATATTGATGTTATGCAACATAACATTGTACCTGTATTGCTTCTTACGAATGTGCAATGAGACAATGTATCTGTACTATTTTTTCATTGATAAAAAATCAATAAAATAAACAATTAAAAAAAAAAACAGCCCTGAAATTCAAAAGCGGTGTGTTTACCGTTAACAAACGCATACCCGTCCATAAAATATTTACCGACCTTTTTTTCACCGCCCTTTAACGCGTGTTGTATGGAAATGCCTTCAGCATGTTCAAGGTACATGAGCCCCTGTATAGCGGGTGTTGAAAAGCGTTTCTGGGTGTTGTGGTAATTATCTGCAGGTACAATCGCTATGGTATTTTTGGGTAGAAATTTAAACCGATACATAGCCATGCACATGGATGCCAATGTGATAAGTTGGAGCGGATCAATACATTTAGTGACCGTTCTGTATTTCTTTTCACGTTTAATGTATTTCAGCACTTTTTGTTCCGTCATGACCATAATCGTGTCCCTGTAACACTCACAAGCCCTTCTCAAAACCTCAACATCCTGCGCACAGTAAGCTTTTAACTCTTCCTGAAAATTAAAGGTGTAATTTTTATGTTTCTCGTACCAATCTGTGAATTCTTTTTTCTCACCGGGCATCATGTAATCGACGCCATAATACCTAGCGGCCGGTAGGACGCCTATGTAGTTTTGATTTTCTGCTGTGTTGAAAAAATGCGGGAAGTGACGCTTGGCGCCTGAAAAACCCATAGCCTCGGGCATCTTGCTGAGCTTCATAGGCGTGAAATTCAGCGAGTCTATGAACCAAATTTTTAAGTCCTTCAGGGTAACGCACACTAACCGACCACCTTGATTTATAATATCAATTTTAAATTTTTCATTAATCAACTTCTGTAAAACAAAATAAGCGTCGTAGCGTCCGGCATTGTGAGCTATGAACGTGTAACCTGAAAACTCACCGTCGGCAAAAAATCGCACAAAGTCAATCGTACAGGATTTTCCGCTAAAATGCCAGGAGTTTGGGCCGTATAGTGTGGTTGCGTAAATAAAATTGGGTATATGCAAGCCTGTTTCTTGCATGCATTCAAAATCGTAAAAGATATACTTGTCAGTCATTTTTTTGGGGTTGTATGGCTGCATGTAACAAGCATGGTAGTCAAATTTGTCAACCTGTCCGCCGCAGATGGTGCATTTTTAACCGTTACATTTGTGCTCATCGCCGCAGTCTATATATTTGTAACAAAATCCGCAAAAAGTTTTTTTCTTACAAAGAGCTTTATCACTATATGTCCTACATATCGGGCAACGTGTATTATTAGACTGCTCAACACAATTCGGTCTCTGGCACGCTTTACAAAACTGAATACACCCGTGTCGATATTTATGTTTGTATACAGTGCAACAAACGTCGTAAAAATAATCGAAACCGATAAAGGCTTTTAGATTTTTTATGCCATAATAATGCTTTTCATGGTGCAATATATAGACGGTCTTTTCTTTAGCTGTGTGGGCTGTGTGATAATAACGCCACTGACCCCTATTGTGGTACAAAATTTTAATTGTGATGTTAAATTTTTTTCAAATTCAGCAACGTCAGTAAAAGACACCAAATACCCCTCGGGTATTTGTAAGTCTCTATGCAGTTGTCGAGCTTTCTCTAACAATGCGCCGTCGCTCAAAGCAGCACCCTCCAAAATAGCGTAAACACTAGCGGCCAGGCAGATGTTATTATCGTAATTATTAAAATCGTATAAATGTTGTTTTTTTACGATCAATAATCCGACTAAACGCGATACCGCCCAAACGCCTTCTGGCCCCACCACGTCGACACCTGACAATGATGACAACTAGTTTAAGTGTATTACCGGCTATGCACTCCGCGTTACTCTGTAAAGCGTTAGCTATATTGTCCAAAAATGTTTCGGCTCTAAATCCATCTCTAGAATACCTATTAGGAAAAATCGAATCAAATGTTTCGCCGCCGTCTAAACGCACTTGTATGAAATCACCCGGATCGGCGTCCCGTAAAACCCTATCTAACAATGTCTGTATAGAAGCGTGTATTGCATCAAAAGCGTCAACAAATGAGCGAATGGCTTCGAGGTTCGCGAATCTGAAGTGTTCCGTGTACATGGTACTGTTAAAATTCGCTAAGTCACGCTGTTGATGATATACACCTTCTGGATAAACGGATCTAACATTTTGTGGTTCAGGGGGTTCGTCTGTAATAGCCGTGTTATAGGGCCGGTCGCCATTTTGTGGGTTGCCTGAATGAATACGCTTTGATTGCGTATTTGAAGGTCTATTAGAGTGCGATCTGTTTGGACGACTGTGCCCCGTTGCGCGGTCTGCGGTTGCTGATGTGTTTGTCCAGCATTCAGATGAGCCGACACACCAGTCTTGTTACGACATTCCTGTCTTTTTTTGCTAACTATTTTGTTCGGACACGCTGGCGGCGTATTGTTACGCCGACGACGCCTTTTTTCTCTAGCTATTTTAGAACGTTTAACTGAAAAACTGATTTTTATAGCCTTTTTTAACTTTCTAACCCCAGCACTTAAGGTTGTTTTCGTGCTTTTAAAAGGTCGTCCACCTCCACCAGTCATCACTAGTCAGTCTCTGCCTAGCAGCTCTTTTTCAAGAGCGTCAAGATGCGTAATCAGTCGTATGCATTTGATACGCGTAGCGTGTATTTGTCCCTCAATATTTTTGTTGGGACTGTTAAACGCTAGAGACGTAGAGTCTTTAACGTAACATTTTAAATATATCGCCACGCGTGCCATTTTGTCATTACATTTCGCGATATCCCTCAACGCGTCGTACGTCTCTCCACCCCGACAATAACAGGAATGGACAAGAGGTATGTATCGCTGTTGGGGTTCGCTTATCTGTTGTACGTTGCTGCATGTGTCTGGCGTATCAAATGTGATGCGCTTTTTGCAAGGTATTACATCCTGTGTATTGGGTACTGGTGTTATGTCGCATAAAGCTGTAATATCATTTATTACGCTAGTTGGCTCACCACTCTTCAGAACCGGCCGCGGCGTTGTTATAATTCCAGCTATCGGTGTAAACTGTTCCTGATGATGTTTTGTGGTCGATCGTCGTCTCTTTTTAACGATTCGGGCTTTGTTGCTTTCTTTTCTTTTGGCTGAAATTTAAAGACAAACATTAAGATATAAGTATTAAGAATTTTCAAGCTCGCTAATTAAAACAGCTATTATAAATATATAGATAAATTGCTGGAATTTATATAGTTGGGTTATTTGGATGTATAGATACATAGATAAATGGGTAGATAGGTAGATAGATGGATAGATAGATAAATTGATAGAATTTAGATAGTTGGGGTATTTGGCTGTATGGATACATAGATCGATAGATAGATAGATAGATAGATCGATATATAGCTGGATAGATAGCTGGATAAATTGATAGATGATATGTCATTATGACTTTTATTAAGAACATCAAGTGGGTCTAATTAAAACAGAGCGCCGTGTAATATTAACTTACGGGCATCAGGGCAGCGGATAATCGGCATTGCGGGATTTTCAGACCGCCAACTGAATGGGCGTTGGTGACCGACTCTGGTGGTTCAGGGAATGAAACAGTTCTGTTGACACGTGCGCTACTACCCGGCAGCTGAAAAACTTTAAATTACAAGGTTTGATTAAACACCATTGTTTATACACGCTTAAAAGTTATAGACATTGTTGTTTCAGCGGCTCTAGAGGGGGTCTTATCAGTTGTGTTAGATTTCTTTGACACCGCTTTGGAGACACCGGTCGTGGCCATTTTTCTTTTCAGCGCTGCATTTAAAAAAAAGTATTAGACTTATAGACATTGTTTAAAATATATTACAGCAGCAATGCGTTTTGGTCCTTACGCTCTTTGCCCCGCTTGCGACGCTTTTGTAGGGAATCATCGGAGAGTGTCGCGATGTCATCAATTGTATACACTTTTCTTTTCAGTGGTGCGTTTTAAAAAAGTGTATTAGAAATATAGATAATGTTTAAAACAGACAACATCAAAGAAGTCGATCGAGCCTTACGTGTTCTAGATAGCCGGGTCGTCTGTTTCATTTCATTTCGACCTGGGGTTGTGAGATCGATAACTCGCGACGGATCGTTCTCCTTTAGCTCGTCAGAATTGTTGTTGCTAGTAACTGCAATGTTTGAATGTTCTGTATTTTCAGTATCAACGGCTCTGTTCGCAATTCTTAAAATGTCTCGAATTTGATCGTCTGTAATATATGTGCATGAAATATAACTAGCTCTAAAACTATATACGTAATAAAAGCATAAGATGGTTATACTTACCGAACAGGCAAGGAGACGTCGGATTGTAATCGAGTTCGCTTGAAATGTCAGTATGAGATAGCGCCATACTGGGCGACGCGTCTGAACGCAATTGCGCCCCACCACCGCTGATGTACGACTCATAGAAATCATCGGCCGCGATAAGCATCTGCGCATCGGGTATATTGTCATCGCCCCATAAATTTTGGTAAGAATCCATCTAAACGAAATGTATATTGTTAGTTAAAATATAACAACATTTGTAGGGCCGCTTTAACCCCTATAAATAGGAAAGATAGATGGATAGATAGATAGATAGATAGATAGATAGATAGATAAATTGATAGAATTTAGATAGTTGGGGTATTTGGCTGTATGTATACATAGATCGATAAATGGGTCGTTAGATAGATAGGTAGATAGCTAACAGATAGATGGAAAGATAGATAGATAGATAGATAGGAGATATATAGATAGATAGAAGAGATAGATAGATACATAGATCGATAGATAGACGTTACATAGATTCAGATAACATAAGTCATATTCATGTGTCACATTCAAAAATAGTGAAAGATTTAAAAGCATAACAGACAAATGGTGCTTACCTTTTTAAGTGTCTTATGTCCTGTGGGGCCTATGCCTCTCTGAGCCTAAATATCTCTGTGCTACAATGCACAGACTGGGACCTGTTTATATAGGCTGTTCATGTTGTAAACTATGCCAGGTGGTAGCGATTAGCATAATAATTAGTTGCTGTAGCTCCCTTAGTTAGATTATGTTTTATAAGAATTTATATGTTTATAGTGGGTAGCTTTTATATCAAAAGCTTATCAATGTTCTAATGGGGTTAACAATAAGATTTTATGAAATTAAATTTATCAAACTGTATAAATTGATATAAATCCATATCAAAGTGGTTAGCTTTTATATCAAAATGTTATAAAATTACAAAAATTTTATTTATAAAGCCGCCATGAAATATTTCATGGCGACTTTATGAAGTTTATATAAACTTCTAAGCCTATAAGGGATCAAAGCAGATAAATACACGACATCGGGCATTACTGTACGATTTATATGTTTATTATAGGCCTGTAAGCTTTTTTATAAGTAGAATTAAAATCAATAGATATGTAGAGAGAATCTCTAAATCGCACATCCTCATACCTATGCTTCTGATATAACAACTGTTTTAAATTATCAGCATTTCTTTTGATAAAACATGGCTATACAGCACTGTTATCAATCATTTGCTGTGCACTATAAAGAGGCAATTAGTATACAGTTTGATCAAAGCGCATAGGCCCACTTACCGCGACAAGGTTGCCTCTTGTTTAAGTGGGAACCTACTCTAACCATGGCGCAGAGCTGTGCGGCGACCACCGCGCCTCCACACCGCGCCAGCAGGCAACGGGATCCAGCAGCCGCACAGCAGCCCCACTGTACAGTGAGGCCACCTGGGCCCCGGGTCCCATCACTCCACCAGCACGGCACAGAAGCAGAGACGGCTGCCGTCCAGCGCCGCATGTGAACTGGTGCAAAGAGCTCACCTGTTCACAGCCTCTCAGGAACTCCAACTGAGATGTGGTAGGAATTTATAGACCCTTTGCGTGGTCGCCGCACGGCTCTGCGCCATGGTTAGAGTAGGTTCCCACTTAAACAAGAGGCAACCTTGTCGCGGTAAGTGGGCCTATGCTCTTTGATCAAACTGTATACTAATTGCCTCTTTATAGTGCACAGCAAATGATTGATAACAGTGCTGTATAGCCATGTTTTATCAAACGAAATGCTGATACTTGAAAACAGTTGTTATATCAGAAGCATAGGAATGAGGATGTGCGATTTAGAGATTCTCTCTACATATCGATACAATTTATGCTATAAACTTCTTTCCCCCCCCCCCCCCCCCCCCCCGAATCAGCACTCCTCCCCATGTGGCTCATGTGCTTTTTAATTAGCAGAAGTCTGCAAAGGGTCTATAAATTCCTACCACATCTCAGTTGGAGTTCCTGAGAAGCTGTGAACAGGTGAGCTCTTTGCACCAGTTCACATGCGGCGCTGGACGGTGGCCGTCGCTGCTTCTGTGCCGTGGTGGGACCCGGGGCCCAGGTGGCCTCACTGTACAGTGGGGCCGCTGTGCGGCTGCTGGATCCCATTGCCTGCTGGAGCGGTGTGGAGGCGCGGTGGTCGCTGCACGACTGTGCGCCATGGTTAGAGTAGGTTCCCACTTAAACAAGAGGCAACCTTGTCGCGGTAAGTGGGCCTATGCTCTTTGATCAAACTGTATACTAATTGCCTCTTTATAGTGCACAGCAAATGATTGATAACAGTGCTGTATAGCCATGTTTTATCAAACGAAATGCTGATACTTGAAAACAGTTGTTATATCAGAATGACAATGACAAGAATACAGCCTGTGGAAATGTCCAGATGTTTTAATGAGCATGTCTGTAGAAAAGTCATTTAGACCCACATTGATTACAATAATACATCCTGTGGCCTGTCCTAAAAGCTGTGCTTTTGATGTACATGACAGATGTCATGACCTTGTAGAGCACCTCCTGTGACGGGGGTCTGGGGAAATCTTGATTTAAGCAAGGTGCTTGCAAGAGGTCATGACCTTTGCATTAGAAAAGTCTTGATTACAAGAATACAGCCTGTGACAGGTCTGGGAAAATCTTGATTTTAGCAATATGCTTTACAGGGAGTGCAGAATTATTAGGCAAGTTGTATTTTTGAGGATTAATTTTATTATTGAACAACAACCATGTTCTCAATAAACCCAAAAAACTCATTAATATCAAAGCTGAATATTTTTGGAAGTAGTTTTTAGTTTGTTTTTAGTTTTAGCTATTTTAGGGGGATATCTGTGTGTGCAGGTGACTATTACTGTGCATAATTATTAGGCAACTTAACAAAAAACAAATATATACCCATTTCAATTATTTATTTTTACCAGTGAAACCAATATAACATCTCAACATTCACAAATATACATTTCTGACATTCAAAAACAAAACAAAAACAAATCAGTGACCAATATAGCCACCTTTCTTTGCAAGGACACTCAAAAGCCTGCCATCCATGGATTCTGTCAGTGTTTTGATCTGTTCACCATCAACATTGTGTGCAGCAGCAACCACAGCCTCCCAGACACTGTTCAGAGAGGTGTACTGTTTTCCCTCCTTGTAAATCTCACATTTGATGATGGACCACAGGTTCTCAATGGGGTTCAGATCAGGTGAACAAGGAGGCCATGTCATTAGATTTTCTTCTTTTATACCCTTTCTTGCCAGCCACGCTGTGGAGTACTTGAACGCGTGTGATGGAGCATTGTCCTGCATGAAAATCATGTTTTTCTTGAAGGATGCAGACTTCTTCCCGTACCACTGCTTGAAGAAGGTGTCTTCCAGAAACTGGCAGTAGGACTGGGAGTTGAGCTTGACTCCATCCTCAAGCCGAAAAGGCCCCACAAGCTCATCTTTGATGATACCAGCCCAAACCAGTACTCCACCTCCACCTTGCTGGCGTCTGAGTCGGACTGGAGCTCTCTGCCCTTTACCAATCCAGCCAACGGGCCCATCCATCTGGCCCATCAAGACTCACTCTCATTTCATCAGTCCATAAAACCTTAGAAAAATCAGTCTTGAGATATTTCTTGGCCCAGTCTTGACGTTTCAGCTTGTGTGTCTTGTTCAGTGGCGGTCGTCTTTCAGCCTTTCTTACCTTGGCCATGTCTCTGAGTATTGCACACCTTGTGCTTTTGGGCACTCCAGTGATGTTGCAGCTCTAAAATATGGCCAAACTGGTGGCAAGTGGCATCTTGGCAGCTGCACGCTTGACTTTTCTCAGTTCATGGGCAGTTATTTTGCGCCTTGGTTTTTCCACATGCTTCTTGCGACCCTGTTGACCATTTTGAATGAAACGCTTGATTGTTCGATGATCACGCTTCAGAAGCTTTGCAATTTTAAGAGTGCTGCATCCCTCTGCAAGATATCTCACTATTTTTGACTTTTCTGAGCCTGTCAAGTCCTTCTTTTGACCCATTTTGCCAAAGGAAAGGAAGTTGCCTAATAATTATGCACACCTAATATAGGGTGTTGATGTCATTAGACCACACCCCTTCTCATTACAGAGATGCACATCACCTAATATGCTTAATTGGTAGTAGGCTTTCGAGCCTATACAGCTTGGAGTAAGACAACATGCATAAAGAGGATGATGTGGTTAAAATACTCATTTGCCTAATAATTCTGCACGCAGTGTATAGACATTTGTGATCTGCAGGATAGCAGGCATCTGAGAAGTGATAACCAATATAAGCCTAATATCAAGCTATATAAACCTAATATCCTGCGATATAAAATTAATATCAAGCGATAAAAAATTAATATCAAGCGATATAAAAGGGGCGTGTAAAAGGGGCGTGGTACCTGTCACTTTGACGAAACATATACCCTCTTACTACTTAAGCATTAATTATGTTCTATTGCCTTCAGTGGAGAGTGCATCTTCGGTCCGATACTAGAAGAAGTGTGGAAACAACCAATGAAACCAAGGTGGGAGGAAGACTGACAGATTTGCTTGCCCAGTGGGAGCAGGAGGCATGGACTCATTCAGTTGAACAAAGGGATGAGCTGCTAACAAGCTCTGCCTCTAATGCCACTAGATGTAAGGCCTCTCACCCAGTTAAGCCAGCAGGCAGGCACCCGCGGCTAAAGTCCAGCAGTAATGTCACAGACATTTAACGTTTCAGATGCCGTGGTCAAACCTGAGCGCATGAAAACCCTGAAGTGCGCATTTCCGGGTATGCTGCGGCTACCCCCAGTGGAGACTGAGAGAACTGGAGCGTGTTCACAGCAGCCTCTAGCTAATGAGTGCGTGTTATAGCTTCCGATGGTAACTATAAAAAAAGAAAAGTCTAAAAAGAAACAAAAAATGGGTTTTATAAATAAAAAAAATATATTTCAAAAAGAAAAGAAGACCTGTACTATTAAAATATAAAAATATTTATCTCATACGGAAAACTGTCTGATTCGCCCGATTATGGCCACTTATCCTCCCACAAAAAAGTTAGATAAAAAGTGTTCAAAAAGTCAAAAACACCCAAAATGATATAATTGAAAAGTACAGATCTCTCCACAAACAATGAGCCCAGACACAGCTCGTTACACATAACTACAAAAAAGTTATAGGAGTCAGAAAATGGCGACTAAAACCAAAAAAATATATATATTTTTTCAAGCTTTCTTTTTCAGTATTAAAACACAAAAAAAAATATATGTAAAAAAATATATGTGGTATTGCCGGATTCGTACTGACCTGGAGAGCGGAAGTCAGTTTTACCATATAGGGAACGCCGTAAAAACAAAACCCAAAAAACTGTTGTGGAATAGTATTTATTTTTTTTCAATTTCATCCCATTTGTAATTTTTTTTCGCTTTTCACCACATTGTATGCAACCATAAATAGCGCCATTAGAAAGTGCATCTTGTCCCGCAAAAAACAAACAAAAAAAAACAAGCCCTCATACGGATATGTGAATTGAAAAATAAAGATAATGAAGATACATTTTTTTTTAAAAAAACACTCGGTATTGAAAGGGTTAAACATAGTTTTAACCTTTTTTTTTGTTTTCCCCACTTGGAAGCAGGTCATTGTCATAAATGGCGGAGATAGAAATTTCCCTTTAACCCCTTCCAGAACGTCCCATTTTTCACCTTCCACATCCTGCCTAATATTTCAAATCTCACATTATCACTTTACTTATCCAGGTGATTCTGAGAATGTTTTTCCGTGACACGTCATGCTTTACCTTTTATTAATAAAAATAATTCAATATCTACAGAAAATTTGGGAAAATTTGGTATTTTATAAATTTAAATTTCTCTTCTTTTAAGAAGGATAGTGAAACCTCATTAGTTATTACGTAACATTCCCCATACGTCTACTTCATGTTATGCTAGTTTGTAAATGTCATTTTATTTTTTAGGACGTTAGAAGGCTTAATTTTCAAGAAAATTTCCAAAACTGACTTTAAGGACCAATTCAGTTATAAAATCTCCTTGAGAGGCTTACATACCGTATTTTTCGCCCATTAAGACGCACTTTTTCCTCCCCAAAAATGGGAGGAAAATGCCCCTGCGTCTTATGGGGCGAATGCTGACAGTTTAACATCCCTGGACGCGATGTACGGAGCGGGGGCCGGGGGAGGGACTGGGAGGAGGAGCTGGGGGCCGGCAATAGCGGTGGGGCGGTGCGGTCACTGTACTATAGCCCCGCCCCACCGCTCCGGTATACTAATATAAAATGTATTATTGAATTAAAAGTTATTAAACATGCCCCCCTCACTCCTAATAGTACCGTATATCCTAATTTCCTCTGTATAATGCCGGCAGGCAGGACGGGCGGGCGGCAGCGTAACTCCCTGATGTCACGTGCCTGCGCCGCCTACTTTATGAATGAAGCAGGCGGCGCAGGCAAGTGACGTCAGTGAGGGACGCGCCGGCCGCCCGGCCCGCCTGCCGGCATTATACAGAAGAAATTCGGATATACGGTACTATTAGGAGTGAGGGGGCATGTTTAATAACTTTTAATTCAATAATACATTTTATATTTGTATGCGGCGGGGGCGGCGGCGGAAGGGGCACACGGAAACTGTGGATGGCACAGTTAAGGGGTGGGGGTCTGTGGATGGCACTGTTATGGGCTGGGGGGGCACTGTGGATGGCACTGTTATGGGGTGGGGGGTCTGTGGATGGCACATATATAACAGTGCCACCCACAGATCCCGCCCCTGTAACAGTGCCAGCCACAGATCCCCCCCCCCTGTAACAGTGTCCGTCATCCACAGATCCCCCCATAAGTGTCCGTCATCCACAGATCCCCCCCATAACAGTGTCCGTCATCCACAGATCCCCCCCATAACAGTGTCCGTCATCCACAGATCCCCCCATAACAGTGTCCATCATCCACAGACCACCATTAGTTCCAAACCCACCAAAAGCACACCTTTTGGTTCAAAAAAATTTTTTTCTTATTTTCCTCCCCAAAAACCTAGGTGCGTCTTGTGGGCCGGTGCGTCTTATAGGGCGAAAAATACGGACCTCCATAAATGACCCCATTTTACAAATGACACCTCTCAAAATGGATTGTACAAACTTTGTTAACCCTATTCCCCAAGAATTAAAGAAACATTTCAAAGTATCACTTTTGTGCAGATTATTTATTTTAATACATATTTTTCCTGTAGCACAGTAAGGGTTAACAGCAAAACAAACCTCAATATTTATTACCCTGATTCTGTCGTTTACAGAAATACCCCATATATGGTCGTACAATGCTGTATGTTCACACGGCAGGCTGGTGTTCCTCCATTACATGTCACTGCACACACATGTATACACTGCACATGATGGCTCTTACCTTGTAATATAAGAGGCTGGTGATCCTCCATTACATGTCACTGCACACACGTGTATACACTGCACATGACGGGTCTTACCCTGTGATATAAGAGGCTAGTGATCCTCCATTACATGTCACTGCACACACGTGTATACACTGCACATGACGGCTCTTACCCTGTGATATAAGAGGCTAGTGATCCTCCATTACATGTCACTGCACACACGTGTATACACTGCACATGACGGGTCTTACCCTGTGATATAAGAGGCTGGTGTTCCTCCATTACATGTCACTGCACACACGTGTACACACTGCACATGACGGGTCTTACCTTGTAATATAAGAGGCAGGTGCTCCTCCATTACATGTCACTGCACACACGTGTATACACTGCACATGACGGCTCTTACCCTGTAATATAAGAGGCTGGTGCTCCTCCATCATGGCCTCCTTGTACAGGTCCTTGTGTCCTTCTATATACTCTCACTCCTCCATGGAGAAATAGACAGTGACATCCTGACACCTTATAGGAACCTGACAACACAATGACACCGTCATCACCCAGACCCCTCCAGTGCTGTTACTGGAGAATTTCCCAGCATTCCCAGCAGTGTCACCTCTCCAGTCAGCAGCTCCATCATCTTGTGGGTGAGTTCTAGGACCTTCTGCTCATGTATCAGGGGGTGAGGGGGAGGCTCTGTGATGGGGTGAGGGGTCCTGCTCCGCCCTCCTGACTCCTGGAGATGGATGATGGGAGTCACACAGTCCCCCGATGTCTTCTTCACTATTGTGTACTCCTGTGGATGGAGAGAGACACTTAGGGAATAAACCCTTCAGGGGCCATGTGCACTCCTGTGGTATTCTGGTAAAAACCCCACCTCTATAATTGTCGGGGTCCCAATTGAAGTGTCCTTCTGAGTGCTCAGAGAGCTGACACAGACACACTGCTGAATCAGATCCTCTCTCCTTTATTCCACACATCATATACATCTTTATAACACTACAGATAATCGTAGACAAATCTGGCACACCACCAAGGGGGTGGAAATCGAAACTAATGATTTGATTCATTATTCATAAAAGGCAATACTTCCACACCACACTAACAGAATTCTAATAATGAAAAAAATTCTGCAGCATCTTATCTGAAATTTGACATTCTTCAGCAGTATATCCCGAAACTCAGAAGGAACATAACTCTCTCTTGTATAATTAAACGAGGGAACTGCTATTTTGACCTTGTAGCTAGGACCTTCTGATCCATATATACAGAAACCCCCTACATCCTTCCAGCTGGCTCATTAATTTTTCCACATATGCACAAGATGGAGGACATGTTTATACAAAATGGATTCTCATCCCTCACAGTGGATGGAGAGAGACACTTAGGGAATAAACCCTTCAGGGGCCATGTGCTCTCCTCCGGCCCTCTCCTCCTGGTACAACGTGCCTACTTACCTTCTCATGGCTCCTACAACATGACTACTGGTCACTGGTCACATGACACATCACTCACCATATTGGGGCTGATCTTCAGGTTCTCTGTCACTTGGAAGGTCTGGAGGCCATTCTCCAGGACCCTGGACTCTTCCTATCACTTCCTATGATGGATTCTCCTTCCCGATGTCTGACTTGTTACAGAATACAATAAAGAGGAGAGAAATCTAGAAAAGTTTACCTCTCCGCTCGGCAGGGAGATGATCTCCAAGGTGAGGTCTAATATTCTTCTGCTGATCTCCTTCCTGTCTATCCTTGGTGGTCATTCAGGAGAAGAGGAGAGGAGAGAATCGTTAATTTCTAACGATAATTTGTTTTCCTTTAGTTCTAACAGTGGCACAAATGGGGTATTCTGCCCCTGTGGACTGGTTAGGACAGGTGGAAGTTTTAATGAAACAATAAAAAAACTGGCATGCACACGCCCTCCCTGCCCCCAATAAAGAGGGGTGTGACCCTCAGAACCCTGTGTAATTACAAGTAGACAAACATAACCACAATTAATAAACAAAGGGGGGGAAATTTGTGTGCCACTGTTAGGACTAAGGGAAAACAAATTATCGTTAGAAATTAACGATTCCCTTACGTCCTAACCAGTGGCACAAATGGGGATTTAGCAAGTAGAAACCCCCATGGGAGGGTCCTCATGCCTGGCGGAAGATAACACTGTCCGGCCAAATGAGGAATAACTATGTATTCTGGTATCCACTCTATAGTGTGAGATAAAAGTGGAGTGAGAACTCCAAGAAGCTGACTTACAGATCACGTCCAATGGGATCGAGCTTCTCTCTGCAAAAGAAGTGGCCACTGCTCGAGTAGAGTGGGCCCTTACAAATTCAGGGGGCTCCAAGCCCTGAGACATATAAGACTCCCGAATTGCCTTTTTAATCCAGCGACTGATGGAGGGCTTAGAGGCTTTCCTCCCCTTATGGGTACCGGAAAAAAGGATAAGGAGGTTTTCATCCTTCCTAAATACCTTCGAGAGTTCCAGGTAAATCCTAAGACATCTCGCAATATCGAGGGTATGGAGCCCTCTTTCCTCAGAGTAGGGGGGTGGAGCCAATGTTGATAGGGAGATCACCTGATTGATATTGTCAAAGGAAGGAACCTTTGGGATGAAGGTAGGTAAAAATTTGAGAAGTACCCGATCCTGCAGGAACTTCGTATATGGCTCAAAGGCAGAAAAAGCCTGTGTAACGGTCGCGTACACACACACACAGGGGGGAGGGAAGTGACCACTGTGCTCCACCCTTACCCCTGGCCCTGCCTACTTGCTTCGCGAGTCCTAATGACAGGGGACAACTGGACGGCAATCCCTAACTTGGAATAAGTGCAGGGATGACAGACAGACAAACAACAGGACGTGAACGGACCGAGTCAATACCAGGAAAGCTGCAAAGTACAAATGGAGCAAGCAGAGAATTGTCAGGAGAAGCCGGGTCATAAATACCAGGAGAGCAGAGAAGTACAAGAGGAGTCCTAAGAGAGTAGTCAGGTGGGAGCCGAGGTCACAATACCAGGACGGATGCGCAGTACAGGAGGAGCAGGCAAAAGGATGGTCAGGGAACAGGATCAGGTAAGTATTCAGCAGTCCAACAAATAGCCAGGAACCTAGAAATTAACAGGCAACCTGTAGCCAGCAGGCTGCCTTTATTTATAGTGGGGAGTGAGGGTCATGTGACGTGGCCAGCATCACATGACCGACAGACCAACCAGTCGAGCACCGAGTGATCAGCTCGGCGCTCAAGGCAGACTAGGAGCAGGGAGCCACCCAGCTAGTAAAGCCGCCCTGGGAATGAGGTCAAACACAGAACCTCATTCCAAAAGCTAAGCAACAGTTCTGCGGGCAATGGGGGATCGAGTGCACCTTCGGAACCCCGTGACAGTACCCCCCCTTTTACGAGGGGCCACTGGACCCAAGACTTCAGGCGATGGCTTTTCAGGGTGTTCTAAATGAAATTTACGAACAAGTCTAGGAGCATGAACCTCCCTGGCAGGTACCCAAGACCTCTCTTCAGGTCCATACCCCTTCCAGTGAATCAGGTACTGCAAGGAATTACGCACCTTCCTGACATCCACTATTTTAGACACCACATACTCGACAGCATCATTAACAAGAACCGGCGGAGGCGAGGCTTTTGATGGTGCTACCGGTTCAAAATATTTTTTAAGCAGAGATTTATGGAACACATTATGAATGTGGAATGACTCAGGCAGCTCCAACCTAAAAGATACCGGGTTAATCACTTCCGTGATCTTATATGGTCCAATAAAACGAGGAACAAATTTTTTAGAAGTTACCTTGAGAGATAGATTCTTGGAGGACAACCATACTTTATCCCCAAACTGAAAGTTTACCCCCCTTGAACGTCTCCTATCGGCCTTGAGTTTTTGAGAACATTGAGCCTTTTCTAGGTTCGATTGAACCCGGGCCCAAACTGTGCACAGTTCGGAGGAGAGTTTATCCGCTTCAGGGTTAGAGGAGGAGACGGACAACCCAGAATGAAAACGGGGATGAAAACCATGGTTACAAAAGAAAGGGGAGACCCCAGCAGAAGAATTGACATGGTTATTCAAAGCAAATTCAGCCAATGGAAGGAATTTGACCCATAATTGCTGGTCATCAGCAACATACAACCTCAAGAATTGTTCCACAGACTGATTAAGGCGTTCAGTCTGCCCATTACTCTCAGGATGGTAGGCGGAAGAAAAAGACAATGAAATTTTACATCTTTGACAGAAGGCCCTCCAGAATTTGAACACAAACTGCACACCCCTGTCAGAAACAATATTTTCTGGGATGCCATGTAAACGAACAATCTCTCTCACAAAAATAGACGCCAGGGTTTTAGCATTCGGAAGTTTAGACAGGGGAATGAAATGAACCATCTTGCTAAACCTATCGACCACTACCCAAACCACAGTCTTACCCTCCGCCAGCGGTAGGTCAGTTATAAAGTCCATCGAGATATGGGACCAGGGTCTACTGGGAATGGGTAGGGGTCGTAGGTTACCAGCAGGGCGAGTCCTAGGTGTCTTGGACCTGGCACAAACCTCACAGGCTGACACGTAGGACTTGACATCCCTAGTTAGAGTGGGCCACCAATAAGATCTAGAAACCAGATCCTTAGTGCCCTCAACACCCGGATGTCCACAAAAGTCAGAATCGTGACACTCACCCAACAGCTGGAGACGAAATTGTACGGGAACAAAAAACTTATCTGTTGGGGTGGATACCGGTGCCAGATGTTGTTCAGACCTAATGCGAGCCGAGATATCCTGGGTAAGAGCTGCTAAGAAGATTTTTGCTGGTAGGATGGATTCAGGTGGTACCTCAGTAGGTTGAAAAGCCTGGAAGCTCTGAGATAATGCGTCCGCCTTCACATTTTTACTTCCCGGCCTGAACGTGATGGAAAAATCAAAACGAGTAAAAAACAGAGCCCATCTGGCTTGACGGGGATTCAACCTCTTAGCAGACTCGAGAAACATAAGGTTTTTATGGTCAGTGACAACAGTTACACAATGTCTTGCCCCCTCCAGGAAATGCCTCCACTCCTCAAATGCCCATTTAATGGCCAGCAGCTCCCTATTCCCTATGTCATAGTTTCTCTCCGTGGGAGAGAATTTCCTGGAGAAGAAGGCACATGGTCTCAGATTAGTGAGGCTAGCAGGACCTTGTGAAAGGACTGCTCCTACGCCGTCCTCGGACGCATCCACCTCCACAATAAAAGGTTTCTCTTGATCAGGCTGGATCAGAATGGGAGCGCTACTGAATGCCTTTTTTAATTTTTCAAATGAAGAAATGGCCTCAGTAGACCAATTCTCCAAATCAGCCCCTTTCTTAGTAAGGTCGGTCAACGGTTTAGCAATTACGGAAAAATTCATAATAAATTTACGATAGTAATTGGCGAAACCTAAGAACCGTTGTAAGGCCTTTAAGGATGAAGGTCTTACCCATTCCTTAATTGCTAGTACCTTACCAGGATCCATCTTGAAGGCGTGAGGAGTCAGAACATGCCCTAGAAACAGAATCTCCTGTACACCAAAGACACATTTCTCTTGTTTAGCGGATAGCTGATTCTCCCTCAACACCTCTAATACTTGTTTAACATGAGACACATGGGATTCGAAGTCAGGAGAGAATATCAAAATGTCGTCAAGATAGACAATAACAAATTTACCTAAGTACTCCCTAAGAATGTCATTCATGAAGTTTTGGAACACAGCTGGGGCATTGCTGAGTCCAAAAGGCATCACTTGATATTCAAAGTGTCCTACCGGAGTATTGAACGCCGTCTTCCATTCGTCTCCCTCCTTGATTCGGATTAGATTGTATGCCCCTTTCAGGTCAATTTTGGAAAACCAGGTTGCCCCCAGAACCTGGTTAAATAAATCCGGAATCAATGGGAGGGAGTATCTATTCTGGACAGTGATTTTATTTACTCTCCGGTAATCGATACATGGCCTAAGACCACCATCTTTTTTCTTAACTAAGAAAAACCCCGCCCCCATAGGAGAGACAGAAGGTCTAATATGCCCTTTACCAAGGCTCTCCTTAATATAATCTTCCATGGCCTTGCGTTCGGGCATAGAAAGATTATAAATTTGTCCTTTAGGAAACTTGGCCCCCTCTACTAGCTCTATGGTACAATCATAAGGTCTATGGGGGGGTAGAACCTCCGGGGTTGGTGATGAGAATACATCAGAATATTCTCTAACAACAGAGGGTAAAGTATCAGACTTTACTGAGACCCCAGCCTGTACCACGGACAAGCACGAGTCACACTTAGGCCCCCATCTCACCAACTCCCCATTGGACCAATCTATAGTGGGGTTATGTAGTCGGAGCCAAGGCAACCCTAGTACCACCTCAGCAGGTAGGTTCTCCAGGACTAGAAGCGAACATCTCTCTGAGTAGCACACACCCACGGTTAGAGAAATCTCCGAGGTACATAAGCTCACCGTACCACCAATAAGAGGAGTAGCATCAATAGCCATGACATGGATAGGAGTTGGTAAGGCAAACATAGGAATACCCAATCTTACAGCATACTCAGAGTCAATAAAGCTAGCCGCTGAGCCAGAATCAATAAAGGCCTTACCCGGCCATTTATCTACTCCCAGAGAAATCGTAATGGGTACCGAAAGCTTACATTTAGAAAATTCAGGGTGTACCTGGTCTTTAGGTTGCCTTGTCTTAGGAGACTTGACAGAGAGGACCTTCTTAGGACACTGGTTGATCCAATGGTCAGGATCTCCACAGTAAAAGCATTCTCCACGTCTGCGGCGAAGATTCCCTCGGGTCATGCCAACCTGCATGGGTTCCTCGGTGGAGACCTCAGCATTGTCTCTGGGATAGGCCTCTGGCTGGACCACCATCTGGGAAGAGAACTGTTGTTCCTGTCGTCTCTCTCTAACCCGTCGGTCAAGTCGGACAACAAGGGTCATCATCTCCTCTAAGGTCTCTGGAAGTTGATAACTGACCAGAAGATCCTTTAATTTATCAGACAGACCTGACCTGAACTGACTCTTCAGGGCTGGTTCGTTCCATCTTGAGGGGACACAACACCTTTTGAATTGGGTGCAATAATCCTCCGCTGGTAAATTGCCCTGAACCAGTGCCTTTAGAGCCGTCTCGGCTACTAGAGCCCTGTCTGGTTCATCATAGAGGGTACCCAAGGCCTCCAAGGGAAAGAACCCCTCCACAGAATATAAACAACTGGTGCCAGCAGGTAAAGAGAACGCCCAGTCCTGGGGATCACCCTGTAATCGGGAAATGATAATGCCCACGCGTTGACTCTCGGGGCCAGAGGACACGAGGCGCAAACGGAAGTAAAGTTTGCAACTCTCCTTAAAAGAGAGAAACTTCCTCCGGTCTCCAGAAAAGGGTTCTGGGAGCTTAATCTGGGGCTCAAAATGTGGACTGGAGGCCTGAGGAGTGGAAGAACCTTGCCCTAACTCAAAAGAACTGAGTTTTTCCCCTAACTACTGCACCCTCTGCGTCAGATTAGAGACATGGTCAGTCAGGGTCACCAGAGGATTCATAATACAGTGGTTATTGGGCCTGTTAATCTGTAACGGTCGCGTACACACACACACAGGGGGGAGGGAAGTGACCACTGCGCTCCACCCTTACCCCTGGCCCTGCCTACTTGCCTCGCGAGTCCTAATGACAGGGGACAACTGGACGGCAATCCCTAACTTGGAATAAGTGCAGGGATGACAGACAGACAAACAACAGGATGTGAACGGACCGAGTCAATACCAGGAAAGCTGCAAAGTACAAATGGGGCAAGCAGAGAATTGTCAGGAGAAGCCGGGGTCATAAATACCAGGAGACCAGAGAAGTACAAGAGGAATCCTAAGAGAGTAGTCAGGTGGGAGCCGAGGTCACAATACCAGGACGGATGCGCAGTACAGGAGGAGCAGGCAAAAGGATGGTCAGGGAACAGGATCAGGTAAGTATTCAGCAGTCCAACAAATAGCCAGGAACCTAGAAAATAACAGGCAACCTGTAGCCAGCAGGCTGCCTGTATTTATAGTGGGGAGTGAGGGTCATGTGACGTGGCCAGCGTTACATGACCGACAGACCAACCAGTCGAGCACCGAGTGATCAGCTCGGCGCTCAAGGCAGACTAGGAGCAGGGAGCCACCCAGCTAGTAAAGCCGCACCAGGGAATGAGGTCAAACACAGAACCTCATTCCAAAAGCTAAGCAACAGTTCTGCGGGCAATGGGGGACCGAGTGCACCTTCGGAACCCCGTGACAGCCTGGAGTTCCCCAACTTTCTTTGCAGAGGTAACAGCCAACAAGAAGGTGATCTTCCAGGTCAGGAACCTGAATCCCGCCTCCTCTAGGGGCTCAAAGGGGGGAGATGATAACCCCCTGAGCACGACCAACAAATCCCAAGCCAGGATAGGTCTGATTACTGTAGGCTTTAATCTTGAGGCTCCCTTCAGGAATCTCTTGATAAGGGGGTCTTGAGAAATAGCTCTGTGGAGACAAGCAGAGATTGCTGAAATCTGAACTTTAAGGGTAGCTGGTGATAGCCCCCTGTCCAGACCGTCCTGAAGAAATTGGAGGATCATCGGGATGGAAGCTTCAGCGGATCTTTGCTGATGCCTTGTACACCAGGATGAAAAGATCTTCCAGATTCTGGAGTAGGCCTTATTGGTAGCTTCTGATCTGGAGTGCTCCAGGGTTCTCAAGACAGATCAACCTCCAGGCCGTCAGGTTGAACATTTGAAGATTTGAGGAGACCTAGGTGCCCCCCGACACCAGTACTCTCTCTGGAGAAAGCCTCAGAAATTGACCCCGACTCATCTGTAAGAGTTGGGTAAACCAAGCTCTTGTCGGCCAGTATGGGATAATGGCGATAACTGACGCTTGGTCCTGCCTGATTTTCATCAAGACCCTTGGTATCAAGGAAATTGGAGGGAAGATGTAGGCCAGCCTGAACCTCCATGGGATTGACAGTGCATCTATTGCCACCGGGTTGTCCTCCCTGTAAAGGGAGCAATACCTCTCCACCTTGGTGTTGAACCTCGTTGCCATGAGATCGATCTCTGACATGCCCCACCTGAGCGTTATCTCCTTGAAGACCTCTGGATGAAGTGACCATTCTCCGGTTGGAAGACCTCGGCTCAGGCGATCCGCAATCACATTGTGAACTCCGCGAATGTGAACGGCTGATAAGTGGGTGAGGTTCAGTTCTGCCCAATTCAAAATCACCCCTATCTCTCTCAGGAGATTTTGTGACCTCGTGCCTCCCTGCTTGTTGATATACAGCACAGCGGTCATGCTGTCTAATTGTACCTTCACTGCCTTCCCTCGAATGAAGGGAGCAAAATGAAAAAGAGCTAGTCTCATTGCTCTGATCTCCAGGAGATTCAATGACAATAACCTCTCCTGAGGTGTCCAAGTTCCCTGGACTGTCTTGTCCTGAAGATGCGCACCCCAGCCTACTAGGGATGCGTCTGAAGTAAGTATGATCCAAGAGGGCTGGATCAGGGACTTGCCGTCCGTGAGGTGGGACCACCACCTCAGAGAGGATTGGACTTTGTAAGGCAGGGAGAGCACGGAATTGAGTCCCACTGGACTGTGATTCCACTTGGCTAATACTTCCGACTGGAGCGGACGTAGATGCCATAATGCCCAAGGTACCGCCTCTGCGGTTGAAGACATTAGTCCCAACATCCTCATCCACGTTCGAATCGTTACCTGTTTTGGTACAGAGAGAGAACGGGCTGTCTGTTGCACAGATTGCCTTCTTTCGGGAGTGAGATGAATCGTCATCCTGACTGAATCCACCATGAACCCCAGGAACCTTACTGAGGTGGCTGGTTGAAGTTGGGATTTGTCCCAATTGATTATCCATCCTAACTGATGCAGGAATGTGACAGCCTGTTGGATGTGTTGGGACAGGATCACTTGGGAAGGAGCTCTGAGGAGCCAGTCGTCCAGGTATGGAACTATACTCAGGCCTTGAAGCCTTAGTGCGGCTACCACAGAGACCACCACTTTGGTGAAAGTGTGTGGGGCTGAAGAAATCCCAAACGGGAGGGCCACAAACTGAAAATGTTTTAGGACCCCCCTTCCCTGATGTTTACCGCGATCCTTAAGAATCTTCTGGACCCAGGATGGATGGGAATATGGAGATAAGCATCCTTGAGGTCTAAGGTTGCCAAGAAATCTCCCGGCATAAGAAGATTGGTCACTGACTGGATAGTTTCCATACGGAACTTCTTTTGTTTTATGAAACGGTTGAAGAACCTCAGATCTATAATCATCCTCCAACCTCCGGTATTTTTGGGTACCAGGAAAACTGGGGAGTAGATACCTGTTCCCCTCTCTTGGAGAGGAACTTCTTCTAAGGCCCCCTGGAAGTATTCTAGCACGTAACTTTCTAGAATCTTCTGCTTGTTGCTGGGAAGAAGCCTTGTTTGGACAAACTTGTCCAGAGGCAGACTGCTCAAGTCTACAAGGTAGCCCTGAGAAATTACACGCAGGACCCAACTGTCCTGGATATGATCCTGCCAACAAGGTAGAAAGTGCTGTAGGCGACCGCCTACGGGAATGTGGGGAGAAGGGAGCCCGAGATTTCCAGTCAGACCGGCTAAATACCAAGAGCCTCGAGGAGGCCCGCAATCAGAGCGCCGAGGACTTCTTGGGCGGTCTAGAATCCCAAGAGGATTTCCCTCCTCTACGGGAACCCCAATTCCTCTGGGCTCTGGGTTGCGGTTCCGCTCTGGAACTATACCCCTTGCCCCGACCACGAAAGGACTTACCCCTTGCCCCGACCACGAAAGGACTGCTGGGGAAGGGACTTGCCCTTCTTGTCCGACAGCCCCTCCATTATCTGGTTAAGCTCTGCACCAAAGAGTTTGCCGGGTTCATATGCTATGGCACAAAGATTATGTTTTGAGGTCGTATCGGCCTTCCAAGGTTTCAACCAAAGCGGACGCCTGCCCGCGGTTGAAAGAGCCATGGACTTGGATGCCAGCTTCAATTGTTGTGGAGCTGCGTCACACAAGAAGTCAATGGCAAGGCTGGTCGTCTTACATGAGGCCAGAATGTCATCCCTAGAGACCCCTTGGTCCAGGTCAGACTAAATTTGGGAGAATCTAGCTTTTAGAAAATTCGCCACTTCAGACGACGAAATCGTGACTGAGGCGGAGGCCGAGGCTGAGGAATAAGCGCGCCTAAGGGCGCAGTCCGCCTTCCGGTCCATTGGGTCCAGCAAACTTGACCCGTCGTCTGATGGGATCAGGGTCCTTCTAGATAACTTCGCGATCGCCATGTCCACTTTGGGGACAGGCCCCCAGGAAGATACCTGATCCTCTTTGACCGGAAACACAGCCTTGAATCGCTTGGTCAACACTGGACCTTTTTCTGGCTTTCTCCACTCTGTTTTCATCAGAGACAGGAGAGAATCATCTGCTTTAAAGGCCCTAGGCCCCCTAGAGGCAGAGGATGAGGCTTCCCCCGGATCAACGTCCTGGTCCCCCGACCGGACGGATTTTAGTAGCCGCTGGGCCTTCTCCAGCGGACAAAAATATGAGAATCCGTCCTCCTCATCCGAGGAGGAAGAGGCTGAACCTTCTCTCGCCTCCTGACCCCCCGAGACCTCCATTGCACGATGGGGGGAGGAGGGACGATGGCGCTTGGAGACCAGGGTACTCTTCAGCTCCTGTATGGAGGCGTTCACCTGGCTCATGTTGGACTCCATGTACCCCTTCACCCAATCGACCATGTCGTGGACAGATGGCTCCAGCTGGGGGAGTGTCTTGGCCCTACAGGGTGGGCACCGGGAAAAATCATAGGAGTCCTCCAGCACGATCTGGCAGTCATGGCACTGCAGGTGGCGCCTCTTGCCCGCGGACTTCCTGCTGGGCTCTCGCTCACCGTCACTGGTAGACGACATGGCTGAAAATTAAAAGAGACGTGAATTTAGCAAAAATCAAGAAAACAGAGCTTAATCGCAAGCTTCAGGATCTTTACCCAGAAGATCCTAGCAAGCTCTTATCGTAAGCAAAAAAGATTTTCAGTACACAGAGGTTAGCAAACCACTCTAGCACCAAACCACACTCAAGGTTAACAGCAAGCTACGCTCCAGGAGACTGAACCTGGAGCTTCACCAAGTTTAAATAGGGTTGTTGGCGCCAAAAAGAAAACCCCGCCCACAAAAGGGGCGGGGTAAACCTCTAAGTTTATATCTTTGGTTCTAAATGACAAAACTATTTACTATGGACCCAGAGAGGGACCCTGAAACATTTAAAAGCCCCCCACGGCCTTGGACAATTAAAATACACCTCCGGCCGACGTTACTGCGATCGGCCGGAGAGAAACCCGGAAGTGACGTCACCTGACGTCACTTCTGCAAGATGGCGGCGCCCAGCCGAACATGCGGGACGCCGCTCCAGCCTCCGGAATGAGGTAAGCCCCGGGAGCAAAATCAGCTAAGGCCAGAGGACATCCTCAGGCCGCATAGGAGGAGCAGCCCAGTTCCCAAGGGGAACAAAATATCAAAAAGGGAAAAGACACTCTCTCCACCGCAGGGATGGAGGAGTGCACCACCCGTCCCGTCCTGTCCGCAGGACAGAAAAAAACACAGGGTTCTGAGGGTCACACCCCTCTTTATTGGGGGCAGGGAGGGCGTGTGCATGCCAGTTTTTTTTATTGTTTCATTAAAACTTCCACCTGTCCTAACCAGTCCACAGGGGCAGAATACCCCATCTGTGCCACTGTTAGGACGTAAGGGAACTGGAGATGCTGGAGCTCAGAAATGAAGAAGAGAAGAGTTGATGAAGGACCTGTGATGATGTCGCCATCATGTGATCAATGCACAACTGCTGAGCTCCGCCCCCTGATCTGATCACGTGATGCTGACATCATCATAGGTCTTTCACCACCTCTTATTCTCTCCACTGCTGAGCCCCGCCCCGCCCCCTGCACTGATCACGTGACGGTGACGTCACCCCAGGTCCTTCAGCTCTGGCAGTGCAGCAGATACTGGGCAGGTCCTGGTCGGTAGTCAGGGCTCTTGTTCTCTCTGGTATCAGCCATTCCTCCAGCCTGCAGGTAAGATGAGCTGTGAGGAGACAGTGTGGTGGAGAGCTCAGACATGTCACCTCTGGAGATTCTCCTCCATTACACACAAGGAATCCTTCTCCGCTCCTCAGCTTAGTATGATGGGGGAGGAGTAGTGGGGATAGTGGGGGTTGTCATCATTCGCTGGCCCCTGACTGTCCTGGTGAGGGGCCCCTGCCTCCAGGAGGAGAATGAATGGAGCGGGGCCCGGCCTGAGCTCAGCTCTCTCCAGTCTCTTCTCTAGGAGTTGTGGACACAGCTGAGCACAGCCCAGAGGTGGGACCTGCATCTATCAGACATTTATCTCCTGTGGAGCCACCAGAGATCTCCATGTTGGGGCCCCTGGAATCCATGTGGTAGGGGCTCTGAGAAGCAGGGCCCCTCCAGGCTCAGGAAGTGCGGTTCTGGAGGTGACATCTGGTCTTGTCCCCTGGATGATTTCCTCTCCTCTTCTCATAAAGGCGCCTGCAGTACTAGAAGCCTCCAGCTCCTCCAGTTCTCTCCTCTTCTCCTGAATGACCACCAAGGATGGACAGGAAGGAGATCAGCAGAAGAATATTAGACGTCACCTTGGAGATCATCTCCCTGCTGAGCGGAGAGGTAAACTTTTCTAGATTTCTCTCCTCTGTATTGTATTCTGTAACAAGTCAGACATCGGGAAGGAGAATCCATCATAGGAAGTGATAGGAAAAGTCCAGGGTCCTGGAGAACGGCCTCCAGACCTTCCAAGTGATGGAGAACCTGAAGATCAGCCCCCAATATGGTGAGTGATGTGTCATGTGACCAGTGACCAATAGTCATGTTGTAGGAGCCATGAGGAGGTAAGTAGGCACGTTGTACCAGGAGGAGAGGGCCGGAGGAGAGCACATGGCCCCTGAAGGGTTTATTCCCTAAGTGTCTCTCTCCATCCACAGGAGTACACAATAGTGAAGAAGACATCGGGGGACTGTGTGACTCCCATCATCCATCTCCAGGAGTCAGGAGGGCGGAGCAGGACCCCTCACCCCATCACAGAGCCTCCCCCTCACCCCCTGATACATGAGCAGAAGATCCTAGAGCTCACCCACAAGATGATGGAGCTGCTGACTGGAGAGGTGACACTGCTGGGAATGCTGGGAAATTCTCCAGTAACAGCACTGGAGGGGTCTGGGTGATGACGGTGTCATTGTGTTGTCAGGTTCCTATAAGGTGTCAGGACGTCACTGTCTATTTCTCCATGGAGGAGTGGGAGTATATAGAAGGACACAAGGACCTGTACAAGGAGGCCATGATGGAGGAGCACCAGCCTCTTATATCACAGGGTAAGAGCCGTCATGTGCAGTGTGTACACGTGTGTGCAGTGACATGTAATGGAGGAGCACCAGCCTCTTATATCACAGGGTAAGAGCCGTCATGTGCAGTGTGTACACGTGTGTGCAGTGACATGTAATGGAGGAGCACCAGCCTCTTATATCACAAGGTAAGAGCCGTCATGTGCAGTGTATACACGTGTGTGCAGTGACATGTAATGGAGGCGCACCAGCCTCTTATATCACAGGGTAAGAGCCGTCATGTGCAGTGTATACACGTGTGTGCAGTGACATGTAATGGAGGAGCACCAGCCTCTTATATCACAAGGTAAGAGCCGTCATGTGCAGTGTATACACGTGTGTGCAGTGACATGTAATGGAGGATCACTAGCCTCTTATATCACAGGGTAAGAGCCGTCATGTGCAGTGTATAAACGTGTGTGCAGTGACATGTAATGGAGGAGCACCAGCCTCTTATATCAAAAGGTAAGAGCCGTCATGTGCAGTGTGTACACGTGTGTGCAGTGACATGTAATGGAGGAGCACCAGCCTCTTATATCACAGGGTAAGAGCCGTCATGTGCAGTGTATACATGTGTGTGCAGTGACATGTAATGGAGGAGCACCAGCCTCTTATATCACAAGGTAAGAGCCGTCATGTGCAGTGTGTACACGTGTGTGCAGTGACATGTAATGGAGGAGCACCAGCCTCTTATATCACAGAGTAAGACCCGTCATGTGCAGTGACATGTAATGGAGGAGCACCAGCCTCTTATATCACAAGGTAAGAGCCGTCATGTGCAGTGTATACACGTGTGTGCAGTGACATGTAATGGAGGAGCACCAGCCTCTTATATCACAAGGTAAGAGCCGTCATGTGCAGTATGTACACGTGTGTGCAGTGACATGTAATGGAGGAGCACCAGCCTCTTATATCACAAGGTAAGAGCCGTCATGTGCAGTGTGTACACGTGTGTGCAGTGACATGTAATGGAGGAGCACCAGCCTCTTATATCACAAGGTAAGAGCCGTCATGTGCAGTGTGTACACGTGTGTGCAGTGACATGTAATGGAGGAGCACCAGCCTCTTATATCACAAGGTAAGAGCCGTCATGTGCAGTGTATACACGTGTGTGCAGTGACATGTAATGGAGGAGCACCAGCCTCTTATATCACAAGGTAAGAGCTGTCATGTGCAGTGTATACACGTGTGTGCAGTGACATGTAATGGAGGAGCACCAGCCTCTTATATCACAAGGTAAGAGCCGTCATGTGCAGTGTATACACGTGTGTGCAGTGACATGTAATGGAGGAGCACCAGCCTCTTATATCACAAGGTAAGAGCCGTCATGTGCAGTGTATACACGTGTGTGCAGTGACATGTAATTGAGGCGCACCAGCCTCTTATATCACAGGGTAAGAGCCGTCATGTGCAGTGTATACATGTGTGTGCAGTGACATGTAATGGAGGAGCACTAGCCTCTTATATCACAAGGTAAGAGCCGTCATGTGCAGTGTGTACACGTGTGTGCAGTGACATGTAATGGAGGACCACCAGCCTCTTATATCACAAGGTAAGAGCCCTCATGTGCAGTGTATACACGTGTGTGCAGTGATATGTAATGGAGGAGCACCAGCCTCTTATATCACAAGGTAAGAGCCGTCATGTGCAGTGTATACACTTGTGTGCAGTGACATGTAATGGAGGAGCACCAGCCTCTTATATCACAAGGTAAGAGCTGTCATGTGCAGTGTGTACACGTGTGTGCAGTGACATGTAATGGAGGAGCACCAGCCTCTTATATCACAAGGTAAGACCCGTCATGTGCAGTGTATACACGTGTGTGCAGTGACATGTAATGGAGGAGCACCAGCCTCTTATATCACAGGGTAAGAGCCGTCATGTGCAGTGTATACACGTGTGTGCAGTGACATGTAATGGAGGCGCACCAGCCTCTTATATCACAGGGTAAGAGCCGTCATGTGCAGTGTATAAACGTGTGTGCAGTGACATGTAATGGAGGAGCACCAGCCTCTTATATCACAGGGTAAAAGCCGTCATGTGCAGTGTATACACGTGTGTGCAGTGACATGTAATGGAGGAGCACCAGCCTCTTATATCACAAGGTAAGAGCCGTCATGTGCAGTGTATACACGTGTGTGCAGTGACATGTAATGGAGGAGCACCAGCCTCTTATATCACAGGGTAAGAGCCGTCATGTGCAGTGTATACACGTGTGTGCAGTGACATGTAATGGAGGAGCACTAGCCTCTTATATCACAAGGTAAGACCCGTCATGTGCAGTGTATACACGTGTGTGCAGTGACATGTAATGGAGGAACACCAGCCTTTTATATCACAAGGTAAGAGCCGTCATGTGCAGTGTATACACGTGTGTGCAGTGACATGTAATGGAGGAGCACCAGCCTCTTATATCACAAGGTAGGAGCCGTCATGTGCAGTGTGTACACGTGTGTGCAGTGACATGTAATGGAGGAACACCAGCCTCTTATATCACAAGGTAAGAGCCTTCATGTGCAGTGTATACACGTGTGTGCAGTGACATGTAATGGAGGAGCACCAGCCTCTTATATCACAAGGTAAGAGCCGTCATGTGCAGTGTATACACGTGTGTGCAGTGACATGTAATGGAGGAGCACCAGCCTCTTATATCACAAGGTAGGAGCCGTCATGTGCAGTGTGTACACGTGTGTGCAGTGACATGTAATGGAGGAGCACCAGCCTCTTATATCACAAGGTAAGAGCCGTCATGTGCAGTGTGTACACGTGTGTGCAGTGACATGTAATGGAGGAGCACCAGCCTCTTATATCACAAGGTAAGAGCCTTCATGTGCAGTGTATACACGTGTGTGCAGTGACATGTAATGGAGGAGCACCAGCCTCTTATATCACAAGGTAAAAGCTGTCATGTGGGGGCGGAGCTTGCGCCGGATGAAGATGGTCGCATAGCTCTGAGCTCTATGTAGAGATCGTCACTAACGTCAGCTAAAATCAGCTTACTGAGGCGAAGATGGTGAAGATCGAGAACGCCAGGCATGGTGACACTCCTGCTCCTTCCAAAAACCAGATTGCTGGAGGTGACATGGAGAAATTCTTGAGGAAAGCTGCCGCAACGGTAGCAACCAGAGAACCTAAGATGGCGCCGGCACCGCAAGCCAAGTCACAGAAGCGCGCCCCGACACAGTCAGATGGGGACAGCGATTCGGATGACGCACACACCAGACCAGACCCCCCGGTCACAAGAAAATACCTCGACCGCGCTCTGAACAGAATAATGGAGCCGATCCTGGCAGAGTTGACAGCATGCAGGAACGAGGTGAGGCAGATTGGGGACCGGGTAGAAAACCTGGAGTCGCATCAAGCAGAAATATTAAAACACCAGACTGCGGTGACAGACTCTTTTAGCCGCTGTGCCCTATATCTAAATGATTTACATAACTCGCTTGAAGACCAGGAAAACAGGGGGCGCCGAAATAATTTGAGATTCAGGGGCATGCCAGAATCGGTACCCCCTGGAGACGTCCAGGCCTCCATTATTGAAATATGCGGGACTTTATTGGGCCCTGATTTCCCCCAAGATATAATTATAGAAAGGGCGCACAGAGCCCTCAGGCCTAAACCCAATCCGGCTGAACCCCCTAGGGATATAATTTGTAGGTTCCTGAATTTTCAAGTGAAAAACGCCATCTTGGAAGCTGCTAGAAACCACCCGGATATAACATATGAAGATTCCAAAATTGACATATACCAGGACCTTGCTCCCTCAACTCTGAAGAAACGTAGATCCCTCAAACCGTTGACAGATTGGCTACGCTCCAAGAAAATTCTGTATCGCTGGTCTTACCCCTTCGGTTTAACCTTCTCATATGAGGGCAAAAGGGCCAATATATCATCGTTCACAGACCTCATATCAACCTTTGAGCTATTAAACATACCGCCACTGCCGATCGAAAACTGGGAACTATTTCAGGACTTACGTGCTCTGCCAGATATCCCTAAAGTGGCTCCATTTGAATTACCACGTACACCGAAGTCCTCCAGATCTAAGAAAAGAGGTCTCCAGCTCACTCCAAGAAGTCTTTCACAAGAGCAGTAAAAGACCTTGCTTTGTACATAATATGGTAGTCCTATGTTATGCTAATATCCAAAGTTGCCACACGTATTTTGCTTTATATATGCGTCATTGCTGCCTATATGTCTTCCTGACAGTTTGATCAAAAGTCTTTTGATGTTCCTTACCCATCTTTGCCTTACAACGGCCTTATTATGGGCGTTATACGATCTCCCAAATGGTCTACAGACCAATTAACCCCCTCCTGATTTCGACAATCTACAATTTGTCTATGCTTGTTCTTATTGTTGGTTTAACAAGTTATGCGTTGTTTTTTTCCCCTACCCCTGACTCAAGGTATATGTCTCTTTTATTGAATTGGAGTGACTCCTATCCACGCATAATCACCACGATACATGGGACACAAGACCACAGTGAACCTGACATCTCTTCTAAAAAGGGACCACAACAGCACCAAGGTAAACTCATACACAACACAAATAATGACTGACTTGTCAGTAGCCTCTTATAATGTCAAGGGTTTTCACTCCCCTTCCAAACGGAGCCAAATCTTTGCCATTCTAAGAAAAGCTGGGGCTAGTGTGATATTCCTTCAGGAGACACATTTCCGCTTCAACCGATATCCAGATATGCGGTTCTCCCATTTCTCCAATTGGTACCACTGTGGGTCCAACTCCTCAGCCTCTAGTGGGGTTAGTATTGGGCTGCAGAGGAAAATCCCATTCAAATTAGTCAGTCAATGTTTAGACCCAGAGGGCAGGTATATATTAATTAAGGGTACAATAGGGCCACAAACATACACCTTCATTAACTTATATGCCCCCAATTCCAACCAGTCACGCTGGTTCTCTGACATTTTCCCTATTATTGAGTCATTTAAGGAGGGTATAGTGATCACTGGAGGAGACTTAAATGTAGCTCTAGTCCCTCAACTTGATACTTCCACCCAAAAGTCATCCCAATCCAGACGAGCCCTTAAAGCTATAAAAAATACTTTTTGGGATCTGCACCTGATTGATGTCTGGCGATCCCTCCACCCTAGTGCCGTGGATTTCACTTTCTTTTCACCTGTGCATAAAACCTATCATAGAATAGACTACTTGTTCATCTCCAAGGAACACATACATCTCTGCAGAGAGGCATCTATCGGTGCTATCCACCTATCAGATCATTCCCCAATATATATTATGGTATTGGCCCCAAATGAGACACCCTCGAGTTTCAATTGGCGATTAAATGAGACCCTTCTGGGGTACCAAGATTCAGTGGAGCGGATCTCTAGGAACCTAAAAGAATATTTCTCACTTAATAAAAGTCCAGACATAGCTGCCAACACTCTCTGGGATGCCCATAAACCAGTTATTAGAGGACAATTTATTAACATTGGCACATACCAAAAAAGAGAGAGAGATAGAGAAATAGATGACACCCTAAAAAATATCCAGGCGCTTGAGTCTGGCCACAAAGCCAATCCCTCTGACTCTCAACTCAAAAAGATATCAGAATATAGGGCCAAATTCAGATCACTATTAGCTAACAGGTCAGCTAAATACTACATGAGCTCCCAGCACAAATTCTTCGCACACGGAGATAAAGCTACCAAATTCGCAATGAATAGGATCAAGGGAAGGAGATCCACTAATTATGTTCACCAATTATCCTCGCAGGATGACACCCCTATTTTTGCGGTCAATCAAATTGCTGCTCAATTCCGTTCGTTCTATAACGATTTATATAATCTTCCCCCTACTCCAGACCCAAAAACCCTTGTCACACCAATATCTTCCTTTTTGGAAACAGCGAAACTTCCCGCAATTGATTTGGAACAGAAGTCAATGCTTTCAGCACCTTTCTCCTTAAACGAATTAAAGAAAGCTATGAACCAAATGCCGACAGGTAAAAGTCCTGGCCCTGATGGCCTTCCATTAGCATACTACAAAACGTTCCAAGAAATCCTTCTCCCTCACCTGTTAGAAGTTTGTAATCAGACACTTAAGGGAACCCCCCTCTCAAGAGACATGACGGCGGCCCACATTACTCTCATCCCTAAAGAAGGGAAAGACGTTAAACTCTGCTCTAATTACAGACCCATTTCCCTCCTAAACGTAGACCTAAAGCTCCTAGCCAAGATGTTGGCTAATAGATTAGCCACTCTTTTACCTCAGCTTGTTCACGGGGATCAGGTGGGTTTTGTCCGCAACAGAGAAGGCAAGGATAATACCACAAGAGTGATTAATGTTCTTTGTCATGCTAAAAAGACTTCCTCTCCTTTGCTTTTACTCAGTACAGATGCTGAGAAAGCATTTGACAGGGTCAACTGGTCATTTTTAAAACAAGTGCTGCGTGGATTCGGCCTACCTGATCCCTACATCAAAGCAGTTTTTTCGATGTACGAACAAGCTACAGCCTCAGTACTAGTTAATGGTACTATATCCCCCTCCTTTGCTATTAGAAATGGGACTCGGCAGGGATGCCCTCTCTCGCCTCTTCTATTTATACTAGCTCTTGAACCACTTTTAGCAAATATAAGATTGGACCGGGAGGTATTGGGTCTACGTTTGGGAGGCAGGGAACAGAAAATTGCAGCATTCGCGGACGATGTTCTCATAATGACGATAAACCCAAAAGCATCTCTACCCCGAATCCAGTCCCACCTAAACACATACAGCATATTGTCAGATTTTAAAATCAACGCGAATAAATCGTTGGTTTTATGTTCAGGTATTTCCCGGGCAACCAAAGAACATTTAATGTTAGATTCCCCATATAATTGGTCCTCTCCCAATATTACATATTTAGGGGTCAAAATTAGTCCAGATATCACAGAGCTCTTTTCCCTTAACTACATCCCCTTAAGGAAATCCATTATGGAAGCGATAGATAACCTGGCCAGATCTAGCCCAACTCTGTCTTGGTTTGGTAGAAAGAACCTTCTTTCATCCTTAATTCTTCCCAAACTCACCTACATGCAGCAAGTTTTACCCATTCCCGTCCCCAAGTATTATTATGACTCCATTATGAAAAAATTTAGGTCTTTCATTTGGAATGGAAAGAAGGCGAGACTCTCTACTTCTCTCCTCATTAAGCCTAGACAAGCGGGAGGAATAGGCCTACCAAGTCCGGAGCTATATGGGAGGGCCATTCTCATCTCACGCTTATTAGCTTGGATGAGCCCCTCTCCACCTTCAGCTGTAGTTCAGATAGAGCTTGATATATTGAACAGACCAGCCAGAGCGCTTCTCTTGGGCCAGGAGACGGTCTTTCCTGGACACATGTCCCCCTATCCAATTGTTCGAGCAATGCTGGAGACGTGGCTCTATCCCATTCCCCTCGCCCACTCTGACTGTAAAAGATGTTTTAAGCACGGCCCCTTCTGCATTAAGAGACTCCACTTCAACAGGTCTGAAGTCTTCTTTAACACCAATAATATCCTTAGCTCTCCCTAATGGGGATTGGATGGGCCTAGGAGACACAAACACCCTACTTAACCCTCATCCTCGAGATTTTTTATCTGTTACTTACCTTAGGGCCTACATAAAACAACACGTCAAGGTGGGCGACCTCCTACGCCCTCTAGTTTGGTTGGAAGCTTTGATTTCACAACAAACACTGCCTAGAAAACTCATATCACGGTTATATAGTAAACTACGCCTACCCCCTATGGTAGCCAAACCATCCTTCATTATGCAATGGGAATCTGATCTCAATGTCACACTTCCTTATGAATCCCTACCTAATTTACTAGAACTCCCCCACGGGGTCTCTCGCTGTGTCAGAATCAGGGAAAACAGTTATAAAATCCTTACAAGATGGTACAATACACCAGACAAGATAGCGAGATTTGCTGGTTCTGCTTCTGATACGTGCTGGAGATGCCTTGGAGAGAGAGGAACTTTCCTCCATATTTGGTGGACTTGTCCACTTATTCAGAAGTGGTGGAGAGAAGTTTTTTCTACGGCTAATAACGTTTGTGGAACAACGTTTCAGCCTTCCCCGCAAATTGCTTTACTCTCACTGTATCAAGGGAGGGTGAATGCTAAACCACCGTTTGTATTTACACAGATGATGGTGGCAGCACGCCTCCAACTTCCTAAATTTTGGTTACAGTCTACTGTACCAACCCTGGACCAATGGATTCAAAAAATTGACCAGATACATAGATTTGAGGAATTATCCTCCTGGGAATCCCGCACGCATTTGACCTTCCTCAAGAAATGGTCAATGTGGCTCAAATATAGATCCCCCAAACCATGAATTTAGCTCCGTAAAACATACGCTAATTGAATCACTAAGGTAACCTCTCAGCACATGCACACACCACCTCATCTGCGTCTTCAGGTACCATGGCATCTCAGATGATAAACCATAGCACCTTGCTGCAGGGTCTTACTCCCCACTTCGGGTCTTGATTCCCAGCTTTATAAATACCTTGGATATTTGAAGTGTATCTTAAAGTCGCCTGAGACAGGCTTGTACCTCGACTCATGTTCCATGTAATGCATGATGTATGATCTCTCATTTGTACTCACTCTATATTGTACTATTATGACATGGCCTGCGTGCCTATACCTTGACACCTGGTTACTTTCCTGTTATACTGTAAAAGTTACAATAAAAATATAAATAAAAAAAAAATAAAAAAGCTGTCATGTGCAGTGTATACACGTGTGTGCAGTGACATGTAATGGAGGAGCACCAGCCTCTTATATCACAGGGTAAGAGCCGTCATGTGCAGTGTATACACGTCTGTGCAGTGACATGTAATGGAGGAGCACCAGCCTCTTATATCACAAGGTAAGAGCCGTCATGTGCAGTGTATACACGTCTGTGCAGTCACATGTAATGGAGGAGCACCAGCCTCTTATATCACAAGGTAAAAGCTGTCATGTGCAGTGTATACACGTCTGTGCAGTGACATGTAATGGAGGAGCACCAGCCTCTTATATCACAAGGTAAGAGCCGTCATGTGCAGTGTATACACGTCTGTGCAGTCACATGTAATGGAGGAGCTCCAGCCTCTTATATCACAAGGTAAAAGCTGTCATGTGCAGTGTATACACGTCTGTGCAGTGACATGTAATGGAGGAGCACCAGCCTCTTATATCACAAGGTAAGAGCCGTCATGTGCAGTGTATACACGTGTGTGCAGTGACATGTAATGGAGAAGCACCAGCCTCTTATATCACAAGGTAAAAGCTGTCATGTGCAGTGTATACACGTGTGTGCAGTGACATGTAATGGAGGAACACCAGCCTCTTATATCACAGGGTAAGAGCCGTCATGTGCAGTGTATACACGTGTGTGCAGTGACATGTAATGGAGGAGCACCAGCCTCTTATATCACAAGGTAAGAGCCATCATGTGCAGTGTATACACGTGTGTGCAGTGACATGTAATGGAGGCGCACCAGCCTCTTATATCACAAGGTAAGAGCCGTCATGTGCAGTGTATACACGTGTGTGCAGTGACATGTAATGGAGGAGCACCAGCCTCTTATATCACAGGGTAAGAGCCGTCATGTGCAGTGTATACACGTGTGTGCAGTGGCATGTAATGGAGGAGCACTAGCCTCTTATATCACAAGGTAAGAGCCGTCATGTGCAGTGTGTACACGTGTGTGCAGTGACATGTAATGGAGGACCACCAGCCTCTTATATCACAAGGTAAGAGCTGTCATGTGCAGTGTATACACGTGTGTGCAGTGACATGTAATGGAGGAGCACTAGCCTCTTATATCACAAGGTAAGACCCGTCATGTGCAGTGTATACACGTGTGTGCAGTGACATGTAATGGAGGCCATGTATTCAGTCACTGTGTGCTTGTGTCTCCACAGATGGATCCAGGAGGAGAAATCCCCCAGAGAGATGTCCCCGTCCTCTGTATTCCCAGGACTGTCCAGAGGAGAAGCTCCCAGAGAACCATCAGGTAGATGGAGCTGAGCCCTATACACATCTATATAGGGGGGTCCTGCAGTTATAGAGGGGTCATAGATGGTGGGGGTCTCTTCTGTGGATCTGTTAGATTTCCCACCCGTCTGCTGTATTGTACTGAATTGTTACAGATGACAAATCAGGGGGAAGATCTGACTGATATTAAAGTGGAGGATGAAGAAGAGCGGATGATGGGCGATCTCCCGTGTAAGAGTGAGGTGGAGGAGGACGCTCCAGGAGATGTCACCACAGGTAATGAGTAAGAAGCGTCTGACTTCTCTTTCTAGATTCATGAAAGGTTTATTCCCATCTCAGCCGTATTCACATCTTTGGAGCGGATTCAGAGTTTTAGGGAAATTCTGTAACATATCGGGGTGAATTCACCCTAAATTCCAGGCGGATGGATTAATAGTGACGGCTCCTCGTCCTCACAGAGGCCCCAGGACGTGTAGTAATGTCTGTTAGACCTCAGGTACAATGGACCCGCAGTGAATGGAGGCCGGGCGTGCGTGGTTCTCTGTTTACTTCTATAGCTATTTCCTGAACATTCCTCTACCTCCCCATTCACTGCAGCCGCAGGACGGGAAATTAACCCTTTAATAGTCAAACACAGAACATACTATACAGGTCACTGTGTGGAATATCCTGTAAGTGTATTGTGTCAGTGTAACAGAGGCTGGCTGCGGGGTCAGAGGTCCTATGAATATAGCAGAAGATATATTCACCTCCACCCAAAAATCGATGCTGCTGGGTCCCTTCTGCTCATTACTTCCAGCTCCCGTCCAAACACGCAGGAAATGCCTCAACATACCTGCTTAGCCAATCATTGGCAGAGTTGGGTCACCACTGTGACCACTGATTGGCTGCGTGTTAATTTAAAGGGATTTCCTGCATGACAGGACAAGAGCTGGAAGCAAAGAGCAGTGGGGACCCGGGCAGCATCAGGTCAGCAGCAGTGGGGGTCACTGAAGGAGAGTAACTCTTCTTTTATGTTTTTAAGACTCTGACTTGCTGCAAAGTATTGTTGTATGGCTGGAACACCCCTTTAAATGCTAGCCCAGGATAATATGTAAAAAATAAGCCCATCCCACAAAAATACTTATGCAGTCTTGATATACAAAGTGTCTGACAGAATTCTGGATCCACTTCTGACATTAGACTGTATCAGAAACGTCATTTATGCTTGCAGTCTAATAAGAATATTTATATATTTGCTTTGTGGTTTGGGAAAAAAATCACTAAATTGATTTGTAATCCTAATAGAAAATCCCTGTAAAAATTCTGAGGGAACCATCATGTTGTCACTAAATTATAAAGCAGAAGATGAAGACATCATGCAGCACTCTTCAGGAGAAAACATTAATGTACACCCAGGACTTCACAGTACAGGTCTGTCATACAATCCCCCTAACCATGTGGAATCATCATCTGACCAATCACAGATTGTTACCCCAAATACAGGTCAGAAAGGGGGTGAAAGGTTCCAGTGTGGTAAAGAGTTCACAAAAAGCTCAGGTATTTCTACACACAAAAGAAATCACATTGGTAAGAAGCCATACTTCTGTTCAGAATGTGGGAAATACTTTAAAGCAAAATCAAGTCTTGTTAGACATGAGAGTAGTCACACAGGAGAGAAGCCATATTCATGTTCAGAATGTTGGAAATGTTTTACACAAAAATCATATCTTGTTAAACATGTAAGAATTCACACAGGAGAGAAACCATATTCATGTTCAGAATGTGGGAAGTGCTTTCCAGATAAATCAAATCTTCTTAGACATGAGAGAGTTCACACAGGAGAGAAGCCATATTCTTGTTTACGATGTAGAAGATCCTTTGCAAATAAATCAAGTCTTATTATGCATGAGAGAAGTCACACAGGAGAGAAACCATATTCGTGTTCAGAATGTGAGAAGTCCTTTCCAGATAAATCGAATCTTCTTAGACATGAGAGAATTCACACAGGAGAGAAGCCATATTCCTGTTTACGATGTAGAAGATCCTTTGCAACTAAATCAAGTCTTATTATGCATGGGAGAAGTCACACAGGAGAGAAACCATATTCATGTTCGAAATGTTAGAAATCTTTTACACAGAAATCAGATCTTGTTAAACATGAGAGAATTCACACAGGAGAGAAGCTGTTTTCATGCTTAGAATGTGGCAAGTGCTTTATAGATAAATCCCAGCTTGTCATACACGAGAGACGTCACACCGGAAAGCAGCCATATTCATGTTCAGAATGTGGGAAATGTTTTATACTTAAATCATTTCTTGTTAACCATGGGAGAATTCACACAGGAGAGAAGCCGTATTCATGTTTACGATGTAGAAGATTCTTTACAGAGAAATCAAGCCTTATTAGACATAAGAGAATTTACTCAGGTGAGAAACCATATTCATGTTCAGAGTGTGGGAAATGTTTTATAGATAAATCACATCTTGTTAAACATGAGAGAATTCACACAAGGAAGTAGTGATACTCCTGTTCAGAATGTGAAAAGTGCTTTACAAATAAACCAAGACTTCTTATAAAAAAGAGAATTTACACAGTCGAGAAATCGTATTTATATTCACTACTATATGTGGGAATTTCTTTACAGATAAATCATATACTGTTACACATTAGAGATGTCACACAGGAGAGTAGCCCACAAAGCATTCGCGGCCGCCGTGCATTCATTTCTATGAGACTGCCAAAAATAGCTGTGTATATATATATATATATATATATATATATATATATGTGTATGTGTGTGTGTGTGTGTGTGTGTGTATCTATGTATGTTCCGCGATCACTCAAAAACTCAACCATCGATTTCAACGAAACTTGGTATACACACCCCTTGCTACCTAGAAAGAAATCTTGTGGGGGTCACAGCTCTCTAGGACGTACCGTTCTTGAGACATTCCCAAAAAATGACCTCCATTAGCCAATATAAGCCTGCAAGTCTTTCTCTTCATATCCCTACATGCCATACACATGTGGGGGGGGGGTCAGTGTTAAGGGGCGGGGTGCTGTAGAGGTCACTGTTATGGGGGATACTGTCGATATATTTTATTGACACACACAAACATTAAATTAAATAGATGAAATATACCCATGCGAAGCCGGCTCCTTCTGCTGGTATGTGATATAATATTAATTAGAGATGGCCTTGCGGTTCGCCCGGCGGTCGTTCTGCGGCGAACTTTGCGTGTTCGCGATTCGCACAAAATGCGAACATATGGCGATATTCGTGTCCGCCATATTCTTTTACATTGTGAAGAACTTTGACCCATGACACTTCCATCAGGTGGTACAGGACAGCCAATTGAGACGTTTCAGCACATGGACATACCTCCTACCTGATCTGGGCGCCATTTTACATTCAGTGTTTTGCCAGTGTAGGGAGAGGTTGCTGTGTGGAGCAGGGACAGGCTGTTAGGGACACCAAACGCTAGCTAATAGGGCCACAAAAGTCCTTTTAAGGACTGGTATAGGTGTGCTATCGATATGTGTGATACACAGAGGGGTGCAATATACTTATAATATACTTTTATAATGAGTCAAAAACACATAGATCTATATAGTGATCACCTGGAAGTCAGGGGCCTAGGGGCTTAATGGGGCCATTTTTATATAGGGTAAGGTTCCGGACGGGGTCGCTCTTATCAGGGCGGGTGGTCTGTGGTTAGGCTATCAGGGCCAGAATAGCACCCCCTGTAGGGCAATATCAGGGACAGTTCTTTGCCCACCCTGTCCTTCAATACCACATCATCATCTAGCCCAGGGATATATGGTTTTTGCTTTCCCTCCGGGATTCATGGATGTGCACTGGACCCCCCCGGATTGTGGTAGGACATATGGTTTCTGATTTAGTGCCGCCGAGCGCTTGTTATTGCCGACCACATCTATGCTTTTTGCTTAACTTTAATAATTTAATTTATTTTCATTTTGAGGGATATCTTTTAGGTTCCATTCACACCTCCGCAAAATGGGTCCGCATCCGTTCCGCAATTTTGCGGAACGGGTGCAGACCCATTCATTTTCAATAGGGCTGGAATGTGCTGTCCGCATCTGCATTTGCGGATCCGCACTTCCGCATCCGTGCTTCCGTTTCCGCCAAAAAATAGAACATGTCCTATTCTTGTCTGCAATTGCGGACAAGATTAGGCATTTTCTATTATAGTGCCGGAGATGTGTGGTCCGCAAATTGCGGAATGCACATTGCCAGTGTCCGTGTTTTGCCGATGTTTTGCCAGTGTCCGTGTTTAGCTATTGCTAATTGATACCTAAAGATTTAGCATGGCTGTTATAGCTGATCCGGGACCAGTGATGGTCAGTTCGCAGTGTTCGCCAGCGAACACATGCAGGCTGCCATCTTGACTCACCCGTCCAGCGATGCACAGGTAAGCCCTTACCTGTGCCTGTGTCGGGTGCCGGTCTGAAATCAAATGCGGTCACCGGGAGTAGGCAGTTCCGAGAACAGACTCATGAAGGCCCCCGGCAGCTGTTCTCGGAACTGCCTGCTCCCGGTGACCGCATTTGATTTCAGACTGGCTCCCGCCACAGGTAAGGGCTTACCTGTGCATCGCAGGACGGGTGAGTCAGGATGGCAGCCCGCATGTGTTCGTTGGCGAACACTGCGAACTGACCATCACTGTCCGGGGCGGCTCTTACTGGGAGTAGTCAAAGTGCTGGGTGGGTGACTACTCCACATGTTCCAGGGCCGGGTTTTGTCAGGCATAAAAACCAGCCAGCACTGGCAGGTGTGTGGATTTACCTCCCTCTGACAGTGGAGCTCAGGAGTCTGTGTGCTGTGAACTGAGGGCTGTACTGGGATTTGAGGTTTGAGCCGGGCTAGAGGACTCGGGGCCCTTCTAAAGGCGAACAGGCTGCCTATGGACTTGATGAGGCTGAACTGCTAACAGGGTGTGAATTAACACCCAGGAGAAAAGGTGACTTTTATTGTTTATGGACTTTCCTTTTGTGTGAACAAACACCAAGCCACCTGGAGGTGCTCCAGCAGCTGCAGGAGAGGTGGAGATTCACAGAGGAGAAGAATGCAGGAATGAAGGCCAAGAGAAGGATTCAGGAGAATATTCTCCTACAGGAAAGCCTGCACTTGGAGCGGATTGGGAGGGAACAAGACCCCTCCCAAGTAATGATCCAGACATGGAAGGTGCTAAGACAAAGGCACAGGAAGAATAAGAGCGGTGGAACCAGGTGCAGCCTAGTCTCAGCAGAAGTCTGAGACTTCAGTAGTAAGTAGGCATGTGCTAAACCGGTGAAGGTGAAGTTCGAGTTCGGCCGAACTTCAGGTCAAAGTTCGGGTTCGGAACCCAAACTGGACCCGAAACCCATTAAAGTCAATGGGGACCTGAACTTCACTTTATTATTTTCCATTATAACGGAAAATAATAGCATTCTTAAGACAGAATGCTAAATAAAATGGACAATGAGGGGTAAAAAATAATTTAAAAAACTCATCTCATCCACTTGATTGCGCACATCTTCTTTCGTCAGGACCTGCGGTGACGTCACCGCGCTCACCACGTGTGAGAGTGAAGAAAAAAAGTGAAAAAGATAAAAGGTGGCTGATGGTTTCTGCCTCCTGGAGACCCCTGCCTACAGCCTGTGGAGGGGGAGCAGCCCACTGGGACGGAGCCTACACTTCTCTAGTGTCAGCTGGAAGTGTCCCCACCGAGCTGTGTCCCCAGCATCACTGACAAGAAATCTTTATTTCCTCCTTTTCTGCTTCTAATTTTTGGAGCGTCCTCCAGTCCTATTTATTTTGGTGCAATATCGACTGGCATCGAGAATCCCAATACTTGGTACTGAAATCGAATCAAAATTCTGGAATCATGACAACTCTGATCCCCACTACTACTGCCCCCCTCCACCGACCCCGGCACCCCATCTGCTCCTCTCACACCGCCGCTCACTGTGTGAGGGATGAGAATCCATTTTGTATAAACATCTCCTCCATCTTGTGTATGTGGGAGATGGAGGTCAGTGTCTTAAATGGAGCTTACAGGGTTAAATAGACAGATAATAATAAAGCTAAAAACAAGGTAACAAAAATGTGTGTTGATTGCACCCACACCCCTCATCCCTCCCCACAGTTTCCTCTGAGCCTCAGGGTCTTATATTGTCATGTTTGTCATGTGATGGTTTTTTCTGTTTGAAGCCTATATTATTGTGAGCTTGTCTTTGTCTGATCCACATGCATCCAATGTTTGTGTCAGTTTCCCGAGCTCTCGTATCCCTTTTAATTTGGATTCTAATTATAGGTGAAGGAATATTTCCATAACAACTGTGTCTACAACTGACCTGTGATATCAGACATTTCCTGCCAATTTAACCCTTTACATCACATTTCAAATATAGGAATGATGAGGATGTGAGAATCAGCAGGAAAAATCTCCAGAGGTGACATGTCTGAGCGCTCCACCACACTGTCTCCTCACAGCTCATGGTCATGTGATCAGTGCAGGGGGCGGGGCCCAGCTGTGGAGACGATGGACGATGAGGTAGTGAAGGACCTGTGATGATGTCACTGTCATGTGATCAGTGAAAAGAGCGGGGTTAAGCAGTAGGGAGGAAATGAGACGATGAAAGGGGTTGTCCAAGTTATTTTTTTGTTCTTTGTAGGTTTCTAACAAATCTAATTTCCCTTACGTCCTAACCAGTGGCACAGATGGGGTATTCTGCCCCTGTGGACTGGTTAGGACAGGTGGAAGTTTTAATGAAATAATAAAAAAACTGACATATACACGCCCTCCCTGCCCCCAATAAAGAGGGGTGTGACCCTCCGGACATCGTGTTTTTTTCTGTCCTGCGGACAAGACAGGACGGGTGGTTCACTCCTCCATCCCTTCGGTGAGTTTTTTATTTTTTCCCTCTGGGAGCGGGTTCCGCTCCTCCTATGCCGCCTGAAATCTAGGATTCCTTAGCTGGAGTTTAGTCTTACCTCATTCGGGGTCTGAAGCGGCGGTAGCGGCGTCCCGCATGTTCTGCTGGGCGCCGCCATCTTGCGGAAGTGACGGCAGGTGACGTCACTCCCGGTTTTCTCCGGCCGATCGCAGTAGCGTCGGCCGGGGAGTATTTCTCTGTTTAGGGCTGTTGGGTGCCTTTATATGATTCAGGGGTCCCTCTCTGGGTTCCAGAGGAGTTTTTTTTTTTTACTCAGATCTAAGGAATAGGCCTTAGAGGTTTACCCCGCCCCTTTAGTGGGCGGGGCTTCTGTTTTGGCGCCCAAACACCCTATTTAGACATGGTGAGGCTCCAGGTTCAGTCTCCTGGAGCGCAGTTTTCTGTTAACCTTGAGTCGTGTGTGTTGGTGCTAGAGTTGTTTGCTTGCAAACCTCTGTATTGCTGAAAAACCTTTTCCTTTATAATAGAGCTTGCTAGGATCTTCTGGGTAAAGATCCTGAAGCTTGCGGTTAAAGGTCTTTTTTTCTTGAATTATGCTTAAATTCATATCTCTTCTATTTTTCAGCCATGTCTCTTGCCAGCGGAATTCCTGCTGGGCTCTCGCTCCTCGTCCCCGGTAGAAGACGTCACCTGCAGTGCCATGACTGCCAGATCGTGCTGGAGGACTCCTACAATTTTTCCCAGTGCCCACCCTGTAGGGTTTTCATATTTTTCATATTTTTTTCGCTGGAGAAAGCCCAGCGGCTACTAAGATCCATCCGGTCGGGGGACCAGGACGTTGATCCGGGGGAAGCCTCATCTTCTGCCTCTAAGGGGCCTAGGGCCTTTAAAGCAGATAGTTCTCTCCTATCTCTGATGAAGACAGAATGGAGAAAGCCGGAGAAGGGTCCAGTGTTGACCAAAAGATTCAAGGCAGTGTTTCCGGTCAAAGAAGATCAAGTATCTTCCTGGGGGCCTGTCCCCAAGGTGGACATGGCAATTGCAAAACTATCGAGAAGGACCCTGATCCCATCAGACGACGGGTCAAGTTTGCAAGACCCAATGGATCGGAAGGCGGATTGCGCCCTTAGGCACGCTTATTCCTCGGCCTCCGCCTCGGTTGCGATTTCTTCGTCTGAAGTGGCGAATTTTCTGAAAACAAGATTCACCCAGATTCAGTCTGACCTAGACCAGGGGGTCTCTAGGGACGACATTCTGGCCTCATGTAAGACGGCCAGCCTTGCCATAGACTTCCTGTGTGACGCAGCTCCACAACAGTTGAAGCTGGCATCTAAGTCCATGGCTCTCTCAACCGCGGGCAGGCGTCCGCTTTGGTTGAAACCTTGGAAGGCCGATACGACCTCAAAGCACAATCTTTGTGCCATGGCATATGAACCCGGCAAACTCTTTGGTGCAGAGCTTGACCAAATAATGGAAGGGCTGTCGGACAAGAAGGGCAAGTCCCTTCCCCAGAAGTCCTTTTGTGGTTGGGGCAAGGGGTTTGGTTCCAGGGTGGAACCTCAACCCAGAGCCCAGAGGAATTGGGGCTCCCGTAGAGGAGGAAAATCCTCTCGGGGTTCTAGACCCCCCAAGAAGTCCTTGGCGCTCTGATTGTGGGCCTCCTCGAAGCTCTTGGTATTTAGCCGGTCTGACTGGAAATCCCAGGCTCCCTTCTCCCCACATTCCCATAGGCGGTCGCCTACAGCACTTTCTACCTTGTTGGCAAGATCATATCCAGGACAGTTGGGTCCTGCGTGTAATTTCTCAGGGGCTACCTTGTGGACTTGAGCAGTCCGCCTCCGGACAAGTTCGTCCAAACAAGGCTTCTTCCCAGCAACAAGCAAAAGATTCTAGAAAATTACGTGCTAGAATACTTCCAGAAGGGGGCCTTAAAAGAGGTTCCTCTCCAAGAGAGGGGAACAGGTATCTACTCCCCAGTTTTCCTAGTACCCAAGAATACCGGAGGTTGGAGGATGATTATAGATTTGAGGTTCTTCTACCGTTTCATAAAACAAAAGAAGTTCCGTATAGAAACTATCCAGTCGGTGACCAATCTTCTTATGCCGGGAGATTTCTTGGCAACCTTAGACCTCAAGGATGCTTATCTCCATATTCCCATCCATCCTGGGTCCAGAAGATTCTTAAGGATCGCGGTAAACATCAGGGAAGGGGGGTCCTAAAACATTTTCAGTTTGTGGCCCTCCCGTTTGGGATTTCTTCAGCCCCACACACTTTCACCAAAGTGGTGGTCTCTGTGGTGGCCGCGCTAAGGCTTCAGGGCCTGAGTATAGTTCCATACCTGGACGACTGGCTCCTCAGAGCTCCTTCCCAAGCGATCCTGTCCCAACACATCCAACAGGTTGTCACATTCCTGCATCTGTTGGGATGGATAATCAATTGGGACAAATCCCAACTTCAACCAGCCACCTCGGTAAGGTTCCTGGGGTTCATGGTGGATTCAGTCAGGATGACGATTCATCTCACTCCCGAAAGAAGGCAATCCGTGCAACAGACAGCCCGTTCTCTTTCTGTACCAAAACAGGTAACGATTCGAACATGGATGAAAATGTTGGGACTAATGTCTTCAACCGCTCAGGCTGTACCTTGGGCATTATGGCATCTACGTCCGCTCTAGTCGGAAGTACTAGCCAAGTGGAATCACAGTCCAGTGGGACTCAATTCTGTGCTCTCCCTGCCTTACAAAGTGGTCCCACCTCAAGTATGGCAAGTCCCTGATTCAGCCCTCTTGGATCATACTTACTTCAGATGCATCCCTAGTAGGCTGGCGTGCGCATCTTCAGGACATGACAGTCCAGGGAACTTGGACACCTCAGGAGAGGTTATTGTCATCAAATCTCCTGGAGATCAGAGCAATCAGACTAGCTCTTTTTCATTTTTGATCCCTTCATTCGAGGGAAGGCAGTGAAGGTACAATCAGACAGCATGACCGCTGTGCTGTATATCAACAAGCAGGGAGGCATGAGGTCACAAAGTCTCCTGAGAGAGATAGGGGTGATATTGGATTGGGCAGAACTGAACCTCACCCACTTATCAGCCGTTCACATTCGCGGAGTTCTCAATGTGATTGCGGATCGCCTAAGCCGAGGTCTTCCAACCGGAGAATGGTCACTTCATCCAGAGGTCTTTAAGCAGATAACGCTCAGGTGGGGCATGCCAGAGATCGATCTCATGGCAACGAGGTTCAACACCAAGGTGGAGAGGTATTGCTCCCTTTACATCGAGGACAACTCGGTGGCTATAGATGCTCTGTCAATCCCATGGAGGTTCAGGCTGGCCTACATCTTCCCTCCAATTTCCTTGATACCAAGGGTCTTGATGAAAATCAGGCAGGACCAAGCGTCAGTTATCGCCATTATCCCATACTGGCCGAAAAGAGCTTGGTTTACCCAACTCTTACAGATGAGTCGGGGTCAAGAGATTCCTGAAGGGAGCCTCAAGATTAAAGTCTACAGTAATCAGACCTATCCCTGTTTGGGATTTATCGGTCGTGCTGAGGGGGTTATCATCTCCCCCCTTTGAGCCCCTAGAGGAGGAGGGATTCAAGTTCCTGACCTGGAAGATCACCTTCTTGTTGGCTGTTACTTCTGCAAAGCGAGTTGGGGAACTCCAGGCTTTTTCTGCCTTTGAGCCTTATACAAAGTTCTTGCAGGATCGGGTACTTCTCAAATTTTTGCCTACTTTCATCCCAAAGGTTCCTTACTTTGACAATATCAACCAGGTGATCTCCCTGCCAACGTTGGCTCCACCCCCCTCCTCTGAGGAAAGAGGGCTCCATACCCTCGACATTTCAAGATGTCTTAGGATTTACCTGGAACGCTCCAAGGTATTTAGGAAGGATGAAAACCTCCTTATCCTTTTTTCCGGTACCCATAAGGGGAGGAAAGCCTCTAAGCCCTCTATCAGTCGCTGGATTAAAGAGGCAATTCGGGAGTCTTATATGTCTCAGGGCTCGGAGCCCCCTGAATTTGTAAGGGCCCACTCTACTCGAGCAGTGGCCACTTCTTTTGCAGAGAGAAGCTCGATCCCATTGGACGTGATCTGTAAGTCAGCTTCTTGGAGTTCTCACTCCACTTTTATCTCACACTATAGAGTGGATACTAGAATACATAGTTATTCCTCATTTGGCCGGACAGTGTTATCTTCCGCCAGGCATGAGGACCCTCCCATGGGGGTTTCTACTTGCTAAATCCCCATCTGTGCCACTGGTTAGGACGTAAGGGAATCGTTAATTTCTAACGATAATTTGTTTTCCCTTAGTCCTAACAGTGGCACACAAATTTCCCCCCCTTTTTTTGTAATTGTGGTTATCTTTTTCTACTTGTAATTACACGATGTCCGGAGGGTCACTCCCCTCTTTTTTGGGGGCAGGGAGGGCGTGTATATGTCAGTTTTTTATTATTTCATTAAAACTTCCACCTGTCCTAACCAGTCCACAGAGGCAGAATACCCCATCTGTGCCACTGTTAGGACTAAGGGAAAACAAATTATCGTTAGAAATTAACGAGTAAAGGCTTTACCATGCACTTACTTTATCTGCAGTGGCTCCTGTCTCAGATCTCACTGAGGGTCACATGACCTGTGATGTCAGCTTCTCTCCCTGCTCTGATGTTTCCTGCAAAAGCCTGAGAGATCTGTCTGTGCTCACCACGCCCCTGCACTGCTATCACTGTACTGGCCACGCCCCTGCACTGCTATCACTGTATTGGCCATGCCCCCTGCACTGCTATCACTGTGCTCACCACGCCCCTGCACTGCTATCACTGTACTGGCCACACCCCCTGCACTGCTATCACTGTGCTCACCACGCCCCCTGCACTGCTATCACTGTGCTGGCCACGCCCCCTTGCACTGCTGCTTCTGTCTTCCTTCTCCCTGGGTTCTTCAGGAAAGTTTAACCCTTTTAGTTGCACAAACTAAGGGCTGGAGGCTTTACTGGGTAGCTGCAGGCAATGAAGAAACATGCTGGGCACAGGAGCTGACAGACTGGAGGAGTTCTGCAGAGCATTGCACAAAAATAGGTAGGGGGAAGATTGGGTGTGTATCAGCAGTGTCCTTATACAGCTGGGACTTGTAGTCCTACACATACAACATGCTGCAGAGTCTCCCAGCAGTCAGACACATCACTCAGAGCAGACTTATTTACTCCCTTTGCAGAGGGGGGCACAAATATTCATTAGGAAAACCTCAGAGATTGTTGTTATTGCAGGTAAACAAAGGGCCAGAAGAGAAGCAGGGAAAACTTGCTTAGTTTATTTATATATTGCTGACCCTCAGATTTACAGTGCCATATTTCTTTTTTTAAACTCGGACAATCCATTTAAGGACCTGTAATGATATCATAGTCATGTGATCAATGCCTCACCTATTGAACTCCGCCCTCTCCACTGATCACATGACAGTGACATCATCAAAGGTCCTTCACCACCTCTTCTCCTATCCTGAGCCCCGCCCCCTGCACTGATCACATGATGGTGACATCATCACAGGTCCTTCCCCACCTCTTCTCCTCTCCACTGCTGAGCCCCGCCCCCTGCACTGATCACATGACGGTGACGTCACCGCAGGTCCTTCAGCTCTGGCAGTGCAGCAGATACTGGGCAGGTCCTGGTCGGTAGTCAGGGCTCTTGTTCTCTCTGGTATCAGCCATTCCTCCAGCCTGCAGGTAAGATGAGCTGTGAGGAGACAGTGTGGTGGAGAGCTCAGACATGTCACCTCTGGAGATTCTCCTCCATTACACACAAGGAATCCTTCTCTGCTCCTCAGCTCAGTATGATGGGGGGGGGGGGGATAGTGGGGGTTGTCATCATTCGCTGGCCCCTGACTGTCCTGGTGAGGGGCCCCTGCCTCCAGGAGGAGAATGAATGGAGCGGGGCCCGGCCTGAGCTCAGCTCTCTCCAGTCTCTTCTCTAGGAGTTCTGGACACAGCTGAGCACAGCCCAGAGGTGGGACCTGCATCTATCAGACATTTATCTCCTGTGGAGCCACCAGAGATCTCCATGTTGGGGCCCCTGGAATCCATGTGGTGGGGGCTCTGAGAAGCGGGGCCCCTCCAGGCCCAGGAAGTGCGGTTCTGGAGGTGACATCTGGTCTTGTCCCCTGGATGATTTCCTCTCCTCTCCTCATAAAGGCGCCTGCAGTACTAGAAGCCTCCAGCTCCTCCAGTTCTCTCCTCTTCTCCTGAATGACCACCAAGGATGGACAGGAAGGAGATCAGCAGAAGAATATTAGACCTCACCTTGGAGATCATCTCCCTGCTGAGCGGAGAGGTAAACTTTTCTAGATTTCTCTCCTCTGTATTGTATTCTGTAACAAGTCAGACATCGGGGAGGAGAATCCATCATAGAAAGTAATAGGAAGAGTCCAGGGTCCTGGAGAACGGCCTCCAGACCTTCCAAGTGATGGAGAACCTGAAGATCAGCCCCCAATATGGTGAGTGATGTGTCATGTGACCAGTGACCAATAGTCATGTTGTAGGAGCCATGAGGAGGTAAGTAGGCACGTTGTACCAGGAGGAGAGGGCCGGAGGAGAGCACATGGCCCCTGAAGGGTTTATTCCCTAAGTGTCTCTCTCCATCCACAGGAGTACACAATAGTGAAGAAGACATCGAGGGACTGTGTGACTCCCATCATCCATCTCCAGGAGTCAGGAAGGCGGAGCAGGACCCCTCACCCCATCACAGAGCCTCCCCCTCACCCCCTGATACATGAGCAGAAGATCCTAGAACTCACCCACAAGATGATGGAGCTGCTGACTGGAGAGGTGACACTGCTGGGAATGCTGGGAAATTCTCCAGTAACAGCACTGGAGGGGTCTGGGTGATGACGGTGTCATTGTGTTGTCAGGTTCCTATAAGGTGTCAGGACGTCACTGTCTATTTCTCCATGGAGGAGTGGGAGTATATAGAAGGCCACAAGGACCTGTACAAAGAGGCCATGATGGAGGAGCACCAGCCTCTTATATCACAGGGTAAGAGCCGTCATGTGCAGTGTATACACGTGTGTGCAGTGACATGTAATGGAGGAGCACCAGCCTCTTATATCACAGGGTAAGAGCCGTCATGTGCAGTGTATACACGTGTGTGCAGTGACATGTAATGGAGGAGCACCAGCATCTTATATCACAAGGTAAGAGCCGTCATGTGCAGTGTATACACGTGTGTGCAGTGACTTGTAATGGAGGAGCACCAGCCTCTTATATCACAGGGTAAGAGCCGTCATGTGCAGTGTATACACGTGTGTGCAGTGACATGTAATGGAGGAGCACCAGCCTCTTATATCACAAGGTAAGAGCCGTCATGTGCAGTGTATACACGTGTGTGCAGTGACATGTAATGGAGGAGCACCAGCCTCTTATATCACAGGGTAAGAGCCGTCATGTGCAGTGACATGTAATGGAGGAGCACCAGCCTCTTATATCACAAGGTAACAGCCGTCATGTGCAGCGTGTACACGTGTGTGCAGTGACATGTGATGGAGGATCACCAGCATCTTATATCACAGGGTAAGAGCCGTCATGTGCAGTGTATACACGTGTGTGCAGTGACATGTAATGGAGGAGCACCGGCCTCTTATATCACAAGGTAAGACCCGTCATGTGCAGTGTATACACGTGTGTGCAGTGACATGTAATGGAGGAGCACCGGCCTCTTATATCACAAGGTAAGAGCCGTCATGTGCAGTGTATACACGTGTGTGCAGTGACATGTAATGGAGGAGCACCAGCCTCTTATATCACAGGGTAAGACCCGTCATGTGCAGTGTATACACGTGTGTGCAGTGACATGTAATGGAGGAGCACCAGCCTCTTATATCACAGGGTAAGAGCCGTCATGTGCAGTGACATGTAATGGAGGAGCACCAGCCTCTTATATCACAAGGTAACAGCCGTCATGTGCAGCGTGTACACGTGTGTGCAGTGACATGTGATGGAGGATCACCAGCATCTTATATCACAGGGTAAGACCCGTCATGTGCAGTGTATACACGTGTGTGCAGTGACATGTAATGGAGGAGCACCGGCCTCTTATATCACAAGGTAAGACCCGTCATGTGCAGTGTATACACGTGTGTGCAGTGACATGTAATGGAGGAGCACCGGCCTCTTATATCACAAGGTAAGAGCCGTCATGTGCAGTGTATACACGTGTGTGCAGTGACATGTAATGGAGGAGCACCAGCCTCTTATATCACAAGGTAAGAGCCGTCATGTGCAGTGTATACACGTGTGTGCAGTGACATGTAATGGAGGAGCACCAGCCTCTTATATCACAAGGTAAGAGCCGTCATGTGCAGTGTATACACGTGTGTGCAGTGACATGTAATGGAAGAGCACCAGCCTCTTATATCACAGGGTAAGAGCCGTCATGTGCAGTGTATACACGTGTGTGCAGTGACATGTAATGGAGGAGCACCAGGCTCTTATATCACAAGGTAAGAGCTGTCATGTGCAGTGTGTACACGTGTGTGCAGTGACATGTAATGGAGGAGCACCAGCCTCTTATATCACAAGGTAAGACCCGTTATGTGCTGTGTATACACGTGTGTGCAGTGACATGTAATGGAGGCCATGTATTCAGTCACTGTGCTTGTGTCTCCACAGATGGATCCAGGAGGAGAAATCCCCCCGAGAGATGTCCCCGTCCTCTGTATTCCCAGGACTGTCCAGAGGAGAAGCTCCCAGAGAACCCTCAGGTAGATGGAGCTGAGCCCTATGCACATCTATATAGGGGGTCCTGCAGTCATAGAGGGGTCATAGATTGTGGGGGTCTCTTCTGTGGATCTGTTAGATTTCCCACCTGTCTGCTGTATTGTGCTGAATTGTTACAGATGACAAATCAGGGGGAAGATCTGACTGATATTAAAGTGGAGGATGAAGAAGAGCGGATGATGGGCGATCCCCCGTGTAAGAGTGAGGTGGAGGAGGACATTCCAGGAGATGTCTCCACAGGTATGGAATCATGAATGGAGAATGTGACTTCAGATTCTGTCCTGGTGCCTTTGGTGCATATGAAGTGTGGGGGCCCCAAAGAAATGCCAATCCTAGGGGTGTTAGTTAGTGAAGAATTAGAAAGTAAAATATAAAACACTACAAACTTCTGAGGTAGATACTGGTTTTGAAACGGTATATTAACCACTTACTTGACCAAGGAGTGGAGTGCGAGATGAGCTCAGTACACTCGTACCCTCACCTCCCTCGCCGAGATCGCCTGATAGATGTAATGGATTCCTTATCCCAGAGTGGTAAAACAGGGGCCTCACAGGATGGAGCATCAGAAGGTTGCTGTATTCCGGTTAAAATAAGCTCGACACGTTTCGGGGAAGTTAATAAATTCCCTTCCTCAGGAGCAAGATATACAAGCATACATACACATAGAAACTCACATATAAATAGGCAATTGCTTAGGAAGAGGTGGGCTTAGACTTGTGAGGTCACTTCCTGTGGCACATACTGGCCAGAAGTAAGTAAGTTTGGGGGGAAAAAAGAAGAAGAAGAGAATATATATATGGCAATCTGGAAGCTGCTCTCTGACTGGAGATGCATGTGGAACCAACACTTCCTGAACTTTATGGCACATAACAGGTAGTATTTAGTGTTAGGTTCCCGCCTTACAGAGATCGCCTTGACATTTGGCAGACGGGCCCGTACTTGGTGTAAAAACATCTGTGTGATAAAATATTGCTGCACAGGCATTGAGAAATCCTCGCAAAAATGCCCTTTACAAATATCTTTTCACCAGACAAGCTTTAATAATTGTCCCCCATGATTGGCAGCAATGAGAGTGCAGCGTGCGTCTGTGTAACAAACAGCAAAGACCCCACAACCAGGACCCTCGTACAGAAACGAAGTAAAGGAAATCTTCAGATTTAATCCAAGGAGGATATGTGTCGGTAGTTTAACGTTCCACTGGTTCCAGTCTCTTGAACCGGTTTCCAATGAAACCTTATCAGTCACATGAACCTTTTCGAATCTGTTTTGGATGATTTTCTTCTTGTCGTTTGGATCAGTCATGAAGCTTCTTTGATGGTCTTGATCCTCCGTTCCCGAGTCATCGTTCCAATATGGACACCTGGCATAATATATAAATATAAATGTTGTAGTCGTCTCCCATAGACTCAGGAAAGTATCCGTACGGATCATCGCGCAGGCGAAAGAGCCCCAACTAGGATCCCCTGAGCAAAAATTTAATTCCAATTTAGGGGGGGGGGGGGAATAATGGTTGTGCTCCAACAAATCATCAAGAGTTTTGCTTTATTCAGCCACAAACATAGGTTTTGATGGTAAGAAATCCTTCAAATCAGAATCTGATAATAGAATTGGCCAAAGTTTAGAAAATACACAATTGAGTGTTCTCATTTGTAATGACCCGGAGATCCTCCCACCTTGGGAATCGGGAGCCCAGTTTGACCCAAACTTTTTGTTCGTTGATAGCCATGTTCAATATCATAATTTCCCAACTTTTCAATATATTTAACCTGACTGCCCCTCAAAAATTTCACGGTGGGAACAGAGCATATCGGGTGTGCAGGGTGAAAGAGGATGCAGGCAACAAGGGGTTATCCAATGTGTCCTTAAATGGTCAGGTTAGTACGACCTGATCATTAATCACCAGGTGGTCATTCCATGATCCTGCCAAATACATAGGAGTCACCAATGTATTGTATCCATGACATCACCGAGTCCTACTCCCAGAATCCAAGAAAGAGACTCGCATGTGAAGGGGCACAAGTTGCCCCCATTGCTTTCCTCCTCAATTGTAAATATCATTTATCCTTAAAGGGGTTGTGCAAGAATTGGCAACGTGTGGCAATACCCTGCTTGGCCGGACCTGTTAAGGGAAGATTACTTACCTGCTGATTTCCTCCTCCCTCACTGTAAATATCTAGTTTTTTTATTGCTGCAGCCAATCACTGCTCCAGACACAGGATGTTTTTGCGTCATGTGACCATCTGTCATGACGCAAGGCCAGTCGATCACCGCTGTGGTCGGTGATTGGCTGCAGCGATGTAAAACCGGCATCGCAAGCCAGGAGAAGAAGAAGCAAGGAGCCAGCATCGGAAAGCAGGTAAGTAATCTTTCCATTACAGATCCAGCCATGTGAGGGGTTGACCCTCCCTTAACCCCCCCCCCTCCATTCTTGCACAACCCCTTTAAACAAAAAATATTATGGGACAGTAAAAAACTCAATAGTAGTTCAATCAAATCAGAACCCAAATTTCGCAAATAATCTTGAACAGCTCTCAACCCTTTTCATGATCAGCTCAATATGGACCTGGTCGACACAGTTCAAGCCATTCCCAGAATTCCACACAAAAGAAGAAAATGGCAATGCAAAAAAGTTAGATAGGAGTCCCCCCCCCCCCCCCCATGTTGTATTGTGCAGACCATGTGAAGGATTATTTATTCTGTATGTGATTTGTCCATTTTACCTTATATTTGATCACACTTAGTTAATATTTTTATCACTTAGCCTGTTAAGCCTATTTATTTTCATATTGTCACATTCACGTTAAAGCAGCGCCCCACCACCACTGTTCTGGAGTAAAATACCCTGAGATTTTTGGCACCACATATATTAATCTGAAGTGACTAGCCACAGAGGTGCGGCTAGTCACTTCTCTTCTTTGCCTTTGCTAGGGGAGGTTTCTTGCTGCTATGATGATATCTGTCACACAGCTTCCTTTTGCAGCGTGATCTCACGAGAACTGGGACTTCTTGTGAGACCATGCTGAATCATAGCTTCTGACGGGACAGCATCTCACTTAGAACGGAATGAGACACCACCCCAGAGAGCAGCACAGCCAGTTTTGGTGTCGTTTTCATGACCTTAAGCAGTTGGAGGCTGTGTGATATAGTCACAGCAGGGAGAAAGAAGAGAAGTGACTAGCAGCACCTCTCGCCAAACATCTCGTGGCACATTACTCCAGAATGGGAGGGGGAATGCATATTCATAAGAGAAAGTATGCCATGCTGAGGAAAGCTAGACTATACAAATACCCCCTTTTTAGATTGGTGACAGGTCCTCTTTAATGTTATCAGGTCTAAGAGCTATTTAATAATGCAGTTTGTGTTGAGGAATATGGTGATAGATCCTTTAAAGTAAACTTGTATTAAAGTGATGCCTGATTGGTTCTGAAGGGCAACATGCGTTGGCAGAGTGCAGGACTGGTTGTCAGACATGGTCTTTGCATTTTCATTTTCTTTATGTAATAGAAGTTATGGTCAGGTGTAAACCAGAATCCCGCACTTGGAAGTCAGGAATTTATAGAAAGTTTTATAAGGCTGGAATCACACTTGTAACCAGGATTGGATGTAAGTGAATGAGTTATATTCTAACTCCTGCTGGATCCACTTCCAGTGTAATAGGAATTTTATAGGTTTGTCTACTCTGTAGGAAAAAAAAAACATGCATTTCCATTTTTATCTTAACAGAAAATCCCATTAAGAATTCTGAGGGAAATGTTATATTATCACTAAATTATAAAGGTGAAGATCTCACGAAGCGCTCATCAGGAGAAAACCGAATTTCCATTAATGTACATCCAGGACTTCACAGTACAGATCCATCGTATAATCCCCCTAATCATGAGGAACCTTCTTATGGCCAATCACACCTTGTTACCACAACTACAGGTCAGAAAGAGGTTGAAAGGTCTCACTGTGGTAAAGAGTTCACAAAAAGCTCAGATCTTTCTACTCAAAGAAGAATTCACACAGCAAAAAAGCCATACTCCTGTTCAGAATGTGGGAAGTGCTTTACAGAGAAATCAAGCCTTCTAACACATGACAGAATTCACACAGGGGAGAAACCATATTCATGTTCAGAATGTGGGAAATGTTTTACACACAAATCAAATCTTATTACACATCATAGATTTCACACAGGAGAGAAACCATATGCATGTTCAGAATGTGGGAAATGTTTTACAATTAAATCAAATCTTATTAGACATGAGAGACGTCACACAGGAGAAAAACCATATTCATGTTCAGAATGTGGGAAATGTTTTACTGTTAAATCAAATCTTGTTAGACATAAGAGACGACACACAGGAGAGAAGCTCTATTCATGTTCAGAATGTGGAAAATGTTTTACACAGAAATCAAATCTTGATACACATGAGAGAAGTCACACAGGAGAGAAGCTGTATTCATGTTCAGAATGCGGGAAGTGTTTTACAGTTAAATCAAATCTTGTTAGACATGAGAGACATCACAAAGGGCAGAAATTATATTCATGCTCAGAATGTGGAAAATGTTTTACACGGAAAACAAATCTTATTACGCATGAGAGAAGTCACACAGGAGAAAAGCTGTATTCATTTTCCGAACGTAGGAAATGTTTTGCACAGAAATCAAATCTTGATATACATGAAGGAAGTCACACAGGAGAGAAGCTCTATTCATGTTCAGAATGTGAGAAATGTTTTACAGTTAAATCAAATCTTGTTAGACATAAGAGACATCACACAGGGGAGAAGTTATATTCATGTTCGGAATGTGGGAAATGTTTTACAGTTAAATCAAATCTTGTTAGACACGAGAAAAGTCACACAGGAGAGAAGCTATATTCGTGTTCGGAATGTGGGAAATGTTTTACAGTTAAATCAAATCTTGTTAGACATGAGAGACGTCACACAGGAGAGAAGCTGTATTCATGTTCAGAATGTGGGAAAGGTTTTACGCGGAAATCAAATCTTGTTACACATGAAAGAACTCACACAGGAGAGAAACCATATTTATGTTCAGAATGTGGGAAATGTTTTACACAAAAAATAGACCTTCGTAGACATCAGAAAATTCACACAGGAGACAGGTTTACATGATGGCTGTGCTTCTTTGTACAATCTTAACTGTAAAGGAATACTTCATTGTTGGGCTTCCCTAATGTATTTTTCATTCTAATTATTCTCCTCTTCAGACGCACAGCTGCATGCATTTCTCTCAGAAGCAATGGGCATCTCCCTTCTGTGGAATCTGCCAGCACTGTACTGCTGTGACAACTTTCCTTTACTGCCCACTATGCTTGTTTGTTTTCAGCTCTCGAGCTCACCAAACAGATAAGAAGGGGTTTATAACACTTACGGAGAGTCAGGATGCTCCTGTGATCTTCAGTAGCAGTGTAGAAACTATCTCTGACACACCCCCACTTCCTCTCTGCTGTCTTGTGTTTTTGTTACTAGAGATGGATCTTGCCTGACAGCAGGCACTGGACTACAAATTAGGTGGAAGTGAGACCCCTAGTAGCCATGAATTTACAGCTTTTTTTCAGGTGGATGCAGGCATATTTTTTAAATAATGTGGTTATTTTTTTCAAATGAAGTGGTTTAGAAATTTGCTGTTTACACCATTCTTTATTAAATTAAATTAAATTGTGTAAAAGCACAGTGACTCTTTAAACAGCCAATAAGTGTTTATTTCTGAGTGGAAGTAGCCTAGATCAACCAGATGACCAAATGATATTGCTGTGAGGTCAACTGTGACCAAAATTCATGGAGGAAAAGCATGAGGAATTGTCTACATGAGCCTTGCACATACTTCCACACAAACCTACAGGAGAATCCTGACTGACATATGGAAAAAGTAAGAACTCTCTAAGTAACTGTTTTATAATGTATGTGGACATATTAATATTTCATATTTATTCAAACAGTATTTACAGATTAAAAGAAAACCTTATATTTTCTCCACGACAGCTTCACCATTGTCACTAAGAGACATTGTCTTTTTACTTGAACATGAAGGAGCCCTCCTATTGATGTGAATGTAGTTGTAATTACACCTGCTCACCTCTGCTGTTGTCACAGCGAGCAGACAAACGGTGAAGAGAAGGCAGCTCTTCAAACAGCTGATATGCTGGGGTGCCCAGAGTCGGACCCCCACCAATGGGAAATTGATGACCTATCCTGAGGATAGAAAAAAGTATTGATGAAAGCAGCACCAATGTTCCTTGACTCCCTCAGGAATGGCTCAGCCTGTCGGCAACCATAGATCCTCCGGTCGCTTCATATACAATACCCAGCAAAGTAGACGGCAGCATGTCCTTCAAGGTTTGTTTATTCAAATTGTACCCAATCTTTCTTATTGACCCAATTTGAACCTTGAAAGACATGCTGCCGTCTACTTTGCTGGGTACTATCCTGAGGATAGATCATCAGTGTAAAGAACGGACGACCCTTTTAACACCTAAATACTGCCAACATGAAGTCGGGGACCAAGTGATGCACATACACTCACCTAAAGAATTATTAGGAACACCATACTAATACGGTGTTGAACCCCCTTTTGCCTTCAGAACTGCCTTAATTCTACGTGTCATTGATTCAACAAGGTGCTGATAGCATTCTTTAGAAATGTTGGTCCATATTGATAGGATAGCATCTTGCAGTTGATGGAGATTTGAGGGATGCACATCCAGGGCACGAAGCTCCCGTTCCACCACATCCCAAAGATGCTCTATTGGGTTGAGATCTGGTGACTGTGGGGCCATTTTAGTACAGTGAACTCATTGTCATGTTCAAGAAACCAATGTGAAATGATTGGAGCTTTGTGACATGGTGCATTATCCTGCTGGAAGTAGCCATCAGAGGATGGATACATGTTCTCATTCTGTTTACGCCAAATTCGGACTATACCATTTGAATGTCTCAACAGAAATCGAGACTCATCAGACCAGGCAACTTTTTTCCAGTCTTCAACAGTCCAAATTTGGTGAGCTCGTGCAAATTGTAGCCTCTTTTTCCTATTTGTAGTGGAGATGAGTGGTACCCGGTGGGGTCTTCTGCTGTTGTAGCCCATCCGCCTCAAGGTTGTGCGTGTTGTGGCTTCACAAATGCTTTGCTGCATACCTCGGTTGTAACGAGTGGTTATTTCAGTCAACGTTGCTCTTCTATCAGCTTGAATCAGTCGGCCCATTCTCCTCTGACCTCTAGCATCCACAAGGCATTTTTGCCCACAGGACTGCCGCATACTGGATGTTTTTCCCTTTTCACACCATTCTTTGTAAACCCTAGAAATGGTTGTGCATGAAAATCCCAGTAACTGAGCAGATTGTGAAATACTCAGACCGGCCCGTCTGGCACCAACAACCATGCCACGCTCAAAATTGCTTAAATCACCTTTCTTTCCCATTCTGACATTCAGTTTGGAGTTCAGGAGATTGTCTTGACCAGGACCACACCCCTAAATGTATTGAAGCAACTGCCATGTGATTGGTTGACTAGATAATTGCATTAATGAGAAATAGAACAGGTGTTCCTAATAATTCTTTAGGTGAGTGTATATGTTTCATATGTATCCTGCCTCCTTCTTTATTACCTGCAGAACATGAATGGAGACATGTTGCTGAATTATTAGTATCTTGTATGTCTCAGATAAGTACTGGACAGTAGGTCACTGTGACAAACCGCAAACGTGGTATGTTCTCTTCACTTTTACCAAGATGTGACGCTCCGTACCTCTTGGGGGTACATAAGATCAGCTTGGCGCAGTTTTACACAGACACCCCTTACCTGCATGGGGAGTGAGAGAGGGTGGCCCATGCAACCTCCGGCGTGGCACAACACTTGCTCACAACCCTGACAGACTGAGAGAGCCATTTCATCGCCCCAGTGAAACAGAGCCACCTGGTCCGTTAACAGCGTTGTGGGGAAGTGTGCGCGTCCTCTACAGCCAAATACACCACACATAGAGGTAGAGAGCCCGACCGCCGCTCTCCTATCTCCACTGGTGGAGGAATTTGTCCCCAGGCCTCCTATACACAGAAGGGGGAACCCAGCAGGGGCAGTCTTGGGATCACCCAGTTGGCCCAGTCCAAACACTGTCATGCCGCCGAAACTCGCGGCCATCACAGAGCACTGAGGGGGATCGCGCAAATTGGGAGCAGTTGTCAGACTATGTGGACGAGGGAGTTGAGGAGTTACAGCAGTCTTCACAGACCTCAACTTTACTCCACACTTGCCTACCAAGGAAGATTTCAAGGCGGTGTTGACTGAGGTGAGGAGTGCTTGCAAATCAGAAATGTCCTCTTTAAGGCAAGATCTTAAACAAATGTCTGCTCGCATTGACTCTTTAGAATCGGATCATGATGAGACCCGCAGATATGTTGCCCATCTACAGTCTGTTATCACGGCTCACTCCCATACTATACGGGAAAATACGCGCCATTTAGAAGATCTCGACAATAGAGGGCGCAGAAACAATATCTGAATTAGGGGCCTCCCTGAACCGACCACAGATGAGAATCTGCAAGTTACTCTGACGGAACTTTTTAATATGATACTGGGTGCTCCACAGCCACAAGTTATAAAACTGGATCGAGCTCATAGGGCGTTGCGCCCCAAATCCTCTTCTGCGCAGCCACGTGATGTGATATGCTGTGTTCAGGACTTCCAGTTAAAAGAAAGTATTATGGCCAAAGCTCGTCTGCTGCGATCCATTGACTTTCATGGCGCTACGGTCCAAATATGCATTTTTTCCTTTTTTTTCTATTAGTAATACAAGTAAAAAATTATAAAATGAGGTAGGCTCTGCATCGTTCTGTCTTTTGACAGGTTGGAGTGGAGCTTCCTCTGGGAAGTCTTGCGCTGTTGTGGGTTGGATGATAATTTCATTAAATATGCACACTTGTTATACAGACAACCCGGTACAAGACTTCAGATAAAGGGGAAGCAGTAGAACCAGTAGTGATTAAGATTACAGGGGATCCCAGTATAAGGAGGACTGGTTGTCAGGGCCGAGATGATATATATATCTATAAATCGAGGGAAAACAAAGCTGCTACCGTTGGACGATGGGATTAATGCCTTTCCCTAGGAAATTCAAGTGGTACATGATAGAAATGACTTGGAATATTTGGGGATTCATGTTATAAAAAATCTTCAGGATTAACCATTCTCATAACATTCTTTTGCTTATTAACAAAATAAGGAAGAAAGTAGGTGTATGGCTGAAGTAGGTGTATGGCTTAAAATTCCCTTTCTACTTTTTACTCCTGTAGATGGTTTATTATCTTAGTGCCTGTCCAGTATGTTTGAATGACTCCGTACTTTAGACTATAGAGTCAGTTATTAATGACTTGATATGAGGTAGGAAGAGAGTCAGATTAAAACAGAGTTTCCTTAATTTTCCTCAGAAAGAGGGGGGATTATCTGTTCCAAATGTGGAAATGTATTACCTATAATTTTCATTTCCTGAAGTCCTTAGGCAGCACACACACAAAAGGATTAAACCAATCAACCAAACAAGTAACTGCTGAATAAAAGGACCTGCAAGAAAACCACACTCTGGATCATATGCAGCAAAAAATATAATTTATTACGGTGAGATTATTGTGCTGCCTTTGGACTTCAGGAAATAAAATGTAAGGTAATACGTTTTCCACTTCCTGATCGTTCGGCAGCACACACATAGGGTATTTCAAAAGCAATATCAAGAGGGGATCACTCCAACTTCTGTTTGAAGCACTGTCCTGCCAAAGGCTGAACCCTCAAAGACTAACAGAGCAAATCTGTAATGATTGATGAAGGTGGATAGTGAGGACCAGGTTGCTGCACGGCAAATATATTCGAGAGGAACATGGCCTTTCTCTGCACAGGAAGTAAGTGTAGATCTTGTGTAATAGGCCTTCACATGTAAGGGAGAATCCAATCATTCTAGAGTATAGTCCTTATTAGGACTTTTATCCATTGAGAAAGTGTCGATTTGCTTGCTTTCTTCCCCTTATTAGGACCTTGAAACTGCAAAAGAAAAAGTGCTTCAGACTGGCAGAAAGATGGAATCTGTTGTAGATGGCAAACAATAGCTCTTTTCAGATCCAGCATAAGTAGATTATGATCTGATGAATCATTATTCTCCTGTGCTATGGCAGGTGGAATGGTTTAAATTGACAAAAGAGGAAACGTAACTTTGGGTACAAATCGTGCATGGTTCTTAGAACAAGAGCATCTGGTAGAATTCTCAAGTAGGATTCCTTGCAGGACAAGGCTTGTAATTCACTATTTCTTCTTGCTGATGTAATTGCAACAAAAAAAAAATGAATCTTGGAAAATAAATACCTTATAGTAAAATCCTGCGGGGGTTAAAACAGAGATAGAAATAAAAGAAGACAGGCAACCTGGCCCTCTGGGGCCAAAGAGGTATAATTGCAATTGCCTCTGCTTTCTCGTACCTGATCGTTCTTAGGAATCAAGCAATAAGAGGGAGAGTTAGAAAGACGTAGATGAAGATCCCGCTCCAAGAAATTGAAAGACCATCTAGAGCCAGAGGATGATCTAACCTGCTAAGTGAGCAAAACTTCTTTATTTTGTTATTCTGTCTCGTTGCCATCACATCCAGAATTGGATTATTTGAAGGAACACATCTTGATTGAGTGATTCTCCAGAATGTAAAAATGTCTGGCTCCGCTGGTCCGCAAGGTTGTCAGATTGAATCTGAACATTTTTTAGTTAAAGGATTGGCTGGAGATGCAGAAACACTAACTTAATGGCCCTGAGCTCCTTCATGTTCATTGATAGGGCTAGATCCACTTTGATCTATTGCTTCTGTACCCATTCAGTCCATACATAGACCCAAGTTTGAGGCATCCGCAGTGAGGACTATAGGTTGATATGGCTTGAGAGACCGGCCATGTGTTAAAAGTGGTTGGATTAACCACCAATTGAGATCTATCTTGACTGCAGAAGAGATTGGCATCATAAGGTCCAAGCACCTGTATTCTTTCTTCCAGTATTTCAGAATGTCATTCTGTAATATTCGAATATAGGCTTTTGCCCAAGGTACTGCTTCTATAGAAGATGTCAGCAGTCCTAGAATTGGATAGAGCACTAGTGTTGGTTTAGCAATCATTTAACTCCTTGTGTAATCTTCTGAATCCAGTCTAGTGATAGAAATAGCATTATACTATGTGTATCTATCACAAACCCCAGATATTTCTTCTGCCTGGATAGATTCAAGATGGATTTCTCCAGGTTTATGATGAAGCTGTGATCTTTCAGAGTTTGCAGAGTAGTATTGAGGTGAGACGGCAGCATCATGCAAGAGAGAGCTCTTATCAGCTAATTATCTAGGTATGGTATGTGTCATGGTGAGGAGTGGGGGAAACCCCCCACCATGCGATGTTAAGGGGATAAAGGGATTATGGGAAGCTGCTAGGCCAGGACGACAGGATCAGGGAGCAGGTCACCTCCTAATACATCCTTAATTCTGACCCTGACTCCTAACCGTATGAGCCAACCCAGATGGTAGGAGGGCTCATACTCCGGAACCTCGGGTCCCTACTAGCCCTCAGGAAATCCCTGGACTAGGAGCAGGGTAAGACGACCTGTTCCTCCACATCACGGATGAACAGGAGTCTCAACTGGCCAAGCTGCAAGGAGAGGAAGAACATATACAGCATATGGATATGGCAGATGAGTGAAACCACTTCCACACCTACCTGCCACAGACACACTGACTGGAACCCGTGCACAAGTGCTGATGTCCACACCAACATAAAAGGACACAGCACACATCATAAATCACACAGGAAACCAGAACACCATAGCTGCAATAAGGTGAGTCAGCACAAGAACATAAACTTAACATCAATACATATTTTTTATGACCACAAGGGTGGCCCTCACTGGACAGATGGCATAAGCAGACCAGGAGGATGACTCCAGCATACAGCATGGCTGGAGTACCCCTCCGCTTCAGGCATCCAGCAGAAGCTAAATAGCCCAAGCAGCCACACCCACTCAGACACACTAGGATGGGAGTTAACCCTTCCATCACCAGACAGGGTAAGGAAACCACTTAAAGGGGAAATGCACACAAACATCCCAATCCACATGTTACCACCGTCAACAGCATGCGTGGCAACCATGTCTCGGCAATCACACAGTAGGCCGAGACACTGCCACCGCATGCACACACATCAACACGTTGCCGCAGGCAGCCGCAAGTGAAACAACAGTGTCACAGCGCACACCATAGGCTGTGACAGTATGACAGACTCCCAGAAGTCTGAGAGCCGCGGAGAGAATGACTGCAATTTTGGTAAATGTCCGAGGTGCGGATGTTATCCCGAAGGGTAGAAAGTGAACTGTAGTTGAAGAACCAGACCATGAACTAGAATTTCTATCCTCTTCTTTGAGTTTGAAGAATGGGAATATGTAAATAAGCGTCCTTGAGATCCATGGTTGCTTGCTGGATAACATTGACGAAAACCCAAGTATTTGAAGATGTCCGGAGCTAGGCTGTAAATAGATTTTTAGTCATCCACCCACTGGAGGCGTCATAAACTTAAATCCTTTACGATTAAAAGGCTTTTTATTGGAGCTAAACTTGCTATCTTTGAATGTCTTTTCTAACGCCTCTATGATTCTGAGGGATGAAAATTGAGCTTTTTGTGGTCTCCAAACTTGGGGAAGAAACTCTTGCTTTCATTGAATGATTTGAGAATTATCTCCAATTAAGGCCAAAATAATGACGAAGGCTGAAATGAATCAAATCATTTCTTGTTTCTTCAAAATATTCAAATCATCCCCCAAGATAGCAACCAGTGGTGAGAAACTGATTTTAAATCTCATTATAGCCAAAATCATTTCAAATATCTCACCCCAGAAACTCTGAACTACCAAGCAGTTCCAAAAACCATGTGAAAAAAATCTGCATCGCTCCTCTCACATCTAGGACAGCTACTATTTGTCCACCGTTTTATCCTAAATAAAAATTTAGGACTATAATGGAGCCTGTGTAATATACAGTACAAAAGTGAATTAAATGATGATTCTCATTTGGAGAAGAATAGCCAACGTTGTTAAATATTCTGGTCCACCGAGACTCGGAAATTGGGCCCAACTCCTTCTGCCAGAGCAGGTAGCTCTTAAGTTCATGTAGTGCCTCTCTAGAATATAACTATTTCTTATAGATCTGGGACATAGATTTATTTTTGATTTTTCCCTCTGTTAGCCACATAACTCACTCTGATCTACCTCTGTTTCAAAAACCCTCTTGAGTTGTGGCAAATCCATACTTAAGCCTCATATATCTGAACCATATTCCATTCCCTCTAATTTCAAATTTATTTTTTAGTACATGCCATTCTATAAATGTACCATCAACCCAAACATCAGAAATATGGTACAACCTGCATTATACAGACAATTTAAGGCGTCTAATTTATAAATTTCACTTAAAGGGGTTGTCCAGGTTCAGAGCTGAAACCGGATACTACCGTTTCTACACTCATTCACCAGGAATGGGAGGAACATTGGAGCTTTTCACGCTCCGATGCTCCCCCTTTCCCTGCGCTGAATCGTGCAGGGCAAGGGAAAGTGATGTACTGAGCTCTCCATGGGTAGACTAGGTGGAGGCTTCCGCCTAGCAGTGAGCCTGGTGACATCACCTGCACTAATGGCCTGCTAAAGACCGCCCATCAGAGCCGGAGATGTCACCGAGATCACTGAGCCGGATGGGAAGCTCTGATGGGAAGCCTCCACCTAGCAGTGTCCAAATGTAAACAAACAGCCCTTGCCCTGCAGTGAAGAGCAAGGGGGAACATTGAAGCGTAAAAATCTCCCATGCTCTACTCTTTCATCGTGAATGAGTGCAGATCGGGTTGTGTCCAGGTTCAGCTCTGAACCCGGACAACCCCTTTAACTATTCATTAAACCATAATGATGCCTTGACCAACATCTTTGTTTGAGTTTCAGTGGTTTTTTTAGTGGTTCAGACGTTCTCCAAAGATTTAACCATCAGATTATTTCTCCATCTTACATGTTTTAGCTGCCCAGACTCTAACGGTTGAAATATGTCTGAACAGTTGCCCAGGCTGCTATGGACCAAATACTTAAAAAAAGATTAGGTAAGAAAATAAATTTGGAATGCTAAAAAAATATTTGCTAATATCTGGAAATGAAGTTCCTCCCCTCTCTCTGGGTAGACTTAGGTATTCCAATTTCATCCTTATCCTTTTTCTGCCCCAGATCAATGCATTAAAGATGGCGACAATTATTATTATTTTTTTATCAGCTAAGCCCCAAAAAGATAGAATAGTTTTGGAATACAGACTTGTTTAATTAACACAGTTCTGTCAGCCCTGGAGAGGGGAAGGTCACTCCACACCACCTCTTTATCAATTATCTATTGACTGGTTTGGAATATGATGAAAATCTGAAATGTTTCTTGATATCTGTATCCCCAAGTAGCGGAAACTTTCACCAGCGTTCAATACCTTCAACCACAACAAGGGTATGCTGTCCCACTTTCGCAGCGGCAAGAGTTCGGACTTGGAGTAGTTAATCGCTAAACCGGAATATGCTCCATAGTCTTCCAGTATTTCCATCACCCTAGGGAGCGAGACCAGTGAGTCCTCCAAAAACAGTAATACATTATCCACATATAAGGAAAGTTTGTCTTCACTTCCCCCGAACCCCTGGATTAGTAGATCTGCTCTCACCCGGATCGCCAAAGACTCGATCACCAATGAGAACAGCAGGTGGGAGAGATTACAGCACTGCCTCGTACTCCGAAATAAGGGACACACCACTGAACGCTCCCCTCCTATTAAGTCAGATGCAATTGGGCTCATTTACCCCTATATGTGTGCTGCTGTAGGAAGATCAGGAAATAAAGTATTTTATAGCCTCTCAGATGCAGAACTTGGTTAAGCGAGTCGAATCCCTTTTTCTGACCTTCGAGGTGCATAATGCATATGAGGAACGTCGGGAACCAGGACACCTAGAATTGCCATTATATAGAAAACGTTCACTATGTAGTTTATTTAATAACGTATGGCTCTGGATAAAGGGTTTCTTTGGTGTTAAGGCGTCTACAATACACACTTTATTTTGGTACAATTATAATCTTAAAGAATTAAAGAAGTATTAACCTCTTCAAGACCAAGCCAGTTTTCACCACAAGGACCAACCACATTTTGCAAATCTGACCAGTGTCACTTTATGTGGTAATACCCCGGGAACGCTTTTACTTATCCAGACCATTCTGTTTATATTTACAAAATTTACGAAAAGCTTCTCTGCTTTTAAGACAGATAGTGGTACCTCATAAAATAGGTATTATTTAACATTCCCCATATGTCTACTTTATGTTGGCATCATTTTATTTTTTAGGAAATTCGAAGTTTGAATTTTAAAAGCAATTTTGAATTCTTTAAAGAAAATTTCCAAACCCAATTTTTAAGGACAAGTTCAGTTATGAAGTCACTTTGTGAGGCTTACATAGTAGAAACAACGCATAAATGACCCCATTTTAGAGCCTACACCCCTCAAATTATTAAAAACTGATTTGACAAACTCTGTTAACCCTTTAGGTGTTCCATAAGAATTAAAGGAAAATGGAGGTGACATTTCAAAATGTCACTTTTTTGGCGATTTTCTATTTTTATCCATTTTTCCTGTAACACAGAAAGGGTTAACAGCCAAACAAAACTAAATATTTATTACCCTGATTCTGCCGTTTACAGAAACCCCCACATGTGGTGGTAACCTGCTGTTCGGGCACACAGCAGGGCGCAGAAGGGAAGGAGCGCCAAATGGTTTTTGGACAGCTGATTTCACTGGGATAATTTTAAGTTGAAAAATGACCCCATTTTGGAAACTAAGAGATGAGGTGACAGTTTTATAGGTACTATTTTGGAGTACATATGATTTTTGATCCGCTCGATCACTTTTTGTAAGGCAAGGTAACCACAAAATGGCTGTTCTGGCACAGTTTTTATTTTTTGTTTTTTACAGAGTTGTAATACTGTACAGAGTTCCCAATCTGTAAGTATTAGAATGTATTGGCTCCGATGAGCTAAAGTTATTACTTTGCGAAGTCACGCGAGACTTCGTGTAATATCTTCGGAAATTAATTATTACTGTAAAAAACCTTGGTACTGAACTCTGGTACCTTGAACTGAACCCGAGTTCGCTATCCAGGTTTTTTATAGTAATAATTAATACTCAAAGTTATTACACGAAGACTTGCGAGACTTTGTAAAGTAATAACTTTGGCTCATCGGAGCCAATACATTCTAACCCTGTACGGAGCAGGAACTCCGTAAACTATTACAACAAAGTTTTTAGCGAATCGACTTCGTATGTACCAACCGAAGTCCATTCGCTCATCCCTAGTTACGATCACAGCTGCTTTGCATGCGTTCCTATGTACACTCCCACGATCCCGACCTCTAGAGAGGCTGGCGCGTTTTTCTATATTGTGCAAGCGCGACCACCGCAGCCATAACCCCTGGATATGAGCAGTGTATAATGTGACATGAGGAGTGTTTAAATTCCTGAGAGAATTTGATAAAGTGACTTAATGATCAGGTCGGTGTCGTCTATAGGAGGACCAAGATTTTCGGACCTGCAGAGTTTTATGTCTAAAGTAAAGGTGGATTTACTCGGTCTGAATATCGGGAACAAACTTTCCTGTGAACGATCGTTCCTCTAAATGTGCTGCCGATCACCCGATGTGTTCAGGCCCAACCAATCATGGTTCCTGGGCAGCCTAGCAGTCTAAACAGCGATCTGCTGCCCAGAAACAATGCAGCTGTATGGAGACGAGGGATCGCAATAGCGACTGCTTGTCCTCATACTGCGGAGGCGATCGCTGCAAGTAAATGTGTCTCCTTCACTAAACGAGCAGCCGACTGTCGTGCGGTGTAAACCCACCTTATTCTCCCATGCTAATATCTCATCAACAACCATTGTTGGCTAATAGAGGGATCTCCTGAGCACCAGCGAGGAGCCAGGTTGTCAGATCCTGTTTTTTGGGTCTTAGCGGACGGGGACCACAGGAGGATGATTTCAATATCTAGATAAGAGTTCAAAATGATGAGACCTGGAACCAGGGTTTGATGGACACCAGCAAACATCTGATGACATTTCTGAGTTCTTTTCTAGAAGACCAGAGTCTTCAACCTTGAATCTGTTTTCCTGTAGCTCAGCGTGAGAGGGTGTAGCGACCTCCTCTGAGAATCCACCACCAAATTCTTCTTACCAGGCTGTAAATAGACCTCTGCAGTTAATACAAGGCACTTACTAATGTATTGTGATTCTCCATATTGCCTCCTTTGCTGGCGTGATCCATTTTTCAATCACATTATACACTGCTTGTTTCCATGGTTGCGACCACCCTGCAATCCCGTAGCTGTGGTCGTGCTTGCACACTAGGAAAACTCTCTGAAAGACAGGAGCGTGGGAGTGCGCAGCATTCTTTGTCCTGGACACCTCATATCTGCGCTGCAGTGGTGGCCGGGACAGATTCATAGCAATAAAAGAAAACCTGAATTTGGAGGAGGGGGAAACGAGCAAAAGCTGTCTGCCAAAGACTGAATTCCCACAGTGAACGCCCCCTGCTGACGGGAAGCTCGGGACAGGACCGGTGCTCCAGCGCGATGACGTCTCACAGTCAGCAGCGAGTGTTCACCGCAGCACGAGCACATGTAGATATTACCGGCACCAGCAAGGGCACTAAATTACCGTCTTCACCAGTGAGACACCAGCCAGGTGGTAACCCTAGTAACGTCACATGAAAAGGCGGAGTGCGATGGACGAGGGGGGGGGGGCACCAAGGGTCCCTTAAAGTGAAATTTTTTGTGTTGTGACGCCAGTTGCAATGAAGCGACAAGGGCACAGGGCTCCTTTTAGTGAAATCTTTGATGGTGGTGGTACCCAGTGTAGGAATACCAGAGTGGTGTAGAAGGGTGGCCTAAAATGTCCCTTAATGGTATTGCACGTGTCACGGTGCTCCTACCTGGATACACTGGAACCCCAGACGTTGTCGTCCGAAGCATAGCAAGGGATAATTGATGAAGGGGATGATGAAATAAATGGACTCCAGAATGGTGTTGAAGTTGAGAACAGCTTTACTTGAATAAACTTTCTTTAGGAAGCAATCATCCAACTTTATCTTGGTTACCAGCGGGCTTTGGCATAAATTCTGGCAGGCAAACACACTCGGCTCTGCTATGCTGACAGGCTTAAATAGGAACTTCTCCTTTCTGCTGTACTTAGCTTTCTGTAGTCTGGTCTCTGTCTTTATCCAGGGAATTTTACTCCTGGCTTCTGAGGCTCTTTACTTTTTCCTTTTGTCCCAGCAGAGCTGATGGTGCTCAGCTGGCTGGAACATAGCCTTCCCCTTGGAGGGGGTACTCCAGACTCCCTTCTGCAGGGCTCGTCCAGTAGGGACGAGGGTCTGCTTCCTTCCCCATGGAGGGGGTACTCTGCACTCACTCCTCACTAACTAAAACTCCTCCCTCTCTAGAGAGGGCTAGAATGGACAGAAGGGCTACATTCTAGGCAAGCTTACTGCCACCTGCTGGTGAACCAGGTACATTACGCCTGCACATAACAATTACATGGAAATATGAAATACACAGTGTTTGAACCTGGAATAAATACACATGATGACATTGAATCAACCATAGGAGATAGTGGAGAGGTGTAAAAGGTAGTAATGCACCTCTGGGGCGTTATAGAAAGAACATCCTCCCTACAATAGTCACCTCCCAGGAGACAGGAATAGTGTTGAGCCAACTTGTGTTTTAAGTTCGGCGTCTAAAGCTCGGGTTCGGGTTATCGAAGTATCCCGTTATGGATTCCGCTACCATGGACCATAACGGAATTTAGAATCCATAACGGGATACTTCGGTAACCTGAACTCGAACTTCAGACGCCGAACTTAAAACACAAGTTCGCTCAACACTAGACAGGAATCTTCACAACGACACGTGACCTCAGACAAAGAGGAGCCTGGGATATAGCATTTACCATGAGGCTCCCTGCTGAGCTCCGCCCCCTGCGCTGCACACATGACGGTGACATCACAGGTCCTTCACCCCCTCTTCTCCTCTCCACTGCAGAGCCCCACCCCCTAACTGATCACATGATTGTGACATCATCCCAGGTCCTTCACCCCCTCTTCTCCTCTCTACTGCTGAGCCCCGCCCCGTGCACTGATCACATGACAGCAACATCTCACATGTCCTTCCCCACCTCTTATGCTCTCCACTAATTATCCCCGCCCCCTGCACTAATCATATGACATTAGCGTCAGCCCAGGTCCTTTACCACTTCTCCTCTCCACTGCTGAGCCCCTCCCTGCACTGATCACATGACGGTGAGGTCAGCCCAGGTCCTTCAGCTCTTCTACTATCCTGAGCCCCGCCCACTGATCACATGACGATGACGTCACCACAGGGCCTTCCCCACCGCTTCTCCTCTCCACTGCGGAGCTCCGCCCCCTGATCTGATCACATGACAGTGACGTCACCCCAGGTCCTTCACAACCTCCTCTCCTTAGCCCCGCCCCCTGCACTGATAACATGACGGTGAGGTCACCGCAGGTCCTTCAGCTCCGGCAGTGCAGCAGATACTGGTCAGGTCCAGATCGGTAGTCACTGCTGAGCCCCGCCCCATGCACTGATAACATGACGGTGACGTCACCCCAGGTCCTTCACCACCTCTTCTTCTGTCCACTGCTGAGCCCCGCCCCCTGATCACATGACGGTGACGTCACCGCAGGTCCTTCAGCTCTGGCAGTGCAGCAGATACTGGGCAGGTCCTGGTCGGTAGTCAGGGCTCTTGTTCTCTCTGGTATCAGCCATTCCTCCAGCCTGCAGGTAAGATGAGCTGTGAGGAGACAGTGTGGTGGAGAGCTCAGACATGTCACGTCTGGAGATTCTCCTCCATTACACACAAGGAATCCTTCTCCGCTCCTCAGATTAGTATGATGGGGGGGGAGTAGTGGGGATAGTGGGGGTTGTCATCATTCTCTGGTCCCTGACTGTCCTGGTGAGGGGCCCCTGCCTCCAGGAGGAGAATGAATGGAGCGGGGCCCGGCCTGAGCTCAGCTCTCTCCAGTCTCTTCTCTAGGAGTTCTGGACACAGCTGAGCACAGCCCAGAGGTGGGACCTGCATCTACCAGACATTTATCTCCTGTGGAGCCACCAGAGATCTCCATGTTGGGGCCCCTGGACTCCATGTGGTGGGGGCTCTGAGAAGCGGGGCCCCTCCAGGCTCAGGAAGTGCGGTTCTGGAGGTGACATCTGGTCTTGTCCCCTGGATGATTTCCTCTCCTCTTCTCATAAAGGCGCCTGCAGTACTAGAAGCCTCCAGCTCCTCCAGTTCTCTCCTCTTCTCCTGAACGACCACCAAGGATGGACAGGAAGGAGATCAGCAGAAGAATATTAGACCTCACCTTGGAGATCATCTCCCTGCTGAGCGGAGAGGTAAACTTTTCTAGATTTCTCTCCTCTTTATTGTATTCTGTAACAAGTCAGACATCGGGGAGGAGAATCCATCATAGGAAGTGATAGGAAGAGTCCAGGGTCCTGGAGAACGGCCTCCAGACCTTCCAAGTGATGGAGAACCTGAAGATCAGCCCCCAATATGGTGAGTGATGTGTCATGTGACCAGTGACCAGTAGTCATGTTGTAGGAGCCATGAGGAGGTAAGTAGGCACGTTGTACCAGGAGGAGAGGGCCGGAGGAGAGCACATGGCCCCTGAAGGGTTTATTCCCTAAGTGTCTCTCTCCATCCACAGGAGTACACAATAGTGAAGAAGACATCGGGGGACTGTGTGACTCCCATCATCCATCTCCAGGAGTCAGGAGGGTGGAGCAGGACCCCTCCCCCCATCACAGAGCCTCCCCCTCACCCCCTGATACATGAGCAGAAGATCCTAGAACTCACCCACAAGATGATGGAGCTGCTGACTGGAGAGGTGACACTGCTGGGAATGCTGGGAAATTCTCCAGTAACAGCACTGGAGGGGTCTGGGTGATGACGGTGTCATTGTGTTGTCAGGTTCCTATAAGGTGTCAGGACGTCACTGTCTATTTCTCCATGGAGGAGTGGGAGTATATAGAAGGCCACAAGGATCTGTACAAGGAGGCCATGATGGAGGAGCACCAGCCTCTTATATCACAGGGTAAGAGCCGTCATGTGCAGTGTATACACGTGTGTGCAGTGACATGTAATGGAGGAGCACCAGCCTCTTATATCACAAGGTAAGAGCCGTCATGTGCAGTGTATACACGTGTGTGCAGTGACATGTAATGGAGGAGCACCAGCCTCTTATATCACAAGGTAAGAGCCGTCATGTGCAGTGTATACACGTGTGTGCAGTGACATGTAATGGAGGAGCACCAGCCTCTTATATCACAAGGTAAGAGCCGTCATGTGCAGTGACATGTAATGGAGGAGCACCAGCCTCTTATATCACAGGGTAAGACCCGTCATGTGCAGTGTATACATGTGTGTGCAGTGACATGTAATAGAGGAGCACCAGCCTCTTATATCACAAGGTAAGACCCGTCATGTGCAGTGTATACACGTGTGTGCAGTGACATGTAATGGAGGAGCACCAGCCTCTTATATCACAGGGTAAGAGCCGTCATGTGCAGTGTATACACGTGTGTGCAGTGACATGTAATGGAGGAGCACCAGACTCTTATATCACAGGGTAAGACCCGTCATGTGCAGTGTATACACGTGTGTGCAGTGACATGTAATGGAGGAGCACCAGCCTCTTATATCACAAGGTAAGAGCCGTCATGTGCAGTGTATACACGTGTGTGCAGTGACATGTAATGGAGGAGCACCAGCCTCTTATATCACAGGGTAAGAGCCGTCATGTGCAGTGTATACACGTGTGTGCAGTGAGATGTAATGGAGGAGCACCAGCCTCTTATATCACAAGGTAAGAGCCGTCATGTGCAGTGTATACACGTGTGTGCAGTGACATGTAATGGAGGAGCACCAGCCTCTTATATCACAAGGTAAGAGCCGTCATGTGCAGTGTATACACGTGTGTGCAGTGACATGTAATGGAGGAGCACCAGCCTCTTATATCACAAGGTAAGACCCGTCATGTGCAGTGTATACACGTGTGTGCAGTGACATGTAATGGAGGAGCACCAGCCTCTTATATCACAGGGTAAGAGCCGTCATGTGCAGTGTATACACGTGTGTGCAGTGACATGTAATGGAGGAGCACCAGCTTCTTATATCACAGGGTAAGAGCCGTCATGTGCAGTGTATACACGTGTGTGCAGTGACATGTAATGGAGGAGCACCAGCCTCTTGTATCACAAGGTAAGAGCCGTCATGTGCAGTGTATACACGTGTGTGCAGTGACATGTAATGGAGGATCACCAGCCTCTTATATCACAAGGTAAGAGCCGTCATGTGCAGTGTATACACGTGTGTGTGCAGTGACATGTAATGGAGGAACACCAGCCTCTTATATCACAAGGTAAGACCCGTCATGTGCAGTGTATACACGTGTGTGCAGTGACATGTAATGGAGGAGCACCAGCCTCTTATATCACAAGGTAAGAGCCGTCATGTGCAGTGTATACACGTGTGTGCAGTGACATGTAATGGAGGAGCACCAGCCTCTTATATCACAGGGTAAGACCCGTCATGTGCAGTGTATACATGTGTGTGCAGTGACATGTAATGGAGGAGCACCAGCCTCTTATATCACAGGGTAAGACCCGTCATGTGCAGTGTATACATGTGTGTGCAGTGACATGTAATGGAGGAGAACCAGCCTCTTATATCACAAGGTAAGAGCCGTCATGTGCAGTGTATACACGTGTGTGCAGTGACATGTAATGGATGAGCACCAGCCTCTTATATCACAAGGTAAGACCCGTCATGTGCAGTGTATACACGTGTGTGCAGTGACATGTAATGGAGGAGCACCAGCCTCTTATATCACAGGGTAAGAGCCGTCATGTGCAGTGTATACACGTGTGTGCAGTGACATGTAATGGAGGAGCACCAGCCTCTTATATCACAGGGTAAGACCCGTCATGTGCAGTGTATACATGTGTGTGCAGTGACATGTAATGGAGGAGCACCAGCCTCTTATATTACAAGGTAAGACCCGTCATGTGCAGTGTATACACGTGTGTGCAGTGACATGTAATGGAGGCCATGTGTTCAGTCACTGTGTGCTTGTGTCTCCACAGATGGATTCAGGAGGAGAAATCCACCAGAGAGATGTCCCCGTCCTCTGTATTCCCAGGACAGTCCAGAGGAGAAGCTCCCAGAGAACCCTCAGGTAGATGGAGCTGAGCCCTATACACATCTATATAGGGGGGTCCTGCAGTCATAGAGGGGTCATAGATTGTGGGGGTCTCTTCTGTGGATCTGTTAGATTTCCCACCTGTCTGCTGTATTGTACTGAATTGTTACAGATGACAAATCAGGGGGAAGATGTGACTGATATTAAAGTGGAGGATGAAGAAGAGTGGATGATGGGTTATCCCCTGTGTAAGAGTGAGATGGAGGAGGACGCTCCAGGAGATGTCACCACAGGTATGGAATCATGAAGGGAGAAAGTGACTTCAGATTCTGTCTTTGTCTTGTTCCACAGCAATTCTAGCAGTGTCCTATCCCAGATGCATTCAATAACCCTTCAGTCGGAAATTCTGTCTAATGGGGACGGCCTCCCAAATTCTTTAGACAGCTTCTTCCATCTCCACATCCAGAGGTTCCTTCTTATGGTGAACAAAGTCAGTAAGTCTGTCCTCATGGTCCTAATGGTCAGTAGTGAAACCGATAGTAACAAGACAGATGCAGGCCCTTGGGGTGGGGGCCCATTCCAGCTCAAATCTTAGGCAAGTTCATTGGAATTTGAGAACTTGTCAGGTCTCCTCCAAATTTAGAAGAAAAAGAGAAGTGGGGACGCTCCCCCCATGTAACTCCTTCAACAACAATATATCGGTCCCCAGTACATGAAGCTCTTTACCGTTGTTCACCCCGAGACTTTGTTCATTTTATATTTTAATGGTTTTTACCAATATATATAATTTTATAAGACACCAGTGCAGCGCCCAGAGTTTCACAATTTTTTTTACACTTACCATTTCCTCCTCCAAATTCAAGGAGCTGAAGGCCAAGAAGCTGGAGCATCTGGCCCATGTCAGAGACACGTGATAATATTTTTTTTTTATCATGGCAGTGTCTTATGTAAACCATCATGGGGGAACAAGAATTGCTTCATAGAAGAAAGCCATGGAGATCTTCAGCTGGCAGATACAAGAAAGCTGTTGCTATCTGCAGTTCATCTAAGGGAGAAGGACAACAAGATGGCCGACTTCCTCAGCAGATCAAAACTCGGTCAGAGGGAGTGGTGGCTGAACGTGTGTTTCAGAAGATTGTAGAAAGTTGGGGGCTCCCAACCTAGAACTTAATGCAAGAACAGAAAGGCAGAGATTTTCTCTGTTAGATCCTGAGGACCAACCCCTAGCGGTATATATTTCACTCAGAATTGGTATCTGGAATTCGACTATGTCTTCAGTCCTACTGATTGCCCCGTAGTGGCTAAAGAGATCTTGATCCACATTGATTCAGGTGCTAGTGGTAGAGCCTCCTGTCACGGAAGTTGTACAGCAAACTAGAAGACACAAAAGGAAGATCCGACTGACTGGATCCAAAACTAAGGAACCAAAGGGATAGCCCTGCAACAGACCTGGCTCTCTCCCTAACTGCTCAGCCTATGCAAAATTCTCAATGGTAGAAGATCGCATATCCTCGTACCTCGACTGTATAACCCCTGAACACCCTATAATAGTGAGGGGACACGACCAACGGCTCCCTACACTTGATACGGAGGGAGTCAGGGTCACCTGGGATCCAGCAAACAGGAAAATACAAATGAATGAACAAAACTTATCTGTAGAAGACTCAGTAGTAGCATCCAGCATGCATACACTCCAGGAAGTTGTATAAACCGCAAAGTGATGCAGTATGGGAAGGCATTTAAAGGGAAGCAATCAGTGCAACTACATGACAGCTGAGAGAGGCTAACGAGATGAGGAAACTAAAGCAAAACAAAAGAAACCTCAAGTGGGAGGTTCTGAAGAACATCTGTCAGAGCTTCTCAGATGTCTGGTGGTGACACCTCCATTCCCTCTGAGAGGAGATCTTCTATATCAGGGAACTCTGCTGCACCCCAGACCTTCTCATCTTCTTCTTCCATCATGGGTATTGAGATGGTAATTCTGACTAAAAGAGGTTTGTCAGATCGGGCTGTGTCCACTCTATTAGTGAGAAGAGAGTTAGTTACCTCCTTAAAGTATCTAACAGTGTGGAAAGTGTTTTCTTCATTTCTAGGGAGGGATCCTGACCCTCTGGAGCCCCCTCTATCCGGACATCTTATTGAGGCTAGCCACTCTGAAGGTTAAAATGTGGCTTTTACCTTGATAGGAGGCTAGCAGACCATCCTTGGGTTAAGAGATTTTTTTCTGCGGCTTCCAGGTAACTTCCATCAGTTCGGTCTTTTGTTCCTCCCTGGGATCTGAATACGTTCTTTTCAGCTTTGTCTCAATTGCCCTTTGAATCTATTATTTCGATCAAGATCCTAACTTTAAAAATGACTTTTCTTTTGGCCAGAAGAGTTTCTGAGATTCCAACTTTTTCGTCTTACTCTCTTTACAAAAAGTTAAAGTTATCATCAGGATTCTTCCTTCCTTATTGTCAGATTTCCACAGAAATCAGGATATTATTTTGCCTTCTTTTTGTCCTAACCCAGGGATTTTATTGGAGGAAAGATTCCATTGTCTGGATGTTAGATGATATTTGATCACCTACATTAAGTCTACCTCACAATGGGGTGGGGGTAGCAGAGAACCTCCAATGTATTGAGACAGACCATGTAACCAAAAGACATGCCTGATGAAGCAAAGCTGTCGAAGGAAGCCCAGATAAGTCTGCAAAGTGTGCCATCCTGGAAAAGCGATCCACCATCACCCATATAACTGTGCATCCTGATGATGGCGGTAAATCTAATAAAGTCCATTCCAATATGTTGCCATGGAATATTAGGTAGAGGAGGGAAGCAGACCCGCAAGCCTCCGCCTAGAAGACTTGTTCTGAGGAGGGAAGCAGACCCGCAAGCCTCTGCCTAGAAGACTTGTTCTGAGGAGGGAAGCAGACCCGCAAGCCTCTGCCTAGAAGACTTGTTCTGAGGAGGGAAGCAGACCCGCAAGCCTCTGCCTAGAAGACTTGTTCTGAGGAGAGAAGCAGACCCGCAAGCCTCTGCCTAGAAGACTTGTTCTGAGGAGGGAAGCAGACCCGCAAGCTTCTGCCTAGAAGACTTGTTCTGGGCACATGTAACATAAGAGGCTTCCTGGGAGACATCCTGGGAAAGAGATGGCCACCAGTAGTACCTGGAAATGAGGTCTTGTGAGTACTGGAATGTCCCGCTGGTTTATATTTATACCCGCAGGCAAGGATCTGCCTTCTTGTGGCCACCATGACATATGTCTGCATCGGAGGGATGTTCGATGATTTGGGCCGGATATGATGATATGTTGGGTAGTAGAGAACTGATGAGCCTGAAACTCAAGATGAACAGTACATTGATCGAGGAATCCATGAAAAGACTTGAGCTCTCCTTCATAGCATGGTGGCAGATGCAGGCCAGGACCTACAAAGGGAGGAGCTGCTGTCACAGTGCAGATGCTGCAGCCTGTGGATTCAGAACCAGAGCTGAAACCACCAATGAATCCAAGCGTGCCAAGATGGTGTTTATATATTGCAGGAGTTGCTCCTGACAACTGCACTGGTTAATAAGCTCCTTGAATACTTTAGGAAGTCCCACCTTGGGTAGATTAGTGGGATCCATGGCCGGAGCAAGCTCTAACAAAGTGGATGAGGATCCGCTGTGTCATTTGAACAGGTATGGTTTGGAGCTTCTCCTAGGATCGTTACCAGCTCCCGTGGTCTGCACCCTTTAATGTCTGGACTCCACTGCAGGGGAACTACCAGGCTGCCACCTCTTGGAGTATGAAATGTAAACCTAAATGGTACCAAAAAACAACTAGTCATCCCACAAAAATAAGCCTTCATACAGGTACATGATGGAAAATGATAAAAGTTCTGGGTCTTGGAGTGCAACAACACTGGAATTAGTTTTTTTAAGTTATGATTTATTGTACAAAAGTACAAAAATATGAAAAATATTCTACATATTTGATATTACTGCCTTGTTATCATCCCATAGAATAAAGTTAATCTGTTGTTTTTACTGTGGGGTAAGCAGCACAAATACCCACAAAGAACAACAGCGGAATTGCTGGGTCTTTTACTTTCCCTCCAAAAATAACATTTGATAAAAGCTGAACAATAAATTACATGGACTACAAAATGTTACCTCTGAAACCTACAACTCGGCAGACAAAAAACAAGCCCTCATACAGCTACATCATCCGAAATAAAAAAAATGTTGTGAGTCTTGGAATACGACAATGAAAATACAAAAAGAACTATTGGTGATAAATGACAACCAGGCCTGGTCATTAGGAGGTTAAAGATGTTTGGTTGTGGTGTTTTTGGCTTCCTGTCGGTGGACTCCAGTTTTCAGATCCATGATTATCAGGAAGCTCTGATGTCACATGTGATTATTGTACAGACACAGACGTCTCAGTGATTATTCTCTGCACTCACAGGACACTTCATTAGCTCCACCTTCTTAATTCTTGATCGGACCCTCGTTCCTAAATAATTTGTGTAATGCACCCAACAAGGTGCTGGAGACCTTTACTACAGCTTCTGATTGATGGCCTCACTCTGTCTATTCCACTGCATCCTACAGATGTCTATAAACCTGAGATCTGGTGGAGACGCGCTCTTCACCCCATGGCGCATTATCTCGTTAAACGTAGCCGGTGGCCATGATCCATAACGATATTAAAGAGGATCTTTCCCTAGATTTCACTGTACAAACTGCATGAAGTACCAAATAGAAGTCTTAGACCTGATGAAATTCCATGTCAGAATTGCTTCTATTGAAATGAGCATTTTACAAATCAGGTAGAGAGTGAGCGCGCTCATGAGTCCTGAATTCACATGCTGCACGGATTCTCTGTCCACCTGTAGTGTAATAAGCTCCTTTCAGTGCACCTCCTCCCCTGCTGCTGCTGGAGTCTCGCACCTGCTCAGTACAAGCAGCAGTAATATAAAGCAGCAGGTGGAATTAGAGGTGGAATTCCACACTGAAACAGCTGCCGGCAGACAGGCAGAATGTGAGATTTCATCAGCGGAGGAGGTACACTGGAAGGAGCTTGTGAATGGAGCTCTAGGTGGGCTTTTTGACCAGGACTTTTCAATGTCATCAGGTTTAATATCTGTTTAATATTGAATGTAATTTGTGCGGTGGAGACGTGTAAATGAACTTGTATTAAAGTGATGCTCATTTGACATTGAAGGGTAAACTTTGCGGGCAGAGTGCGGGGCTGGTTCCCAGACATAGTCGGGCATTTAACATTTTTGAGTTTTATTATGTCACTAGCAGAAGGACCCGGCTTCGCACGGGTATATTTCATCTATTTCATTTAATGTTTGTGTGTGTCGTTAGATATTGACAGTATCCACTATAACAGTGACCTCTACAGCACCCTGCCCCTTAAAACTGACCTCAAAGCGTACCGTCTCCTTAACTGTGACCACCGTTCCTTTCCCCCTTAAAGAGGACCTTTCATCGGTCCAAACATTGTGAACTAAGTATCATGACATGTAGAGCGGCGCCCGGGGATCTCACTGCACTTACTATTATCCCTGGGCGCCGCTCCGTTCTCCCGTTATGTCCTCCGGTATGTTCGGGGACTTGGTTATAGTAGGCGGAGTCTGCCCTTGTTCTGCTGGGCGTCTCCTTCTCTTAGGCTGTAGCGCTGGCCAATCGCAGCGCAGAGCTCACAGCCTGGGAGTTTTTTTTCTCTCAGGCTGTGAGCTCTGCGCTGCGATTGGCCAGAGCTACAGCCTAAGAGAAGGAGACACCCAGCAGAACAAGGGCAGACTCCGCCTACTAAGTCCCCGAACATACCGGAGGACATAACAGGAGAACGGAGCGGCGCCCAGGGATAATAGTAAGTGCAGTGAGATCCCCGGGCGCCGCTCTACATGTCATGATACTTAGTTCACAATGTTTGGACCGATGAAAGGTCCTCTTCAACACAGACCTACACAGCTTCCGCCCCCTTAAAGGGAACCTGTCGCCGGGATTTTGGGTATAGAGCTGAGGTCATGGGTTGCTAGATGGCCACTAGCACATATGCAATATCCAGTCCCCATAGCTCTGTGTGCTTTTATTGTGGAAAAAAAACGATTTGATACATATGCAAATTAACCTGAGATGAGTCAGAGCTTGAAAATACGACTCTTCTCTGGTCACACAAGTAAGATATGACTCTTTTATGTTAATTTGCATATGTATCAAATCAATTTTTTTGCACAATAAAAGCACACAGAGCTATGGGGACTGGATATTGCGGATGTGCTAGTGGCCATCTAGCAACCCATGTCCTCAGCTCTATAACCAAAATGCCGGTGACAGGTTCACTTTAACAGTGACCTCCACAGCTGCCGCCCATTTATTAGTGACCTCCACAGTACCCAGTCTGCTTAACAGTGATTTCCACAGCACTCCGCCCCCTTAGCAGTGGCCTCTACAGCAATCTGCCCCTTTACACTGACCTCCACAGCAGCCTGGCCTTAGGGTGGCCAGAGGTCCGGTTTTAGGCCATACAGTCTGGCTTTCAGCCTCCGTGTTCTCCATCCAGCACAGGTCCTGGACAGACGCAGGGATGTCCTTTTGAACAGCTCACTCTCAGACAGCAGCACTGTGCTGTCTGAGCGTGAGCTGCAGGGAGAAACTTCAAGGAAAGGAACTTCCAGCACGTAGTAAGATAAAACGTTGCATCGTCTTTATTCCATAACAGTCATTATGATTAAAGTGCAGTGGACAAAACCTCCTGACACCTCTCTTCAGATCAACATGTTTCGAACCGTGTGGTTCTTACTCATGATCTGATGACTGCCTAGGTTCGAGCACCCTTATGAAAATCCACCGCCAATCAGGTACTCGAGGAGGGGAAGGAAAACCGGAATGGGAAGGGAAGTGGAAACCAAGAAAGCCCAAGGCCAGGCATTAATCTCAGTGTGCAATTAAAAACACTGGAGGCCATACACCCAGACTGTGTTATAGGACATCAGGCTCGAAACAATATAAAACGCACAATGTGTATGGGATCCAGTAGAACGACCAACTAGACATGAAAAAGAGGGGGATAAAATGCACTGATGGGGGGGGGGGGGAAGAGAACAAAGCTCTCACACATGTAATCCAATCCCCCCAAACAAAACAGACAATAGCAATGTTTCACAATATAGAAATCTATAAATATAGAAATGTAAATATGTTCCACAGCATCAATAAAAGTGCATTAACTCCTTTTTGAGATTCAGTCCATTTGGAATTCTAGTGTTGAGCCTGAAAATCCAATAGGCTTCGCGTAGCAGGATTTTCTTTTTAGTGTCACCACCTCTTACAGAGGACGTAACTTTTTCAATAGCAAATGTACCTAGGCTGTCAGTATTACGATTATGTGACACAATAAAGTGATCAGCTGCATTTGATATGTTGGTTGCTCGTGGGTTTGCAATGTAGTTGAGATGTTAACGAAATCTTATTTTAAATTGACGGCTCGTGCTTCCTACATACATTAAGTCACACGCGGTGCATTAAATAACATAAATAACACTGCATGTGTTACAGTTGATATGATTTTTGATGGAAAAAGTATCAGTATGGGAAGAATTATCAAACCCAGTTGTTTGCACTGCAAATTTACAGGTTTTGCAAGGGTAGCCCCCTCATTTGCTGAAGCCAATGAACTTAAGCCAAGTATCTCTATGTATAGTAGGAGCACGAGTAAAGAATGAAGGGGACAGATATTAGCCAATACTTTGAATCTCCTGGGCACTATTCGACAGCCATTTTGCAGGGAGAAAGTCACCCTCCCTCCCACCCCTGCAGCTGACAGAAGTTGATTTTTCAAGCAATAGTAGAAGTCCAGCTCACCTGCATCAGCAATTTGGAGAGTGCACGGATGGGAAGAGACCCAGACACATGTACTTGAAAAGAAAGATATCCAGCACCTCGATTTTTGTGCTTGACGATGTTTATTCCACAAACCAAGTGTACAGCGGTAAAAGAATCCTCAAGGTACAAGCCCCAATGCGGTCTACGCGTTTCGAACCAGGTGGTTCTTAATCATGATTCTTTTACCGTTGTACACTTGGTTTGTGGAATAAACATCGTCAAGCACGAAAATCGAGGTGCTGGATATCTTTCTTTTCAAGAAGTTGATTTTTACCTTTACCTTTTTCAATCCCCATCGGCTGCGGAGTGGGATGGGGAATGGCCTAACAGGGTCAGGGGCATGGCTTAGCGGGGCCTGGGGGTGGGTATTTTAAGTTAGTCTACCTGCCCCCTGAACTGTGACCTCCACAGCACTCCGCTCCCTTAACAGTGTCATCCACAGCGCCCTGCCCCTTTAAAGCAGACCTACAGCAGGGAAGAAAAGTGGCTGGGTTGTTATGGAAACCTGGAGTAAAACTATGTGTATGTGGAGACTAAGGGCCTGCGAGCTTCTATCGGCTGATAAGGGTCATGTGACCGTGTGTATGGCAGTTGGGATATGAAGAGAAAGACCTGCAGGCTTATATTGGCTAATGTAGGTCATGTGATGTGTCATATTTGCATTTTTTTTATTTTATATATATATCAGGAACAGTACGTGCTAGAGAGCTGAGACCTGGTCTAAAACCTTCCCAGACACCTGATGTACCTGTGTGCCAAATTTTGTGATTGTAAATGCAATGGTGGACATACACACATACATACACTCAGCTTTATATATTAGATTATTTACTGTATGTGATACAAGTCATGACCAGGTGTAGAGCAGAATCCTGGACTTTGTCAGGAAGTTATAGAAAGCTTAATAATGCTGGAATCTCACATCCACATCAGTATGAATGGCTTATACTTCTGCTTCCTTATGGATCCATTTCCAGTCTAAGCCCTTATGCACACCACCATGTCTACGTTGCGGTTCGAAAATTGCAGATCCCCAAAACACATCTACCGGCCAAGTGCATGCCACCATTTCTTTTTTAACTCCTGCTGAAATGTTCATACTTGTCTGCAAAACGGACAAGTATAGGACGTGTAGTAACATCTTTCTGAGGCCACAGATGCGGATAGCACACAGTGTACTGTCCGCATGTTTTGTTGGCCCATTAAAATGAATCCAATCGGATGCAGACTGAACATATGGTTGTGTGCATGAGTCCTAATAGGAATGTTATCTATTGTGCAGTTTGGGGAAAAAAACTGATTTCAGTTTTTATCTTAACAGAAAACCTGAATACGAATTCTGATGGAAAGTTCATGTTATCGCTGAATATTAAAGCAGAAGATGAAGATATCATGCAGCACTTTTCAGAAGAAAACCTAATTTCCTTTAACGTACATTCTGGACTTCCCAGTACAGATCGGTCATATAATTCCACTAATTATGACTACCCTTGTCCTGATAAATCACACATTGCTACCCCAAGTAGAGGTCAGAAAGAGGGTAACAGGTTTCACAGTAGTAAACCATTTTCAATGCTTTCAATACATAGCAGAATTCACACAGGGGAGAAACCATGGTCCTGTTCAGAATGTGGAAAATGTTTTACCCAGAAATCATATCTTGTTAAACATGAGAGAAGTCACACAGGAGAGAGACCATATTCATGTTCAGAATGTGGAAATTGTTTTACACAAAAATCAAGTCTTGTTATACATCAGAGAGGTCATACAGGAGAGAAGCCATATTCATGTTCAGAATGTGGTAAATGTTTTTCATGTAAATCATATCTTGCTAAACATGGGAGAACTCACACAGGAGAAAAGCCGTATTCGTGTTCAGAATGTGGGAAATATTTTACAAGTAAATCAAGTTTTGTTACACATGGCAGAATTCACACAGGAGAGAAGCCATATTCGTGTTCAGAATGTGGGAAATGTTTTGCACAAAGATCAGGTCTTGTTACACATGAGAGACGTCACACAGGAGAGAAGCCATATTCATGTTCAGAATGTGGGAAATGTTTTAGAATTAAATCATATCTTGTTTCACATGAGAGAAGTCACAATGGAGAGAAGCCATATTTGTGTTCAGAATGTGGGAAAAGTTTTACAGATAAATCAACTCTTGTTATACATAAAAGAATTCACACAGGAGAGAAGCCATATTCATGTTCAGAATGTGGGAAATGTTTTACACATAAATCAGGTCTTGTTATACATGAGAGACATCACACAGGAGAGAAACCATTTTGACATATTTTATGGACCTCTCCAGTCGTTATGAAAAATACAGATTTTCCTCTGACCTGTTTAAGAAAGGTGGTTTTGTTAATTCTTACGCAGCCGCCGTGCTATTTATGCCACCATTAGTGTTGAGTGAATCTAGGCATACAGTTGTGTTCAAAATAATAGCAGTCAGACATCACTAACCTGATCAATCACTGTTTGTGGTAGAAATGATATTTCTACATGGCAAATAATTTACTAGCAGGTGTAGTAGAGTAATAGAAATCCAACAGTCATGACATGCATGCTGCTGATTCTGTGTAATTGAATCACTAATTGAAAGAGGCATGTTCAAAATAATAGCAGTGTGGAGTTCAATGAGTGAGGTCATTCATTCTTTGAAAAACAGGTGGCAATTATTTCCCTTATTTAAGGAAGGAAGGCAGAAAATGTTGTACATGCTGGTTACAGTGCATTTCTCTCTGAAATCCTGAGGAAAATGGGTTGTTCCAGACATTGTTCAGAAGAACAGCGTGCCTTGATTAAAAATTTGATTGTAGAGGGGAAAACATATAAAGAAGTGCAGAAAATGATAAGCTGCTCAGCTAAAATGATCGCAAATGCTTTAAAATGGCAACCAAAACCTGAAGGACGTGGAAGAAAGTGAAAAACTACCATTCGAATGGATAGAAGAACAGCCAAAATGGCAAGGACTCAGCCAACAATCAGCTCCAGGAAAATCAAAGAAGGTGTAAAGTTCCCTGTGAGTACTGTTACAATTAGAAAACGCCTATGTGATGCCAAGCTATCTGCAAGAAACCCCCGCAAAGTCCTACTGTTCAAAAAAGATGTGCTGAAGAGGTTACAATTTGCCAAAGAGCACATGGACTGGCCTAAAGAGACATTTTGTGGACTGATGAAAGTAAGATTGTTCTTTTGGAGTCTAGTGGCCGGAGACAGTTTGTCAGATGACCCCCAAACACTAAGTTCAAGCCACAGTACACTGTGAAGAGAGTGAAGCATGGTGGCACAAGCCTCATGATATGGGGATGTTTCTCATACTACGGTGTTGGGCCTATTTATCACATACCAGGGATCATGGATCAGTTTGAATACATCAGAATACTTGAAGAGGAAATGCCATTGAAATGGGTATTCCAACAAGACATCTTGGTTCCAGACCAACAAGATTGACGTTATGGAGTGGCCAGCCCAATCCCTGGATCTTAATCCAATAGAAAACTTGTGGGGTGACATAAAAAATGCAGTTTCTGAGGCAAAACCAAGAAATAGAGAAGAACTGTGGAATGTAGTCCAATCATCCTGGGCTGGAATACCTGTTCACAGGGGCCAGAAGTTGGTTGACTCCATGCAACACAGACGTCCAGCAGTTCTCAGAAACAGCAGTTATACAACTAAACATTAGTGAAGTGATTCAAAGGAAAGCAAAATCTTCAAACATTTCTCAGTTTATACAGTGAATGTTTGAGTTTGTAAAAAAGAATACAAACACTGCTATTTTTTTGAACAGTCTAATATTCACTTTTCTTCAATTTTTTTAGAGGAACAACACAAATTTGATATATTTTTCTTCATGTTTTGATTTGGAATAGAATGTGTAGTGTTCCCAATGCATTTGTGTGTATTGAAATAAAAGCTATTAGAAGGATTTTGAACTTTATTCACTTTTTTAAACACACTGCTATTATTTTAAACACAACTGTACAAGCGGAATTCGGAAAAACTCAATTAGCTGCAAAGCCAAATTTCATTCCGCTTCATGGAAACGAATCGATTTTTCCTAAAATGGTGGCTGAGTAAAAAAAATTATATTTACCTCATCCAGCTGATTGCGAAGAGGCCATCCGCTCCGTCTTGATTGAAGAAAACTCGACAAAGGACCTGTGGCGAGCATGAAGACGTCACCACATGATCATGCTTGCGTCATCACACTCAGCAGAGGAGGTACACTAGAAGGAGCTTGTGAATTGAGCTCTAAGTGGGATTTTTGACATGGACTCTTCTAGTGAGTACACCAATATCATCAGGTCTAAGATCTGTTTAATATTGAATGCAGTTTGTGCTGAGAAGTGCGGTGATGGATACTTGTAAATGAACTTGTATTAAAGTGATGCTCATTTGACATTGAAGAGTAAACTGTGTTGGCAGAGTGCAGGGCTGGTTCCCAGACATAGGCATTTAACATTTTTGAGTTTTATCAAGTCATTATTTACTGTATGTGATACAAGTCATGACCAGGTGTAGAGCAGAATCCTGGACTTTGTCAGATAGTTCTTTTTTAACTCCTGCTGAAATGTTCGTACTTAAAAACGGACAAGTATAAGACTTGTTCTAACATCTTTGTGGGGCCACAGAACGGACATACAGATGCGGATAGCACACAGTGTACTGTCTATTAGAGATGGGCCTTGTGGTTCACCCGGCGGTCGTTTCGTGGCAAACTTTGCTTGTTCGCGGTTCGCCAAACGGGCGAACATATGGCGATGTCCGCCGACGCCATATTCTTTTACATTGTAAAGAACTTTGACCCATGACACATCCATCAGCTGGTACAGGACAGCCAATTGAAACGTTTTAGCACATGGACATACCCCCTACCTTATAAATAAACATAACCTGGCCGCCATTTTACATTCAGTCTTTTGCCAGTGTAGGGAGAGGTTGCTGTGTGGAGCAGGGACAGACTGTTAGGGACACCAAATGCTAGGTAATAGGGCCACAAAAGTCCTTTTAAGAACTGGTATAGGTGTGCTATCGATAGGTGTGACTTACTGAGGGGTGTAATATACTTATAATGGACTTTCTAACATAGAAAGTATATTATAGTGTGTGAGGGATACCACCTCTCGTGCCTGCTTGACATCAACTACGTCGAGCTCACGAGACGCGGTATGGTCCCAGGTTACCAAGGCGTAAGGTTACACCCTCCTGGAGGAGCGGGTAAGGTCAGTCTTGGTACAGTTTTCACAGATTCCTCCTGTCCAAACAGGCAACAAGCTGAGAGAGCCTTTCCTATGCCCCAGTGAAGCAGCGCGTTCTCAGCCCGGAAAGACTGCCACCAGTTCCTTGTTTGATATAAGCCCGGTCCGTTAACGGGATTATATGGGGTGAGAAACCAACCCACGGTAGCTTATAACTAGGCCGAAACACGGACGTGGGCATTCGTGATCGAGATACAAGACAGTACAAGATTAAATTATATATTTAATCGCCTTAAGGGCACACTAGATCCCACTATATACACAAAGAATATATACAAAGGTCTAAGGTTACAAATACAGGTAATATGGTACAAACAGGATTACACAGAGCACAAGTCAGTTACCGGGTAGATGAATGTTCCGTTGGGTTATGATTAGTCCTTTGCTGAATTCACAAGGAGGGCAGTGATGTCAGCTGGTTGTAGGTCCCTCTAAACACATAGCACGATGTAACCCTCCTTCAGAGAAAAAACACGCCCGCTTGCTGGCACAAGCCTTTCAACCTTTAGCCGGTCCCTCCCCTCCCGGCCTTTGGGAGGGGTCCACCCCCACCCCCCTCTGCTGGGCTGGCAGCAAATGACCCACAAAACCCTTTAGGGTTCATAGCTCCAGGCCAGAAGGTCACAGGGAGATGGTTCTGGGACCAACGGATCCGCCTGGGTTCTGGCTACCAGTAGAGTCCAAAGCATGGTACCGTTATTCCCTGGCATCTCACCACCAAACTAAGACCATGGGCATCTTCATCATGGCCACCGGGACACAAATATGTATTCGGTTTGCACCTGTGATGGCCAGGCGATTCATAATTCCTTATAAATCGCCGTTTCCATGCTGTCTGCTAGATTTTATTGAACTGGGGAATGGCTTATACACCCTGCAGGGAGGTTTTCCTGCAGGATCCATGCTGTCTGAATGGGGTGTGAAATTGTAAACAAAGGTGGCCTGCAAGAAGTTCCCTGCCATATGGCTGGGGCTTTGAAGCAGGGCCCTCCTGTGGAGTTCAATACCTCTGCTATCTGATGGCTGGTGTGAGAACTTATTTTGCATGTACACTGACCAAGATGAATTAAATGAAAATCATGGCTGCCATTGAACAATAATCCATATTCCTGACATAGTGCATTTGTATTGTGCAGAAGTTGTGTGTGGTTCTGCTGCGATACTGAAGCTACACAGAGGGACAAAAGCTATTGGAACAAATAATTTCTACTGGTGTGATTTACCAGTTTCCCCCCAAAAAAACTAATTGAAGCAGGGGTGTGATATACCAATAATATACTTTCTATATAGTGCATTTGGGTAGTTCAGCATTTGTTTGTGGTTTTGCTGCTTTACCGCAGCTACACAGAGTAACAAACGCTATTGGAACAAATAATTTCTACTGGTGTGATATACCAGTTGCCCCCCAAAAAAACTGATTGAAGCAGGGGTGTAATATACCAATAATGTACTTTCTATATAGTGCATTTGGGTAGTGCAGCATTTGTTTGCGGTTTTGCTGCGTTACCACAGCTACACAGAGTAACAAACGCTATTGGAACAAATAATTTCTACTGGTGTGATATATCAGTTGCCCCCCAAAAAAACTGATTGAGGCAGGAGTGTGATATACCTTCTTCCACAAATACTGCTCTTCTATAGGGACTTTTATCACAGGGTCATTTTGAAAATAACAGGAAGAGGCAGGCCATTCCACAGAGATGGTAGGCGTCGGGCAGGTGCACCAGGCCGGAGCCTAAGTGGGAAGTTGCAGAAGGTGCGTGCGATTACGTCAAAGGACGCACCACACTTGGTTGAGTGGCTTACTCAGCCTTCCGCTTCTGCACCCTCCTCATCCTCTCTATCTGCACCCTCTACAGTCGTGGCCAAAAGTTTTGAGAATGACACAAATATTAGTTTTCACAAAGTTTGCTGCTAAACTGCTTTTAGATCTTTGTTTCAGTTGTTTCTGTGATGTAGTGAAATATAATTACACGCACTTCATAAGTTTCAAAGGCTTTTATCGACAATTACATGACATTTATGCAAAGAGTCAGTATTTGCAGTGTTGGCCCTTCTTTTTCAGGACCTCTGCAATCTGACTGGGCATGCTCTCAATCAACTTCTGGGCCAATTCCTGACTGATACAACCCATTCTTTCATCATCACTTCTTGGAGTTTGTCAGAATTAGTGGGTTTTTGTTTGTCCACCCGCCTCTTGAGGATTGACCACAAGTTCTCAATGGGATTAAGATCTGGGGAGTTTCCAGGCCATGGACCCAAAATGTCAACGTTTTGGTCCCCAAGCCACTTAGTTATCACTTTTGCCTTATGGCACGGTGCTCCATCGTGCTGGAAAATGCATTGTTCTTCACCAAACTGTTGTTGGATTGTTGGAAGAAGGTGCTGTTGGAGGGTGTTTTGGTAGCATTTTTTATTCATGGCTGTGTTTTTGGGCAAAATTGTGAGTGAGCCCACTCCCTTGGATGAGAAGCAACCCCACACATGAATGGTCTCAGGATGCTTTACTGTTGGCATGACACAGGACTGATGGTAGCGCTCACCTTTTCTTCTCCGGACAAGCCTTTTTCCAGATGCCCCAAACAATCGGAAAGAGGCTTCATTGGAGAATATGACTTTGCCCCAGTCCTCAGCAGTCCATTCACCATACTTTCTGCAGAAGATCAATCTGTCCCTGATGTTTTTTTGGAGAGAAGTGGCTTCTTTGCTGCCCTTCTTGACACCAGGCCATCTTCCAAAAGTCTTCGCCTCACTGTGCGTGCAGATGCGCTCACACCTGCCTGCTGCCATTCCTGAGCAAGCTCTGCACTGGTGGCACTCCGATCCCGCAGCTGAATCCTCTTTAGGAGATGATCCTGGCACTTGCTGGACTTTCTTGGACGCCCTGAAGCCTTCTTAACAAGAATTAAACCTCTTTCCTTGAAGTTCTTGATGATCCTATAAATTGTTGATTGAGGTGCAATCTTAGTAGCCACAATATCCTTGCCTGTGAAGCCATTTTTATGCAACGCAATGATGACTGCACGCGTTTCTTTGCAGGTCACCATGGTTAACAATGGAAGAACAATGATTTCAAGCATCACCCTCCTTTTAACATGTCAAGTCTGCCATTTTAACCCAATCAGCCTGACATAATGATCTCCAGCCTTGTGCTCGTCAACATTCTCACCTGAGTTAACAAGACGATTACTGAAATGATCTCAGCAGGTCCTTTAATGACAGCAATGAAGTGCAGTGGAAAGTTTATTTTGGGATTAAGTTAATTTTCAAGGCAAAGAAGGACTATGCAATTCATCTGATCACTCTTCATAACATTCTGGAGTATATGCAAATTGCTATTATAAAAACTTAAGCAGCAACTTTTCCAATTTCCAATATTTATGTAATTCTCAAAACTTTTGGCCACGACTGTACACTCTCTGCTGTGTGCACTCCCAAAGACACCACGACCATATCCCCTCCGCTTGAGTCAGACGAAATATTTTCCCATACATTCCAAGACCTTACCAAAGCGCAGTCATTCTTGGCATCGGATCAGGAAGAGGAGGTATCAACGGTCGCCACCCAGCAGTCTGACAATAGTACCCAGATCAGCCCAACAAGGGTGGTCCCCGCTGTTGCTGCCTACTCCGAGATCTCTAATGTCAGTGGTGGTACAAGTGACGATGATGACATGTCGATGGACGTCACGTGGGTGCCCACAAGAGAGGAAGAGGAGGGGAGTTCAGAGGGAGAGACAGAGCAGCAGATAGGGAGGAGAAGCAGGCCGAACTTACAGTGCACAGGAGGCAAAAAGCAGACTGATAATGTATCTGGAACGAGCCATCCACCATGCACGGTCACATCTAGCGCTCCCAGGATGCCAGCACATGGCTCCGCAGTGTGGGCTTTTTTTAACGTGTCTGCTGCTGACAATAGTGTTGCTATCTGCAGCCTGTGCTATCAACGCATAAGTCACGGTAAGCCCAACACTCACCTAGGGACGACCGCCTTAAGAAGGCACCTGGGCTCCCATCACTGAGCCCAGTGGGAGCAACACCGTCAGAACCCACAAAGCCACACTCCCGGCACTCCCTGTCCTGCCTCTTTTTCTCCTCTCTCCTCCCCTTTGTCCTCCACTCCACCTTCCACCATACCGTTGTCGCATTCATCTGGCAAAAGGCAGGTTTCCGTTGCCCAAATGTACGTGCGGAAAAAAAAGATGATTCCGGATAACCCTCTTGCCCAACGGCTGACCGCTGGCTTGTCGGAACTGCTAGCCCGCCAACTACTGCCATATAAACTGGTGGACTCGGAAGCCTTTAGAAAATTTGTGGCCATTGGCACACCGCAATAGAAGGTCCCCGGAAGGAAATATTTCTCCCAGAAGGGCATCCCGGAGCTACATGGCCACGTTCAGCGGCAAGTGAATGTATCACTGGCACACAGTGTCGGTGCCAAGATACATCTGACCACAGACACGTGGTCTAGCAAACACGGGCAGGGAAGGTACATAACTTTTACTGCCCACTGGGTGAACCTTCTGACGGCCGTCAAGCATGCAACTCGTGGCACCTGTGTGGATTTGGTGTTACTGCCACGGATTGCATGCAGGCCTGCCTCTTCTTCTCCTCCTCCTACTTCATCCTCCGTCTCCTCCTCGGCTGACTTCTCCTTTTCCACTGCTACCGCCTCTTCCGATGCACCCCCCAAGCTCCCCAGAACCTATTCGACGTGCTGTGCTGGGGCTGTTGTGCTTGGAAGCCAAGAGCCACACCTCTCCTGCACTCCTTTCAGCTTTGCGGTCACAGGCCGATCAGTGGCTAACCCCGCTTAATTTGACAGTTGGTAAAGTGGTGTGCAACAATGGTGACAATCTGCTGAGCACGCTGAAACAGGGCAAAATGACACACGCCCTGAACTTAGTTGTGCAGCGATTCGTTGCCAAATACCCCGGGGTTCAGGATGTCTTGCGGCAGGCCAGGAAAATCTCTGGCCATTTTAGAAGATCTTACACGGCGATGGCTCGCCATGCTGACATCAGACATCTGATTTGTGACTGCCCGACGCTCTGGAACTCCACCTTGTATATGCTTGATATGCTGCTCCAGCAGAAACATGCAGTTAATGACTACCTACATGAACTTTGCGGCAGGACAGGTTCTGGGAGATTGTTTTTTTTTTCACCATGCCAGTGGCTGCTCATGCGCGACGCATGCAGAATTCTGCGGCCATTTGATGACATCACCAAACTGGTCAGTCGCAGCCAGGGTGCCATCAGTGACATCAAACCTTACACCTTCTTTCTGGAGCGTGCATTGCGTGGACCCCATATAAAAAGCATAAAGGGCAAGGACCAGTACTGGGTAGCAACGTTCTTAGACCCCTAGTACAAACACAAAATGGCGGACATGTTACCAGCATCACAGAAGGCTGTCACAATGCAGCACTTCCAGGCCTTGCTTCGAGAAATGCTGCATTCTGCTTTTGCGGGCGCTGTCAGAGGAATTTCCACTCACAGAGAAACAGTTGTGGGTACCAATCCAACAGCGCATGCAAGAAGAGGGCTGTTTGAAGATGTGTTGGTCACGGATATGAGATCATTCTTGCAACCAACCCATTGATAGCCACCCTCTGGATCCAGCCTCAGGGAATGCTTAGACCGACAGGTGTCCGACTACATTAGGTTAATGGCCAATGTGGATGCTCTGAGAAGCAAGGAACCCCTGGACTACTGGGTGTGCAGGCTTGACCTGTGGCCAGAGCTGGCACAATTTGCCATGGAACTCTTGGCTTGCCCCTCGTCCAGTGTCCTGTCCGAAAGGACGTTCAGTGCAGCAGGGCAGATCGAGACAGATAAGCGCACTCGCTTAGCTCACGACAGTGTGGACTACCTCACATTTCTAAAAATGAATGAGGCATGGATCTAGGAGGAATTCAACACATGTGACAATTCGACCATGTTTAATTGAATTTCCTCATGACAGCCCACAAATATCCGCCACCACCCAGAACAAATAATGGTCTCTGTCTTAGGTAAATACAGCAGCATAAAAGGCCTTTTCTGTCCATTGAATGCTTAATGTTTTGGGCCTCGTAGGAATTCAACACCTGTGACGACCACGTGTTTCAACTATTATCATTAGTTTTTTTTTCAAGAGTAGGGATTTTGTTAGCCATGTTTTTAATCCAATTTTATATTTTTAGTTCTTTTAAACATATTTATTTGACCTGTATTTGTACTGTCCTTCAGTAAAATTGATATCCATTGACCGTCTAATAGATCTCCAGCCACATAATCACTTGATCTTTTCTATACGGTGAATGCATAATTTTTGGGGTCTGTAATACACTGGCCTGCAGTAAAATTTATATCCAATGACCGTGTAATCTACCTCCAGCCACATACTTTTTTTTTTTTATAATTGTATATTTATTAAAGAGTGAAGAAATGACAAAGCATATCCACAACAAATCTATGCACATTAGTACAAAGTATGAGGTATAACATGTAAAGCATCGTATTCACAGTAACTAGGCATTAATAACTATAACAGAACGAGGAATGTCAAGCATTAATATGACAATAAAATGCACAGAAGAAAGATAAACTATGTCTGTCTTTAATCAGTCCATTATAGGACCATTGAATAACAACGAGACAAGACAAACGACAAAGACACAATAGGGAGGGGGGAGATACACCATTCTCGCCAGTTCTCTAAGGATGTGTCGTAGCCCAGTAATCGTCCCAGGGATCCCATATGGCATTGAAGAGAGCAATTTTGTCCTGAAACATAGCTGTGGAGTATTCCAGGGTTCGGACTTCCGTCACCCTAGCATACAAATCAGAGACCCTTGGTGGTTCAGGGCTTTTCCAACATCGAGGTATTAGACAATGGGCTGCTGTAAGTATCATTAGTAGTAACTTAAGTGAGTGTTTTTTTAACTTGACGAGGTACCACATTAAGCAGGAAGGACATAGGGTCAGGCTGGATCTCCACTGCAAAAATGTCACTTAGAAGGGTAATTACTCCAGTCCAGTAGGGGCGTATCTTGGGACAGTCCCAATAGATATGAGGCAGTGTACCCCTATGTAACCCGCACCTCCAGCACTCTCTCGGAACTACCGGATTCATTCTATGGAGGAGGTCAGGAGTGTGATACCAATGCATCAAAATTTTATATTGGTTCTCCTGATGTAGTACCACCATTGAGGATTTCGCTGCCCTCCTCCATATAAGGCGCCACAGTGTGTCCGGCAGAGTCTTCCCCAGGAATTCCCCCCACCGTACCATGTAGGAGTGCCGTTGGACCCGATCAGGAAAGGGGGTCAGTAATATGGAATAAATTTCAGAAATCAGACCCTTCGTGTGTACCCCTTCCCTACAAAGGCGTTCAAAGGCAGTCGGGAGGGAGACTGTAACCCCCGAGAAAATGGACCGGGCAAAGTGACTAATTTGGATATAAAAGTAATTGGAGGAGGAGGGGAGATCATATTTGGTCTGGAGGGTTGGAAACTGCAAAAGGTCCCTAGTGAAGGGGTCTACAATATCTGCAAACCTGAACACCCCTCGTTGAAACCATGGTCTCGTCGTGAATGCGGTTAGACTAGTAGGGAGCTTAGGATGATATAGAAAGGAGGTCATGGTGGAGTGGATAGACACTAGAGGGAACCGATTACTACATAGCTGCCATATGGATCTAGTGCAGGCCATGGGCCATAAAAGATCCCTATTTGGCAGGGCGCCATGAGATCCTGACCATAGCATAGAGTTGGGATGAATCGGGGCTAGCCAGAGTCTTTCTATCTGGACCCAGACAGAGTACGGGTGCAGAGAAGCCCAGGCTGTGACATAGCGTAATTGGGCTGCCCAATAATATTTGGACAGGTCCGGTACCTCTAACCCACCCTGGTGCTTACTAGATAGGAGGACTGACCTTGGGATTCTATGACGTTTCCCCGCCCATATGAATCTAAGGAGCTGAGATTGGGTGGATCTCAGAACCCTAAGGGGGACCGCAATCGGAAGTGTTTCAAAGAGGTATAGTAGCTTGGGCAAAATTGTCATTTTAGTTGCGGCAATGCGTCCCAGGAGAGACAGCGGGAGAGAGTGCCACTTATCCAGTAGACCCCTGATTTCTGCATATATGCGTAGGAAGTTGGCTTTATAAAGATCCCCATATTGGGGCGTAAGATCAACACCCAAGTATCGCAAGAAATCCCTCTTCCATTGGAAAGAGAAGTTCATCTTTAGAGAGTTCAGGACCGCCTGAGGTACATTGAGGGGGAGGGCCTCAGTTTTATGGGTGTTGACCTTATACCCCGAGAGCCGACCTAATTCCTGTAGAATGGAGTGGAGATTTGGTAGGGAAACATGAAGTTTGGTAAGGGTAAGGAGGATTTCATCCGCGTATAGAGACAATTTGAATTCCTTGTCCCTAACCTGAACCCCTCTGATATCCGGGCAGGATCTGATTTTGGCCGCCAGGGGCTCGATACACATAGCAAATACTAGAGGAGACAAGGGGCAGCCTTGTCTCTTCCCGTTGGCAATGCGTATGGGGCGAGACTGGGCATGAGAGAGTTTGATTGTCGCTGTGGGGGAGGAGTATAAGCTACGTATGGAGTGAACGAAAGATCGTATACTTGCAGTGTAGCAAAGAGGAATGGCCAGCTTAAACGGTCAAACGCCTTTTCGGCGTCTAAACTAAGAAGTAGCGCCTCCTCCCCCGAGCAAGATACAACATCTATCAGGTCAATGCTTCTGCGGGTGTTATCAGCTCCCTGGCGGCCTGGGACAAACCCTACCTGGTCTTTATGGATCAGGGCGGGGAGGAAAACATTTAGTCGGGAGGCTAGGACTTTGGTATAGATCTTAAGGCCTGAGTTAAGCAGGGCAATGCGCCTGTAATTTTGGCATTCATGGGGATCTTTCCCAGGTTTCGGGATCATTGTGAGATAAGAGTGGGACATCGGTGCAGGTACTGCGTTGCCGGCTAGGAAATGGTTAAAAAGGGTCACTAAGTGAGGGGTTAGTTCGGTCTTGAAAGTCTTATAGTATTTATATGAAAAGCCGTCAGGTCCTGGGGATTTACCTTCAGGCAATTGGTCTACTATTTTCCCTAACTCTTCAGGAGTGACCGGACCATTAAGGATGGAGAGATCGGAGGCTGTCAGGGTAGGAAGCTGACAGGAGGCTAGGTACAACTGGAGTGTACTGTCTCTGAGTCCCTCATCGGAGGGGAGGCCGGAGGGTAGATTGTACAGGGCAGTGTAGTAGGTCGAGAACCTCTCCGCTATCACCCTAGGGTCATAGTGAATTGTTCCATCTGCCCCCTTAATAGCACTCAGACTCGCTTTGGGAGTGCGGTTCCTGAGTTGTCTGGCCAGTAGCGTGTGTGGTTTGTTCCCCCAGGCATAGTAACGCTGTCGCGTGTAAAGCAATAGCTTGTTGACACGACCTAAAGCTAGACTCTTTAGTTGGGCTCTAGTGTCGACAATTTGTCTGAGTGTGGAGCGTGAGGGACAAGCAGCCATCTTGCCCTCTAGGGTTCACAGGCGGGAGGTAAGAGTCTTGACCAGGGCAACCGAGTCCCTCTTTAGTCTAGAGCTTATCCCAATACAATGACCCCTCATGACCGCCTTATGGGCCTCCCACAGAGGACGAACATCTCCCACTGACCCCTCATTCAAAGCAAAGTAAAACTTCAAATGTTCGCGAAGTTCCTCCCTAGTAATGGGCTGCTTCAAAAGGGAGTCATTAAGTCTCCAGTGGCATTGGCGGACATGACCCGATCCACTACTAATGAATCGATCATTACTGGGGCGTGATCGGACCAGGTGATTTGGCCAATATCCGCCCCCTCCAATAACCGGAGGGTTGAGATTGTACCAAAAAAATAGTCGATATAGGTGTGGGATCCGTGTGGGGCAGAGTAAAAGGAGAAGGATCTGTCAGTTGGGTGGGAGAGACGCCAGAGGTTATACAGGGAATACTTCCGCACTAATTTACGAAAGTCCCTAGCTAAGCGCTGCTGTGTCGCGTGCACCAGCCTACCCGGTAAAGCCAGGCGATCCATTGAGTCAGAGAAAACGGCATTAAAGTCCCCGCCCAGGAATACCAAAGGCTCCGGAGAGTCCGCTCCTTCAACAAAAACCTTGCGGAAAATTCCGCCGAGAAAGCGGATCGGCGAAGTATTTGGGGCATAAATGTTACATAAAGTGATGGGTTTATCTGCTAAGTGACTGCGGAGAATAATATAACGCCCCTGGGGGTCCAGCGTTGAGGATTCAACTCTGATGGGACACTGCGTGGATATCAAGATGGCGAACCCCGCCTTCCTATGGCAATGAGTAGCCGAGTAAGCATTAGGGTTACTTGTTCTTTTCTGTACGCTGAATGCATAATTTTTGGGGCCTGTAGTACACTGGCCTGCTGTTAAATTGATATCCAATGACCGTGTAATCCACCTCCAGCCACATACTTACTTGTTTTTTTTGTACGCTGATTGCATCATTTTTGGGGCCTGTAGTACACTGGCTTGCTGTAAAATTGATATCCAATGACTGTGTAATCTACCTCCAGCCACATACTTACTTGTTCTTTTCTGTTCACTTAATGCAAAATTTTTGGGGCCTGTAGTCCACTAGCCTGCTGTAAAATTGATATCCAATGACCGTGTAATCTACCTCCAGCCACATACTTACTTGTTTTTTTCTGTACGCTGAATGCATAATTTATGGTGCCTGTAGTCCACTGGCCTGCTGTAAAATTGATATCCAATGACCATGTAATCTACCTCCAGCCACATACTTACTTGTTCTTTTCTGTACAGTGAATGAATAATTGTTGGGGCCTCGGAGGAATTCAACACCAGTGATGACCACGTGTTATCGAATTTCAACTATTAGCATTAGTTTTTTTTTCAAGAGGGGGGATTTCGTTAGCCATGTTTTTGATCCAATTTTATATTTTTAGTTCTTTTAAACATATGTATTTGACCTGTATTTGTACTGGCCTGCAGTAAAATTGATATCCATTGACCGTGTAATATACCTCCGGCCACATAATCACTTGATCTTTTCTGTCCGGTGAATGCCTAATGTTTGGGGCCTGTAGTCCAGTGGCCTAGAATAAAAATTTTATCCATTCACCGCATAATGTACCTCGAGCCACATAATCAGAATTTCTTTTATGTCAGGTGAATGCCTAATTTTTAAGGCTCGTACTCCTGTGGCCTAAAATAAAAATTTTCTAGGCTCCGACAGGGCACATTTTACAGAATTTCCCTTTAAGACGCATAAAGATGTCCCCTGATTAACTCCTTAAGGACACAGCCTTATTTCACCTTAAGGACCAGGCCATTTTTTGCAAATCTGACCATTGTCACTTTAAGTGGTGATAACTTTAAAACGCTTTGACTTATCCAGGCCATTCTGAGATTGTTTTTCCATCACATATTGTACTTCATGACAGTGGTAAAATGAAGTAAAAAAAAAAACATTTTTATTTATAAAAAAATACCAAATTTACCAAAAAATTTTCAAAAATTGCACATTTCCAAGTTTCAATTTCTCTACTTCTATAATACATAGTAATACCTCCAAAAATAGTTATTACTTTACATTCCCCATATGTCTACTTCATGTTTGGATCATTTTGGGAATGATATTTTATATTTTGGGAATGTTAGAAGGCTTAGAAATTTAGAAGCAAATCTTGAAATTTTTCAGAAATGTTCAAAAACCCAATTTTTAGGGACCAGTTCAGGTCTGATGTCACTTTGTGAGGCTTACATAATAGAAACCACCCATTCTAGAAACTACACCCCTCAAGCTATTCAAAACTGATTTTACAAACGTCGTTAACCCTTTAGGTGTTCCACAAGAGTTATTGTCAAATGGGGATGAAATTTGAGAATTTAAATTTTTTGGCATATTTTTCATTTTTATCCATTTTTTCCAGTAACAAAGCAAGGGTTAACAGCCAAACAAAACTCAATATTTATTGCCCCAATTCTGTAGTTTGCAGAAACACCCCATATGTGGCCGTAAACTACTGTACGGGCACACAGTAGGGCGTAGAGGGAAAGGTGCGCCATATGGTTTTTGGAAGGCAGATGTTGCTGGACTGGTTTATTTACACCATGTCCCATTTGAAGCCCCCCTGATGCACCCCTAGAGTAGAAACTCCATAAAAGTGACCCCATCTAAGAAACTACACCCCTCAAGGTATTCAAAACTGATTTTACAAACTTTGTTAACCCTTTAAGTGTTGCATAAGAGTTATTGGCAAATGGGGATGAAATTTGAGAATTTCTTTTTTTTGGCAAATTTTTCATTTTAATCCATTTTTTCCAGTAACAAAGCAAGGGTTAAAAGCCAAACAAAATACTATATTTAATAAATAAAAAGGTAATGGGTGAGCACTCAAACACTTGGACTTAATAAAATTGTATTAAATCAATTTATTAATACATGTACTAGTCATAAAACCATTTAAGATAAATATAAAACATAACATGAATTATAATCACCAATGGGAATCAATATGTTGAATTTCCACACTTAAAATGAAGTGTTTGAATTGTCCAAGCAGTGTGGACTGCCACAGCAGGTGACTCAGCACAAATCCACTATCAAAGTGTCAATTCCAGAAATGTCAATCCTCAAATATGATTGTCAATCTTTATCCCATATATGGGACACATCAAGCACACATAGATAGCCAAGGTATGGTTAGGATAGTATTGTTTGTCTCCTCCACAGAGTTGTCGGTGCAGTTGGATTAAACAAGCTTAATAGCTATAGGTATTGATCATACCTTACAATGAAAGTCAATCCTTTAGGGAGGAATGGTTCTTACCTTCCTTCCTATTCACACAAGCGGCTGACGGTGCAGGTTGGTAGTCGACTCGGTCGCAAGCGGTGCAGGTTAATACCGGCGTCACGCTCCACACTGTTCACGCTGCTTGTCCCGAACTAACGCGGGAATTGGAGCGGGACTTGATGCGTCCGTGTGTAATATTCTCCGGCTGGAACAAAGAAGTTACCTCTTCGGTCTGTATTTGTTTGTTCCTATAGGGTTGACTGCGGCTGCAGTTGGAAGTAGCGTGGCCACGCTAATGATCACGGAGGTGCTGCTCACAGGTGTCCGGCCCAGACGCGTTTCGGGAATTAACCTTCCCTTCCTCATTGAGGATTGACATTTCTGGAATTGACACTTTGATAGTGGATTTGTGCTGAGTCACCTGCTGTGGCAGTCCACACTGCTTGGACAATTCAAACACTTCATTTTAAGTGTGGAAATTCAACATATTGATTCCCATTGGTGATTATAATTCATGTTATGTTTTATATTTATCTTAAATGGTTTTATGACTAGTACATGTATTAATAAATTGATTTAATCCAATTTTATTAAGTCCAAGTGTTTGAGTGCTCACCCATTACCTTTTTATTTATTAACTATACAACCAGAGGGTGGGTGTCCCTCTAATTTGGGTTGGCAGCACCTGACTCCATAATCCGCTTGAAGTGAGCCACCATATTGTATTCATACAAAATACTATATTTATTGCCCCGATTCTGTAGTTTGCAGAAACACCCCATATGTGGCCGTAAACTACTGTACGGGCACACAGTAGGGCGTAGAGGGAGAGGTGCGCCGTGGGGTTTTTGGAAGGCAGATTTTTCTGGACTGGTTTATTTACACCATGTCCCATTTGAAGCCCCCTGATGCACCCCTAGAGTAGAAACTCCATAAAAGTGACCCCATCCAAGAAACTACACCCCTCAAGGTATTCAAAACTGATTTTAAAAACGTTGTTAACCCTTTAGGTGTTGCACAAGAGTTATGGAGATGGGAAATTTGCCAGAAAATGTAAATTCTCAAATTTCATTTTAATCAATTTTGTTCCAGTAACAAAGCAAGGGTTAACAGCCAAACAAAATGCTGTATTTATTGCCCCGAATCTGTAGTTTGCAGAAACACCCCATATGTGGCCGTAAACTACTGTATGGACCACGTAACTGATGTAAAGCTCGGCAGTATGTGAATGAGCCGCCGTCTGATCCCCCGACTACAGCATCCGCGATGCGTCATCCGTGCAGTGCCTCCTGAGCGCTCTGCTATCTCTGGAACTGCCATAGAAATGAATGGAGCTGCCATAGAAATGAATGGAGCTATTATAGCCTCCTGCTGCTCTAGTCTTTTACTGTTATCTCTCAGCAGTCCATCTCTCCCTGTTATCTCAGCAAGGCCCCAGCAACTTCTAGAACAGCCCGGGAAAAAACTTCTTAACTCTTTCTTAGCCTCTGGCCAGCACAACTCAGCTTTCTGTTTAGTCACAGTGGCCTCTGGTGGCCGGAGGGAAACATGACAGTCTGCATAGATATAAGTGCTGGAAATGCTGCTGGTTGATTCAGGGCTGCCTCTTACATCTGGAACTCCCATAGAAATGAATGGAGCGGCCGCCATAGTGCCGGGAGCTCTGCTCCTGAGCGCTCTGCTGTCTCTGGAACTCCCATAGAAATGAATGGAGCGGCCGTCATAGTGCCGGGAGCTCTGCTCCTGAGCGCTCCGCTATCTCTGGAACTCCTATAGAAATAAATGGAGCGGCCGCCATAGTGCCGGGAGCTCTGCTCCTGAACGCTCTGCCATCTCTGGAACTCCTATAGAAATAAATGGAGCGGCCGCCATAGTGCCGGGAGCTCTGCTCCTGAGCGCTCTGCTATCTCTGGAACTGCCATAGAAATGAATGGAGCGGCTGCCATAGTGCCGGGAGCTCTGCTCCTGAACGCTCGGTATCAGAAGCATCAGGCCTCCGATTGTCTCACCTCATAAGTCCTTAAAAACCCCTTCTATCTGGTGGAAGACGAGTGGACGGACGTGGCACTGTTTGGAAGCTTCATGGGCGAGGGGGAGAGGGTCTCTGGCCGGTGGGAGTGTGTGAGGTGTGTGCTTAGCGGACTCCACATGGTGTCATAGATCCCAATTATGTAACAAATAACTAATTACACTATTTTAGAATCAATAAGCTTCTATTAGTGGATTATAGATGGCCGCGGTGCCTAATATTACCTGAAATATTATATAATAACTAAATTTATTAAACCAATAACAATTTATATATGACTTTACCCCACACCGCCATATAGCGAAGCTGAATGGCTAAAAAGCACTGCAACCATCTTCTATCACATTTTGGAATCCAACATTGAGAATATCCAATCCAATATCATATAGTATCTCTCGATTCATCATATAACCCACCGACAAATCCTTCCCGCTCTACATGCCGATAAGATTTTCCATACTCTTGTTAATACGTATTCTGATCTTTTCCTTGAAGATCATGTTTTAAACTCTCCGTGCCCACCGGGGTGTTATTTCTGAAAAAATTATCTTAATTTGTGAGAATTGCTAATAAATGTTTTCATTGTGTTTTTTAACTTTTTAATCTCTTCATGTCAAAAGAATCGGCATGTATAATCAACAATTTAGGTAACAGACATTTTTTCCTACCGATATACATTCGGAGTAAATGTTTTTTTTTTTTTGTTTTTTTTAAATTCATAGACCAAATGAGCTTTTCCAAAAAAAATTATCTTGCTGTTGAAGCCTAAGTTGTCTGATTAAAATTTTATTGAAGAATGGTTTTTTTTAGCCTCCAAAATGAGTTCATTTCCTATAATCCAAATGATCCTTTCAGAATCTGAAAGAGAGATGAAATTGATAACTCAGGTCTAACGTACAATTTCTATCTGTTCGAGGTCCATCTCCCTATTTTCTTTATCGTTTTTTCTTTGAAACCAATCTTAGATGCCAAAGTGGCCGCTCCAATTCTGAATGAAAGAGATGATTTTTTTTCTTTTTGTAAGCCTGCTTTGTTTTTACATTTAAGTCGAATGAAATTAAACTGAAAGTTTATCAATCATGAGTTATTGGAATGTAGAAATAATGGGCCTGGTTTACTGGACCTAATAATTAACCGCTCTTTTATGGCTTGAACTGGATAAAGTGTAGAGGAAGTGAACGCATTCAATCTTAACCAGTTACCATTACCGTATTGTTCAGTTTTTGACATTTTCATGAACAGTTTGATGTCATTTGTATGTATTATCAGATCATGACTTAGTAATGGTGATTCTGCGTTTCTGTTCACAGCTGCAATTTAATTAAGTGCTCCGAAAAACGAAAGTAAAAAGGCAGTATTAAACAAAATGACTTTGTATTAAGAGAAACAAATGGCGGGTAAATAATCTAGGAATTTCTTTAAAAGCTCTAAAGAAATAGGCCTCGTCCTATTATTACTAATATAATTTCTTTTTATCCCTTTAATTATTTGTTTGAGTGAGAAACTAGATGTAATTGGTATTGGGTTGTAAATTTTTTGAAAAAATGAAACCCCAGAAAGTATTTTTTGTATGTATACTGCTTTTCTTCTCTTTGAAAATAAATCTAACACAAATTGGATGTTGTGTACTATGTTGCTGTCTAATACCTTTATATTGTTGGCAGAACAAAAAGTCCTCCATGCAGCCCATGTATTAGGAGCCAAGGGTTTACTGACTAGTCGGTTGATTAAGTCCAGATTATCTTCCAAAGCTGTTGAGGTCAAGGAATTCCCGTCGTCTCTGCGTCTGGTACCAGTTTTCTGAATTGAGTAAAGTTCTGCCGGGACTAAGAGTCTGCTGTCATATTGTCATTACCTTCAATGTATTTGTCTTTTAGCCAAATGTTATTATTGAGACAAAATAAAGTAATTTGTCTTAACACATTTATGACTACTTGTGATTTTGCCGCTAAACAGTTTATGGCAAAAACAACTCTTTTGTTGTCTGAAAATAATAGAATACGTTTGTTTTAAATTCATTTTTCCATATAGTTAATACAATCAAAACAGGAAAAAGTTCTAAAAATACTATGTTTTTTTTTATAAATGATTGGTCTAGTCAGGAGTTCGGCCATTTTTCCGCAGACCATTGGTTCTTGTAAAACGCTCCACATCCCACCGAGGCAGCTGCATCTGTAAATAAATGCATAGACTTTGAATCTATACATTCATGCTGACAAATTGTTCTACCGTTGAAATTGTCTAAAAATTCCAGCCATATTTTTATATCATCTTTTATTTGTTTAGACAAGCGAATGTGGTCAGTTGGCGACTTTTTTCCTTTTGTAGCTGCATACATACTTTTTGAAAAGACTTTCCATTGGGATAACTCTGACTATGAAATTTAATAAGCCCAAAGCCGACTGCAATCTTTTTAATGTGGTTTTCTTAGCCGATAGTAAATTATTTAGTAAAATACGAGAAGACAGAATTTTTTCTTCTGGTATTTTGAATTCTATTTTTTCAGTATATATGGCGATACCTAAAAAAGTGACTATTTTTGTAGGATGAACCGTCTTCTATACCTACTTGTGTGGGGACACTAAGGGGATATAACTACTGTGTGGGGACACTAAGGGGATATAACTACTGTGTGGGGACACTAAGGGGATATAACTACTGTGTGGGGACACTAAGGGGATATAACTACTGATCTGAAAGCGCTTATGCGGTTTTTGGGGTTTACCAACTACTACCGTAAATTTATCTTGAACTATTCATCGGTTGTTAAACCTTTAACAGACATGACTAGGAAGGGTGCTGATATTTCTGCCTGGTCTGATGCGGCATTACAGGCCTTTTCTGCTATGAAAGAATGTTTTGCTTCGGCCCCTATTCTGGTGCAACCGGACGTGTCTCAGCCATTTATTGTTGAGGTTGACGCATCAGAGGTTGGGGTAGGAGCAATATTGTCGCAGGGTCCTTCACCCAGTAAATGGCGTGCATGTGCATTTTTGTCTAAAAAACTTTTGACTGCTGAAAGGATATATGATGTGGGGAATTGGAAATTGCTGGCCATTAAGTTGGCGTTCGAGGAATGGCGGCATTGGTTGGCAATTCATCCTATTACGGTAATTACGGATCACAAGAATCTGGCCTACTTGGAGTCAGCTAGGCGACTGAACCCAAGGCAGGCCAGATGGTCATTGTTTTTCACCAGATTTAACTTCATCGTCACTTACCGCCCTGGGGTAAAGAACGTCAAGGCGGACGCTTTGTCACGTAGCTTTCCTGGGGGGGGTGAGTCTAATGACCCTATTAATCCCGCACCTGCCTAATTGCCTAAGACTTAACTTTTATTTATTATACTCTTAAAAGTGCTTATATTACTAACTAAATCTTTAAAACTTCCAGTACATCGCAGCCTTTTCACATCTATTTAATTTCCCTGTCAGGATATCACCTAACCAGGTTCGCTGCTACAGGGTAAATAACCTCTAGTGCCTATCTGGCTGCGCGCTGCCAGTATAGTGTGAGGGCACTGTGTTATGAATTGGCCCTGTGCTGCTTAGCTGCAACAATGTGCTGTATTAAAATTAGAGCTTCACACTGCCCCCCGACATGTTTCGCGTGTACCGGCGTCTTCAGGGGTTTAGGGCAGAGTGTGAGCGTGTCTCCTCCCGGCTGGCTTATAAGACCTTAGTTTGTGATGTCATTAGTGTGGGCTTCACCCGTGGGCGTAATTAGGATCCACTATTGAGGTGATGATAGGTTGCGTTTCAGGGCTCCACCCCCTGACGTCGACGCCCTCCTATCCTTGGCCTTTTGATTGGCCTGCGTCATAGGATTGTGCCGCGCATGTCTGGTGGACTTAGACGTTTCCCAATGTACGTCTTACTGCGCATGTCGACCGACTTCGTTCTCGGCCCCTAGGATTCCTGGTGTTGCCCTATATACTGCTCATGCCCACGGACTAATAGGTGCAACATAGTCCTAGGGACACCATCAGTTATGATTTTTTGTATAAAACACCACATCCTTGCACTTAAAGGGAAAGTTTAGTAATTGAAGTCTAATGACCCTAGTCCCATTTTATCTGAAGGGGTAGTTATTTCCGCTCTTTATCCTGATCTCGAGGCCAGGGTGTTGGAGGCACAGGAGGATGCTCCGGACTCTTGTCCTCAGGGGAAATTGTTTGTTCCCTCCGAATTATGTCACAAGGTGTTCGAGGAACATCACTGTACGGTGCTTGCTGGGCACCCTGGGAGTAGATCGACTATCGATCTCATCTCTCGCAGATTCTGGTGGCCGGGGTTGTGTAAGTGTGTTGAGGACTATGTGTCAGCCTGTGGTACCTGTGCACGTGCTAAGGTGACACATACTCGGCCTTCCGGATCTCTGCTTCCATTGCCCATCCCGTCCACACCTTGGACCCATTTGTCCATGGATTTTATCACGGATTTACAGAATTCTTCAGGAAAGTGATTCTGATAGTTGTCGATCGTTTTAGTAAAATGGCACACTTTATTGCATTACCTAGTCTACCCAATGCTAAAACTCTTGCGCAGGTGTTTGCCGACAACATCGTGAAACTACATGGCATTCCCTCTGATGTGGTGCCCGATAGAGGGACTCAGTTTGTTTCCAGATTCTGGAGAGCGTTCTGTACTCGTCTGGGTGTACAATTGTCCTTCTCTTCGGCTTTTCATCCTCAGTCGAACGGACAGACGGAGCGCACTAATCAGAATCTGGAGACTTACTTGAGGTGTTTTGTTTCAGAGAATCAGGAAGAGTGGTCTTCATTTTTGTCGTTAGCTGAGTTTGCTAAAAATAACCGTAGACAGGAATCCACTGATAAGTCGCCGTTTTTTGGGGCATATGGGTTCCATCCACAGTTTGGTACATTTTCTGGTGCTCATAATTCCGGCATTCCTGAGGAGGAATTTGGCGTAAAATCCAAAATAACCTGGAAAAGATGGGCAACAGGTATAAGCGTGCGGCTGACAGGAGACGTATGAGTGGTCTAGACCTGAGAGTGGGTGATTCTGTGTGGCTGTCTACAAGAAACATTAAATTTAAGGTACCTTCTTGGAAGTTGGGACCAAGATTTATTGGTCCATATAAGATCACTGCCATTGTTAACCCTGTAGCCTTCCGTCTTGAACTTACTCAGGCATTAAAAATCCATAACGTATTTCATAAATCGATGGTAAAGAAATGTGTTGAACCTGTTGAGTCGTCCTCCTTGCCTCCCGCTCCTGTCATGGTGGGCGGCAATTTGGAATTTCAGATCAGCTGGATTGTGGACTCCGAGTTCTCCAGAGATCCCTCCAGTATCTCGTTCATTGGAAAGGGTACGGACCAGAGGAGAGGATGTGGGTTCCAGTGACCGATGTTAATGCTAGTCGTCTGGTGAGAGCATTCCACAGAGCTCATCCTGATAAGGTTGGTCCTGGGTGCCCGGAGGTCACCCGTAGAAGGTGACAGGTTTGAGAAGGTCTGAAAGATTATCTGCTCATTAGTGATCTGACAGCATCTTTTGGTTTCACTTTGTCTGTGTGTTGCTTGTATGTCCACTCCTCCTGTTCAGGTGTGGATCATGTGACACTTTACCTCCCCCTATTTAGTTTGACTTCACCCATCACTCCTTGCTCTGGATAGCTTCATTTGGTGTTGGAAGAGCTGGAGTGTGGTTCTAGTTGAAGTCCTGATCATCCATCATCCTTAGAAGTTAAGTGTTCCGCTTGTTGTGTTTTGTATTCCTCCCTCCCGCCCCCCTCTGTTGTTTACTAGGCCTCAGTGAGACGCTGGTTCCTTCACCAGGGAAGGAGCGGGTGATCTCTGCCCTGTCATTAAGTCTAGGGCATCTGAGGGTCACCACGGTTTTCTAGGTTCCTGTGTATGGGCATCTCTACCATCGAGAGGTGCCCATACGGATAGGAGTTAGGGCCAGGAGCAGAGTTTCATAGGTGGTGACCCTTTTCCTTCCCTAGCGGTGAGGCCTAGTGTATTTTCCCTTCCGTCTTTTGGTGTTCTCCCCTACTACATCCGTGACATTAAGGGGGTATAACTGCTGTGTGGGGACACTAAGGGGATATAACTACTGTGTGGGGACACTAAGGGGATATAACTACTGTGTGGGGACACTAAGGGGGTATAACTGCTGTGTGGGGGTACTAAGGGGATATAACTACTGTGTGGGGACACTAAGGGGGTATAACTACTGTGTGGGGACACTAAGGGGGTATAACTACTGTGTGGGGACACTAAGGGGATATAACTACTGTGTGGGGACACCAAGGGGATATGACTACTGTGTGGGGACACTAAGGGGTATAACTACTGTGTAAGGGACACTAAGGGGATATGACTACTGTGTGGGGACAAGAAGGAGACATAGCTACTGTGTGAAGGCACTAAGGGGATATAACTACTGTGTGAGGGCACTAAGGGGGTATAACTACTGTGTGGGGACACTAAGGGGATATGACTACTGTGTGGGGACACTAAGGGGGTATAACTACTGTGTGGGGACACTAAGGGGATAAAACTACTGTGTGGGGACACTAAGGGGATAAAACTACTGTGTGGGGACACTAAGGGGATATAACTACTATGTGGGGACAATAAGGGGATATAACTACTGTGTAAGGGACACTAAAAGGATATGACTACTGTGTGGGGACAATAAGGGGATATAACTACTGTGTGGGGGCACTAAGGGGATATAACTACTGTGTGAAGGCACTAAGGGGATATAACTACTGTGGGGGGACACTAAGGGGGTATAACTACTGTGTGGGGACACTAAGGAGATATAACTACTGTGGGGGGACACTAAGGGGGTATAACTAATGTGTGGGGACACTAAGGGGATATAACTACTGTGTGGGGACACTAAGAGGATATAACTACTGTGTGGGGACACTAAGGGGATATGACTACTGTGTGGGGACACTAAGGGGGTATAACTACTGTGTGGGGACACTAAGGGGATATAACTACTGTGTGGGAACACTAAGGGGATATAACTACTGTATGGGGGCACTAAGGAGACATAACTACTGTATGGAGGCACTAAGGGGATATAACTACTGTGTGGGGGCACTAAGGAGACATAACTACAGTGTGGAGGCACTAAGGGGGTATAACTACTGTGTGAGGACACTAAGGGTATTGGGCGGAGTGAGGCGTGTGCTTTAGCGCAGAAAAAAATGTATTCGCCTTATTTGACCTTTCTTTAACCCCTTAAGGACTTAGGACGTATCGGTACGGCATGGGTCCCGAGTCCTTAAGGACCCATGACGTACCGGTACGTCATAACTTGAAATCTGTATTCCGGCGCCCCAGGGGTTAATCGGAACGGGATTTCGGCTGAAATCATTCAGCCGGCATCCCGTAACAATGCAGGGGGGGGTCATTTGACCCCCCCGCATCGGCGATCGCAGAAAACCGCAGGTCAATTCAGACCTGCGGTTTGCTGCGCTTTGTGCAGTTTCTGATCCCCGCGGGCCCTGACCGCGGGGATCAGAAGCTTTAGTGTCCCTAAAATATATATTTTACACCCCCCCCTGCACCCCTGCATGATTTTTTGCCGGCGGGTGGTGCAGGGGGGGAGTTGTGGGCGGTGCGGGAGGCGGGCGGTGCGGCAGGCGGGATCGCGATCCCCCGCCCGCCTCCCCTTGTATAATCGTTGGCTTCTATTGGGTATACCAGGGTGCCAGCACATTGCTGGCACCCTGGTATAAACGGCTGACATCGATGATGCGATGTCAGCCGTTTAACCCTTTCCATACAGCGGTCCGTACGGACCGCTGTATGGAAAAAGTTAACAGCGCAGGGAGCTCCCTCCCTCTCCCATCGGGGGGCTGCTGTGCCTTTGCAGCCCCCCGATGGGAGAGGGAGAGAGCCCCCAGAGAGCCCCCCTCAGCCCTGTGCTTACCCTTCCCCGTCTGCGAAGTTCTGAGCAGACGGGGAAGGTTCCCATGGCAACTGGACGCCTCTCAGGCGTCCTGCTGTCCATGGTGCTGAACAGATCTGTGCTAAAGGCAGAGATCTGTTCAGACAAAGTGTAAGTAAAATACAGTACAAAAAACTATATGGTGTACTGTACTGTATTATACAGACATCAGACCCACTGGATCTTCAAGAACCAAGTGGGTCTGGGTAAAAAAAAAAGTGAAAAAAAGTAAAAATCCAAAAACACATTTATCACTGATTAAAAATGAAAAAAATAAAATTCCCTACACATGTTTGCTATCGCCGCGTCCGTAACGACCTGATCTATAAAACGGTCATGTTACTTTCCCCGCACGGTGAACGCCATAAAAATAAAAAAATAAAAACTATTAGGAAATTGAAATTTTGCCCACCTTACTTCCCAAAAAAGGTAATAAAAGTGATCAAAAAAGTCGCATGTACGCCAAAATAGTACCAATCAAACCGTCATCTCATCCCGCAAAAATCATACCCTACCCAAGATAATCGCCCAAAAACTGAAAAAACTATGGCTCTTAGACTATGGAAACACTAAAACATGATTCTTTTGGTTTCAAAAATGAAATCATTGTGTAAAACTTAAATAAATAAATAAAAAGTATACATATTAGGTATTGCCGCGTCCGTATCGACCGGCTCTATAAAAATATCACATGACCTAACCCCTCAGGTGACCACCGTAAAAAAATTTAAATTAAAACGGTGTAAAAAAAGCAATTTTTTGTCATCTTACGTCACAAAAAGTGTAATAGCAAGTGATCAAAAAGTCATATGCACCCCAAAATAGTGCCACTCAAACCGTCATCTCATCCCGCAAAAAATGAGACCCTACTTAAGATAATCGCCCAAAAACTGAAAAAACTATGGCTCTTAGACTATGGAGACACTAAAACATTTTTTTTGTTTTAAAAATGAAATCATTGTGTAAAACTTACATAAATAAAAAAAATTGTATACATATTAGGTATCGCCGCGTCCGTGACAACCTGCTCTATAAAATTACCACATGATCTAACCTCTCAGATGAATGTTGTAAATAACAAAAAAAAAAAAGTGCCAAAAAATCTATTTCTTGTTACCTTGCCGCACAAAAAAGTGTAATATAGAGCAACCAAAAATCATATGTACCCTAAACTAGTACCAACAAAACTGCCACCCTATCCCGTAGTTTCTTAAATGGGGTCACTTTTTTGGAGTTTCTACTCTAGGGGTGCATCAGGGGGGCTTCAAATGGGACATGGTGTCAAAAAAACCAGTCCAGCAAAATCTGCCTTCGAAAAACCGTATGGCATTCCTTTCCTTCTGCGCCCTGCCGTGTGCCCGTACAGCGGTTTACGACCACACATGGGGTGTTTCTGTAAACTACAGAATCAGGGCCATAAATAATGAGTTTTGTTTGGCTGTTAACCCTTGATTTGTAACTGGAAAAAAAATATTAAAATGGAAAATCTGCCAAAAAAGTGAAATTTTGAAATTGTATCTCTATTTTCCATTAAATCTTGTGCAACACCTAAAGGGTTAACAAAGTTTGTAAAATCAGTTTTGAATACCTTGAGGGGTGTAGTTTCTTAGATGGGGTCACTTTTATGGAGTTTCTACTCTAGGGGTGCATCAGGGGGGCTTCAAATGGGACATGGTGTCAAAAAAACTGTCCAGCAAAATCTGGCTTCCAAAAACCATACGGCGCACCTTTCACTCTACGCCCCGCTGTGTGGCCGTACAGTAGTTTACGGTCACATATGGGGTGTTTCTGTAAACGGCAGAGTCAGGGCAATAAAGATACAGTCTTGTTTGGCTGTTAACCCTTGCTTTGTTAGTGGAAAAAATGGGTTAAAATGGAAAATTAGGCAAAAAAAAGAAATTCGCAAATTTCATCCCCATTTGCCAATAACTCTTGTGCAACACCTAAAGTGTTAACGAAGTTTGTAAAATCAGTTTTGAATACCTTGAGGGGTGTAGTTTATAGAATGGGGTCATTTTTGGGCGGTTTCTATTATGTAAGCCTCGCAAAGTGACTTCAGACCTGTAGTGGTCCCTAAAAATTGGGTTTTTGTAAATTTCTGAAAAATTTCAAGATTTGCTTCTAAACTTCTAAGCCTTGTAACATCCCCAAAAAATAAAATATCATTCCCAAAATGCTACAAACATGAAGTAGACATATGGGGAATGTAAAGTAATCACAATTTTTGGGGGTATTACTATGTATTACAGAAGTAGAGAAACTGAAAGTTTGAAATTTGCTAATTTTTCTAAATTTTTGGTAAATATGGTATTTTTTTATGCAAAAAAATTAACTTTTTTGACCCAATTTTAGCAGTGTCATGAAGTACAATATGTGACGAAAAAACAATCTCAGAACGGCCTGGATAAGTCAATGCGTTTTAAAGTTATCACCACATAAAGTGACACTGGTCAGATTTGCAAAAAATGGCCAAGTCCTTAAGGTGAAATAGGGCTGAGTCCTTAAGGGGTTAAACTCCAGAGGTGTGATGTCACGAAAAAAGGAGGAGTCTCCAAGGTTATAGAAGGAACATCCTCCCTTACACAATAGTCACCTCCCAGGAGACAGGAATCTTTACAAGACACCTGACCTCAGACAAAGAGGAGCTCCTCACTGAGCCTGGGATATAGCATTTACCATGAGGCTCCCTGCTGAGCTCCGCCCCCTGCGCTGCACACATGACATCATCACAGGTCCTTCACCACCTCTCCTTCATTACTGAGCTCCGCCTCCAGCAATGATCACATGACGGTGACCTCATCACAGGTCCTTTACCTAAGCGTTCTTTTACTGTGAGCTCCGCCCCCTCTATTGCACTGATCACATGACTATGACATCTTCACAGGTCCTTCACCACCTCTTCTCCACTGCTAAGCCCTGCCCTCTGTACTGATCACATGACGGTGACGTCACCCCAGGTCCTTCAGCTCTGGCAGTGCAGCAGATACTGGGCAGGTCCTGGTCGGTAGTCAGGGCTCTTGTTCTCTCTGGTATCAGCCATTCCTCCAGCCTGCAGGTAAGATGAGCTGTGAGGAGACAGTGTGGTGGAGAGCTCAGACATGTCACCTCTGGAGATTCTCCTCCATTACACACAAGGAATCCTTCTCCGCTCCTCAGATTAGTATGATGGGGGAGGAGTAGTGGGGATAGTGGGGGTTGTCATCATTCGCTGGCCCCTGACTGTCCTGGTGAGGGGCCCCTGCCTCCAGGGGGAGAATGAATGGAGCGGGGCCCGGCCTGAGCTCAGCTCTCTCCAGTCTCTTCTCTAGGAGTTGTGGACACAGCTGAGCACAGCCCAGAGGTGGGACCTGCATCTACCAGACATTTATCTCCTGTGGAGCCACCAGAGATCTCCATGTTGGGGTCCCTGGAATCCATGTGGTGGGGGCTCTGAGAAACGGGGCCCCTCCAGGCTCAGGAAGTGCGGTTCTGGAGGTGACATCTGGTCTTGTCCCCTGGATGATTTCCTCTCCTCTTCTCATAAAGGCGCCTGCAGTACTAGAAGCCTCCAGCTCCTCCAGTTCTCTCCTCTTCTCCTGAATGACCACCAAGGATGGACAGGAAGGAGATCAGCAGAAGAATATTAGACCTCACCTTGGAGATCATCTCCCTGCTGAGCGGAGAGGTAAACGTTTCTAGATTTCTCTCCTCTGTATTGTATTCTGTAACAAGTCAGACATCGGGGAGGAGAATCCATCATAGGAAGTGATAGGAAGAGTCCAGGGTCCTGGAGAACGGCCTCCAGACCTTCCAAGTGATGGAGAACCTGGAGATCAGCCCCCAATATGGTGAGTGATGTGTCATGTGACCAGTGACCAATAGTCATGTTGTAGGAGCCATGAGGAGGTAAGTAGGCACGTTGTACCAGGAGGAGAGGGCCGGAGGAGAGCACATGGCCCCTGAAGGGTTTATTCCCTAAGTGTCTCTCTCCATCCACAGGAGTACACAATAGTGAAGAAGACATCGGGGGACTGTGTGACTCCCATCATCCATCTCCAGGAGTCAGGAGGGCGGAGCAGGACCCCTCCCCCCATCACAGAGCCTCCCCCTCACCCCCTGATACATGAGCAGAAGATCCTAGAACTCACCCACAAGATGATGGAGCTGCTGACTGGAGAGGTGACACTGCTGGGAATGCTGGGAAATTCTCCAGTAACAGCACTGGAGGGGTCTGGGTGATGACGGTGTCATTGTGTTGTCAGGTTCCTATAAGGTGTCAGGACGTCACTGTCTATTTCTCCATGGAGGAGTGGGAGTATATAGAAGGCCACAAGGACCTGTACAAGGAGGCCATGATGGAGGAGCACCAGCCTCTTATATCACAGGGTAAGAGCCGTCATGTGCAGTGTATACACGTGTGGGCAGTGACATGTAATGGAGGAGCACCAGCCTCTTATAACACAAGGTAGGAGCCGTCATGTGCAGTGTATACACGTGTGTGCAGGGACATGTAATGGAGGAGCACCAGCCTCTTATATCACAGGGTAAGACCCGTCATGTGCAGTGTATACACGTGTGTGCAGTGACATGTAATGGAGGAGCACCAGCCTCTTATATCACAAGGTAAGACCCGTCATGTGCAGTGTATACACGTGTGTGCAGTGACATGTAATGGAGGAACACCAGCCTCTTATATCTCAAGGTAAGAGCCGTCATGTGCAGTGTATACACGTGTGTGCAGTGACATGTAATGGAGGAGCACCAGCCTCTTATATCACAAGGTAAGAGCCGTCATGTGCAGTGTATACACGTGTGTGCAGTGACATGTAATGGAGGAGCACCAGCCTCTTATATCACAGGGTAAGAGCCGTCATGTGCAGTGTATACACGTGAGTGCAGTGACATGTAATGGAGGAGCACCGGCCTCTTATATCACAAGGTAAGAGCCGTCATGTGCAGTGTATACACGTGTGTGCAGTGACATGTAATGGAGGAGCACCAGCCTCTTATATCACAAGGTAAGAGCCGTCATGTGCAGTGTATACACGTGTGTGCAGTGACATGTAATGGAGGAGCACCAGCCTCTTATATCACAGGGTAAGAGCCGTCATGTGCAGTGTATACACGTGTGTGCAGTGACATGTAATGGAGGAACACCAGCCTCTTATATCTCAAGGTAAGAGCCGTCATGTGCAGTGTATACACGTGTGTGCAGTGACATGTAATGGAGGAGCACCAGCCTCTTATATCACAAGGTAAGACCCGTCATGTGCAGTGTATACACGTGTGTGCAGTGACATGTAATGGAGGAGCATCAGCCTCTTATATCACAAGGTAAGACCCGTCATGTGCAGTGTATACACAAGTGTGCAGTGACATGTGATGGAGGAGCACCAGCCTCTTATATCACAAGGTAAGACCCGTCATGTGCAGTGTATACACGTGTGTGCAGTGACATGTAATGGAGGAGCACCAGCCTCTTATATCACAAGGTAAGAGCCGTCATGTGCAGTGTATACACGTGTGTGCAGTGACATGTGATGGAGAAGCACCAGCCTCTTATATCACAAGGTAAAACCTGTCATGTGCAGTGTATACACGTGTGTGCAGTGACATGTAATGGAGGAGCACCAGCCTCTTATATCACAAGGTAAAAGCTGTCATGTGCCGTGTATACACGTGTGTGCAGTGACATGTGATGGAGAAGCACCAGCCTCTTATATCACAAGGTAAAACCTGTCATGTGCAGTGTATACACGTGTGTGCAGTGACATGTAATGGAGGAGCACCAGCCTGTTATATCACAAGGTAAGAGCCGTCATGTGCAGTGTATACACGTGTGTGCAGTGACATGTAATGGAGGAGCACCAGCCTGTTATATCACAAGGTAAGAGCCGTCATGTGCAGTGTATACACGTGAGTGCAGTGACATGTAATGGAGGAGCACCGGCCTCTTATATCACAAGGTAAGAGCCGTCATGTGCAGTGTATACACGTGTGTGCAGTGACATGTAATGGAGGAGCACCAGCCTCTTATATCACAAGGTAAGAGCCGTCATGTGCAGTGTATACACGTGTGTGCAGTGACATGTAATGGAGGAGCACCAGCCTCTTATATCACAGGGTAAGAGCCGTCATGTGCAGTGTATACACGTGTGTGCAGTGACATGTAATGGAGGAGCACCAGCCTCTTATATCACAAGGTAAGAGCCGTCATGTGCAGTGTATACACGTGTGTGCAGTGACATGTAATGGAGGAGCACCAGCCTCTTATATCACAAGGTAAGACCCGTCATGTGCAGTGTATACACGTGTGTGCAGTGACATGTAATGGAGGAGCACCAGCCTCTTATATCACAAGGTAAGACCCGTCATGTGCAGTGTATACACGTGTGCGCAGTGACATGTAATGGAGGAGCACCAGCCTCTTATATCACAAGGTAAGAGCCGTCATGTGCAGTGTATACACGTGTGTGCAGTGACATGTAATGGAGGCCATGTGTTCAGTCACTGTGTGCTTGTGTCTCCACAGATGGATCCAGGAGGAGAAATCCACCAGATAGATGTCCCCGTCCTCTGTATTCCCAGGACTGTCCAGAGGAGAAGCTCCCAGAGAACCCTCAGGTAGATGGAGCTGAGCCCTATACACATCTATATAGGGGGGTCCTGCAGTCATAGAGGGGTCATAGATGGTGGGGGTCTCTTCTGTGGATCTGTTAGATTTCCCACCTGTCTGCTGTATTGTCCTGAATTGTTACAGATGACAAATCAGGGGGAAGATCTGACTGATATTAAAGTGGAGGATGAAGAAGAGCGGATGATGGGCGATCCCCCGTGTAAGAGTGAGGTGGAGGAGGACGCTCCAGGAGATGTCACCACAGGTATGGAGTAATGAATGGAGAAAGTTACTACAGAGGTTTCATAGAGGGATTTGCCCAAGAACATTGGTTATAAAATTGTAAATCCCATGTATTTCCGGGGTGATCACAGCGCTGTGCAGACTGTAGATCCCCCTGGGCTCCTGGCCTCAGGATGTCTCCTTCCACGCACAATAGGCCAGGTCCAGTCCAGATCAGTGAACTGGCTTTTTTTGTTACAGCAGAGTTTATGGAGTGTCCACGTTCTTCAGGTAATCTCTTCTCCTGCGCATGCACAGCATTTCTAATGAGCTGCAGCAGAGAAGAGAAATGGCGCATTCACTGAACAATCACATTCATGAGAGGAGGACGCCGTTCCCTGACACAGTCCGTTGTGGACTTCTACACATTCTCACCCACAGATAGAAGAGCCACAATAGGAGTAATGACAGCGAGATACTGTGTGCAGAACCGTAAAACACATGTAACTCGTGTTCATGGCGCCCCCTTCAGGATCAGGTTCTGACTTGGTCCCACATCTACATAACACACCTGGCAGTGATACCCTGTGTTATGTATGTGCAGGAGGGGGTTGTGAAGGCACAGAAGTCCTCCTAGTCATGGACTAGACAGGGTTGACAAAGGACGGCTGCCGCATGCAGTCTAAAACCCCCGGCCCTCATCAGACCATCGTCACATGGCCGTCCGGTGATGAAAACCTTCTACCCTTATTGGACAGGATGACACAAAGGCTGAGGCCTGGATTAAAGCACCTTTGTTGGTGATGGGTAGGTCCGTCCGAGATGGTTCCCATGCCACACTAGCTCTATGTACCGCACAATAGTATATGAGGAGATCTTGTGTGGAAGAAAGGAATCAATGACTTGCGGAGGATGGAGGACATATAGCTCTACCTCATAACTCCAGCATTGGCAGAGGTGGCGGCTGGAGAACAGATACGACTCCAGGGTGAGGATTATTCAGTTACTATCTCCCGGCCTGCCCCCCGTCCCCCCCATGTATAATGGTGGTGGAAGATCAGAGAGTTATTGGATATCGAGGGGTGGACGAATGGTTATCTGTGTAAATTAGAGGGGTTCGAGAGTTGGACCCATAAAGGCACAGGATGTATATCTCAGCTGTACGATACTGGGGCTTAGATCAGAACACCACCGTGCGATCTCTACATCTGTCTCCTCCACGTCACAGCAGATGCCTCCTGTACTCTGTCTCCTGCCTGTAGCTCTTCACTGACTGTCTAAGGCATTCCTCCGCAGGACCTGAAATAATGGGATGTGGACGAGGCCCACTTACCTCTGAATAATGGGGTGCGGTCTGGGAGGTTGTACCGCCACTGTCCTTACATGGAGCACGTGGTTGTGACATGGGGTCTATAAGACTCCACAGCTGCCTGGCTCCTGAAGCAGCTCTTAACCATATGTGTCGTCCTGCAGAGCCTTGAGCTTTGGGCGGAAGTTTTTGTCTATGGATTTCCGGTGACTGACTGCGTAAAACGAGCTATTGCTAAAGCGCTGTACCTGACCCGCAATCTAAAGCGCTGTACCTGACCCGTAATCTAAAGCGCTGTACCTGACCCGTAATCTAAAGCGCTGTACCTGACCCGTAATCTAAAGCGCTGTACCTGACCCGCAATCTAAAGCGCTGTACCTGACCCGTAATCTAAAGCGCTGTACCTGACCCGTAATCTAAAGCTCTGTACCTGACCCGTAATCTAAAGCTCTGTACCTGACCCGTAATCTAAAGCTCTGTACCTGACCCGTAATCTAAAGCTCTGTACCTGACCCGTAATCTAAAGCTCTGTACCTGACCCGTAATCTAAAGCTCTGTACCCGACCCGTAATCTAAAGCGCTGTACCTGACCCGTAATCTAAAGCTCTGTACCTGACCCGTAATCTATAGCGCTGTACCTGACCTGTAATCTAAAGCTCTGTACCTGACCCGTAATCTAAAGCTTTGTGCCTGACCCATAATCTAAAGCGCTGTACCTGACCCGTAATCTAAAGCTCTGTACCTGACCCGTAATCTATAGCGCTGTACCTGACCCGTAATCTAAAGCTCTGTACCTGACCCGTAATCTATAGCGCTGTACCTGACCTGTAATCTAAAGCTCTGTACCTGACCCGTAATCTAAAGCTTTGTGCCTGACCCATAATCTAAAGCGCTGTACCTGACCCGTAATCTAAAGCTCTGTACCTGACCCGTAATCTATAGCGCTGTACCTGACCCGTAATCTAAAGCTCTGTACCTGACCCATAATCTATAGCGCTGTACCTGACCCGTAATCTAAAGCGCTGTACCTGACCCGTAATCTAAAGCGCTGTGCCTGACCCGTAATCTAAAGCGCTGTGCCTGACCCGTAATCTAAAGCGCTGTGCCTGACCCGTAATCTAAAGCGCTGTGCCTGACCCGTAATCTAAAGCGCTGTGCCTGACCCGTAATCTAAAGCGCTGTGCCTGACCCGTAATCTAAAGCGCTGAGCCTGACCCGTAATCTAAAGCGCTGTGCCTGACCCGTAATCTAAAGCGCTGTGCCTGACCCGTAATCTAAAGCGCTGTGCCTGACCCGTAATCTAAAGCGCTGTACCTGACCCGGAATCTGGTAGGTAAATATTGGATCCAGACGGCGTTGATGGGAAGAGGAGTTTATATGAAGAGAGATAATCTCACAAAATTTGAGAAGCAGCAGGATTGTGGCCAGGCCTGGCTTGTCATTCCCTTCTTGTGAATCGGGGCTGGATCGGCAGTGTAGGAGTTGGCGGTATACTTGCACTACACAGTGATGAGGCCATGGGCTTGGAGACCTAAAGGGGGGGGGGGTCTCCACGTGAATACACTGAACGCCTTCTTTAGGCCTCTTGCACACGACCGTATGCCGTCCGAGACATACAGTCCGTAAGCAGGCCATATGTTCTGGAGCGGCATTGATCGTGCGCACAGGAGCGCACAGCCTCATAGATTACAATGATGCTGTGCACGTTGGGCCGCCCGCAGGACTAATGTCCCGCACTCATATGATCGTGTGCAAGGGCCCTTACACTGCAGCAATTAAACTGTGCTTCACATTCACACATAAATGGACTCTGACACTACACCGGGCGTCATAGAGGCTGGCAGGTTCCCTTTAACCCCTCCAGGATCCTGCGTTTTTTCTGTTTTTGCATTTTTATTTTTCACTCCTTGCCTTCCCGGAGCAATAACTTTTTTATTTTTCCATTCACATAGCTGTATGAGGCCTTGTTTTTTGTGGGACAAGTTTGGGGGATCAGTATGATTATGGCGATAACACATTTATATAGTTTTTCTTGTGTTTTAATATTGAAAAAAAATAAAAACTGTGGGAGACAATATTTTTATTCTTTGCATCTTCATATTCTGACCCTCATAACTTTTTTATAGTAATGTCTACACAGCTATATGCAGACTTTTTGCAGGGCGATCTATAGTTCTTATTGATACTACTTTGGAGTGTGTGACTTTTTGTTCACTTTTTATTCCGTTTTATTGGGGAGGGGGAGGTGAAGTGACAAAAAAAATGGTAAATTTACCTTTTTTTTTTTCGTTACGCCATTCACTATATGGGATAAATATTTTTGGATTTTAATAGTGCGGCAATGCCCATAGTGTTTAATTTTTCTATTTATTTTATTATTCTAGGGAAACTAGGTAACTACAACATACAATCAATTAGATTGGCTCTTGTATTCTGTAATGAATATCTGTGCATTACAGAATGCAGGATTTAGTATTACAAAGCAATAAATGCAATCAGCTCACCGCCTTTGTAAGTCCTCAGTGCACAGATCCTTAGGGGAAGCCAATCCACTCTAGAAACAGAGTAGCAGGTCCAGCTCTCAGGTCTGGAAAAAAAAACATAATTTATTTTAATTTAAAATATATATTTTTTAAAGTTCAAAAATGGCACACAGCAGGACATCTCCCCAAGGTTTTATTCAAGACCAAAGTGCTGGACCCACCACTTTGTTTCTACACAGGATTCAGTATATTCCAGTGCAGTGCTGCCAACTGTAGGCCTGTATTGGAATATATTAATAATCAGTCTGGAAGCATTGTAAATGCTCAGGCCTATTACTGGTAAGGGATGCCTTCCCCGATCTCAGCCAGGTGAAGACAATACGGCTTCTGGTTTTAGCGCTGCTAGATGCCGTGGTCACATTTGACCATGGCATCAGAGAGGTTAAATGTCAGCGATTAGCATTACGGCCGATCGCAGACATTAGCCCCAGGCTTTTGCTGTGTAAACCAGCTGAAACCAGGTGGTTATGTATGGCTCCCACTGTGCTCATGAGTGGGCAACATCTTTAAAGACCAGACTTATGCTGTACATTGGAGGTCCGGAAAGGGTTAAAGCTTTGTGCATGTGCAGTTTTTGATGCAGTTAATTGAGCCAAAGCCAGGAGTGGATTCAGAATAAATGTCTTATTTCTCTCCTTTGTGCTGGATCCTCTTCCAGCCTAATAGGAATGTTATAAGTTTGTCCACTCTGTGGTCTGAAAAAAAAATCTGCATGTTTTCTTTAGCTTTGTTAGAAATGTCTCTATGTTGCATTGTGAACAAAATAATCATGACATCCATTTTTCATCTTTATAGATCCCAGTAAGAATTCTGAGGGAAACTTCATGTTATCGCTAACCTATAAAGCAGAAGATGAGGACATCATGCAGTGCTCTTCAGGAGAAAACCTCATTACCTTTAATGTACATGCAGGACTTCACAGCACAGATCTGTCATATAATCCGCCTAATCATGAGGAACCTTCTCCTGACCAGTCACATATTGTTACCCCAAATACAAGTCAGAAATGGGGTCAAAGGTTTCAGGGTGTTGAACGGTTCATAAAAAGCTCAGGCATTTCTAAACAAGAATATGGTTCTGGTGGAACTCACACTGGGGAAAAGCCATACTCCTGCTTAGAATGTGGGAAATGCTTTAAAGAGAAATCAAGTTTTGTTACACATGAGAGAATTCACACAGGAGAAAAGCCATATTCTTGTTCAGAATGTGGGAAATGTTTTAGAAATAAATCACATCTTGTTGCACATGATAGGAGAATTCATAAACGGGAAAAGCCATATTCATGTTCAGAATGTGGAAAATATTTTGCACAGAAATCAAATCTTGTTGCACATGAGAGAAGTCACACAGGAGAGAAACCATATTCATGTTCAGAATGCGGGAAATGTTTTACACAAAAATCCGCTCTTGTTACACATGAGAGAAGTCACACAGGAGAGAAGCCGTATTCATGTTCAGAATGTGAGAAATGTTTTGCAATTAAAGCAAATCTTCTTAGACATAAGAGAAGCCACACAGGAGAGAAGCCATATTCCTGTTCAGAATGTGGGGAAATTTTTATTACCAAAGCAAGACTTGGTCATCATCAGACAATTCACAGAGGAGAAAAACCATATTCTTGTCCAGAATGTGGGAAGTGCTTCACAGCTATATCAGATCTTGTTAAACATAAGAGAATTCACACAGGAGAGAAGCCATATTCGTGTTCTGAATGCGGGAAATGTTTTACACAAAAATCAACTCTGGTGACACATGAGAGAAGTCACACAGGAGAGAAGCTTTATTCTTGTTCAGAATGTGAGAAATGTTTTGCTGCTAAAGCAAATCTTGTTAGACATAAGCGGAGAAATCACACAGGAGAGATGCCATATTCATGTTCAGTATGTGGAAAGTGCTTCACAGATAACTCTGGTCTTGTTAAACACGTGAGACGTCACATGGGAGAGAAGCCATTTTCATGTTCAGAATGTGGGAAATGTTTTACAGATAAATCAAATTTTATTAGACATCAGAGAATTCACACAGGAGAGAAACCATATTCATGTTCAGAATGTGGGAAATGTTTTATTACTAAAGAACAACTTGGGAATCATCAAAAAATTCACACAGGAGAGAAACCATTTTCATGTTCAGAATGTGGAAAATGTTTTATTATTAAAGCCAGACTTAGGGAACATCAGCGAATTCATACAGGAGAGAAACCATATTCATGTTCAGAATGTGGGCTAGGTTTTATTACTAAAGAACAACTTTCGAATCATCAGAGAAGTCACACAGGAGAGAAGCCATTTTCATGTTCAGAATGTGGGAAATGTTTTATTACTAAAGGAAGACTTAGGGGTCATCAGAGAAGTCACACAGGAGAGAAACCATATTCATGTTCAGAATGTGGGAAGCGTTTTACACAAAAATCAGATCTTGTTATACACGAGAGAATTCACACAGGAGAGAAACCATATTCATGTTCAGAATGTGGGAAATGTTTTATTACTAAATTCAAACTTAGAGATCATCAGAGAAGTCACAAAGGGGAGGCGCCATCTTGATGTTCTAAATGTATAAAATGTTTTACTAGGAAATCAAGATTTAAAATTTAGCAGAGAATCCGTGTACAGATGAAACCATATTATTGTATGGATTGTGGGACAGGCTGTAAAAGCAAAACAGAATAAAAGAAATGTACCATATTGGGTTATTTATAGATATTAAACAGTCAATAAGAAGATTTATTTTTTTGGGTGGAATTAGCATGGATCTCCAAGATGACCAAATTATATTTCTCTGAGGTCAACTGAGAGAAGCATCCATGGAGGAAAAGTAATGTGTGTATAAAGAAGAGGAGTCTCGTTTACCTCCAGAGCAGAGAAGATGAATTGTCCCCATGAACCTTGCTTCTTATCTCTGTATTCAGACCTCCACCAACACTGCGGGGAGTCCAGTGTGACATGGGGAGAAGTAACAACACTCCATGGAATTGTTTTATAACGTATGTGGACATATTCATATTTCATCTTCATCCAAACAGTATTTACAGATAAAATAAACTCTTCTATTTTTTCCACGACAGCATCACCATTGTCACTGACAGACATTGTCTTCTTGGCTCATATTATACTTTCTCCTAGCGCTGTGACCTTTATTGCTCCTACAGACTAACCCTCCTGTGCGGAGACAGTGATATTGGTGGTATGATGACTATATCACTGATTTATCTGACCAGGTGATCTGTGATAATTAACCCCATATGTACATTCCTGCGGTTTAATAGTAAACCTATCTAGATACTGGAGCTGAGTGATACACTACTCATAAAAAGTTAGGGATATTTGGATTTCAGGTACTATTTATGGAAAATGTAAAAAGTTTACGCTACAATGATATTATATCAGGAAAGTCGGACATTCAAGTGGAAGCAGCAATGGTGATAGCCTCATCTCAAACAATTTATTGAAACAAAAGCCAACACCAGTGGTAGGTATACATAGTAAAATGAACTGTGCTGGTCAATGACCGGAAAATCCCTATAGGGTTCCTACCTATAAATTTAAAACAACAACTTTATTAATGCCATTAAAACACCAACCTTGGTTGGGGGAGTGTTAGGAGTGCGATTTTAGGCAGGCAGGGTAAAGCGAGCAATGTAATAGTGGCTCAATAATAGAAGCCACACACAGTACATAGGGTACGGATAAGTGTGCAAGTTCCCAGTGTCTAAGAGGGTCCGTGTTTATCAAGTGGTTCAGACTGCGACATACCTGCTTCCACGTCGCAGTGGGCAGGTCCATGTCTGTGTGATAGGTGATAGTGTATTAAATATTGGGGAGTGTGACCTAATAGGGTCACCCCTATTTTCACACTAACACGTGCATATTGGAAGACTAGTAATAGTAGGAAGCACAAGCTCCTTTCTATCGAACACACACAGGGTTGTCCAGGAATATAATATTAGTATTACACACGGCCATTAAAAACACTGATAGACCAACCAAGGTCACTTTTGTGGCATGATTTGATAAGGCTCCAATATCAATAATAGAGCACCGCTAAGTCCCCGTATCTAGCCTGATAGTTTTATTTCAGTTAGAATAGGTTGGTGTTTTAATGGCATTAATAAAGTTATTGTTTTACATTTATAGGTAGGACCCCTATAGGGATTTTTCGGTCATTGACTGGCATAGTTCTTTTTGGTATATATCCCGAGGGTCTTAACCAGGGCCCATTCAGAGGTATGCATAGAAACATAGTTTATAAGGCTGAAAAATGACATCTGTCCATCCAGTTCGGCCTGTTATCCTGCAAGTTGATCCAGAGGAAGGCAAAAAAAAAACTCCTGTGAGGTAGAAGCTAATTTTACTCCAATCAGGCATCAGAATAACTCCCTGGATCATTGAGCCCTCTCTAGTAACTATAACATGTAATATCATTACACTCCAGAAATACATCCAAACCCCTCTTGAACTTTTTTAGTGAACTCACCATCACCACCTCCTCAGACAGAGAGTTCCATAGTTTCACTGCTCTTACCGTAAAGAGTCCATAGTCTCACTGCTCTTACAGTAAAGAGTCCATAGTCTCACTGCTCTTACAGTAGAGTCCATAGTATCAGTGCTCTTACAGTAAAGAGTCCCATAGTCTCAGTGCTCTTACAGTAGAGGCCATAGTCTCAGTGCTCTTACAGTAGAGGCCATAGTCTCAGTGCTCTTACAGTAAAGAGTCCATAGTCTCAGTGTTCTTACAGTAAAGAGTCCATAGTCTCACTGCTCTTACAGTAGAGGCCATAGTCTATGTTCTTACAGTAAAGAGTCCCATAGTCTCACTGCTCTTACAGTAGAAGCCATAGTCTCAGTGCTCTTACAGTAAAGAGTCCATAGTCTCACTGCTCTTACAGTAGAGGCCATAGTCTCAGTGTTCTTACAGTAAAGAGTCCCATAGTCTCACTGCTCTTACTGTAAAGAATCCTCTTCAATGTTTGTGAAACCTTCTTTCCTCTAGACTCAGAGGATGTCCCCTCCTTACAGTCACAGTCCTGGGGATAAATAGATGATGGGAGTGATCTCTGCCCTGATATATTTATACGTAGTTATTAAATCTCCCCTTAGTCATCTTTTTTCTAAAGTGAATAATCCTAATTTTTGGATAATCTTTCTGGGACCTGTAGTCCACCAATTCCAGTTATTACTTTAGTTGCCCTCCTCTGAACCCTCTCCAGCTCTGCTATGTCTGCCTTGTTCACAGGAGCCCAGAACTGTACACAGTACTCCATGTGTGGTCTGACTAGTGAATTGTAAAGTAGCAGGACTATGTTCTCATCACGGCATCTATTCCCCTTTTAATGCAACCCGTTATCTTACTGGCCTTGGCAGCAGCTGCCTGACACTGGTTTCTACAGCTTAGTTTGCTGTTCACTAAAATTCCTAGGTCCTTTTCCATGTCAGTGTTACCCAATGTTTTCCATTTAGTATGTACGGGTGACTTGCATTATTCCTCTCCATGTGCATAACCTTACATCTATCAGTGTTAAACCTCATCTCCCACTTCTCTGCACAAGCATTCAATCTATCCAGAT